>NC_045750.1:21661563-21690423 GCF_008692095.1 Etheostoma spectabile | reverse complement strand
CGTGGTTTGTGTGTTTTTAGTCACTTTATTTTATTATTCTTTTGTTTTTAAGTGTTGTACTGTGAAAAGGATGGGGCCTGTGCATTCGGAACTTTTTATTTAGTTTATTCTTACTTTGGACGTGTTTTGTGACTTCAGCTACGCTCAAGGCAGCGGGCCGTTGTTTACACACGCGATCAGCTGATTGCGCGTGTGTGGACCTGTGCTGCTGCCGGGGCCAAACATGAAGTCCCGAAGGAACTACGAAAGGACGTCGGGGTTGCAGAGGAGGAATAAACGTAAGAGAAAAGAAGAAAGCACAGGCCTGCCGTCCCACGATCATTATGGGGAACGTACGGTCTTTGGGGAATAAGACGGACAACTACAGCGCTCATCGAACCAGAGGGAGTTCCGTGATTGCAGTTTACTTGGTTTACTGAAACATGGCTGCACTCGCACATCCCACTATGGTGTGGCGGTACCCGCTTTTTGACCGTTCGGGCGGACAGAAACGTTACAGAAACGGTAAGAAAATGAGGGGGGGTTGCACTGTATGTGAGTGAAAGGTGGTGCAACCCGGACATGTGAATGTGAAGGAACTTTTTCTGTAGCCCGGACATTGACTGCTGGCTGTGTTCCGTCCGTACTATTTACCGAGGAGTTTACGTCCGCCATAATGATCGCGTCTACATCCCACCGTCTGCTGATGCGGAGGCAGCTGCTGACGTCATAACACCACGGTCTCACGACTCCAACGCCCCAGCCCAACGCCTTCATCGCTATCTCTGGGGATTTTAATCATGCTTCTCTGGATAAATCCTCCCGGACTTTAACAATATATTATGCCCCACAAGAGAAATAAAACTTTGGACCTCCTGTATGCAAATGCTAAGATGCATACAGTGCCCTGCCCTCCCCCCCCTTGGCAAATCAGATCACAATCTTGTCTTGCTGTCTCCCATGTATGTTCCTTGTGTCCTGCGGCAGCCTGTCCCACAAAGGACTGTAAGGAGGTGGACCAGGAGCTGAGGAGGCACTGCAGACGGCTTGGAGTCTACAGACTGGAGCGTGCTCTGTGGCCATGGGAGGACATCGACAACATGCCGACTGTATCACAGAATACATTAAGTTTCTGTGAGAACACCACCATGCCCTCCCGGACTGTACGCTGTTTTCCCACCAAAAGCCGTGGATCACCAGTGACCTGAAAGTCCTTCTGAAGGAGAAGAAGACAGCTTTCAGGTCATGGGACACAAGAGCTTAGGGAAGTACAGCACCGACTGCGGGATAAACTGAGGGAGTGTAAAACACTTACAGGAGGAAGCTGGAGGCCAGTCTCCAGCAGAACAACATGAGGGAGTGTGGACGGATGAAAGAATCACCGGGTGTGGGAGGAGAAGAGGACAAACAGCAGGGAGCCGGAGAGAGCAAACGAGCTAAACTTCTACTAATAGGTTTAGCTCACAGCCATCCCCTGTCCCTTCTACCGCTCCACCAACCCCCTACACCCCCTCATTGCCTCCTCCCCCCCTATTTGTTCCAACACCCCCCCCCTCACTCCCTCAGCCCTCCTGCAGTCAGCCCTCCCCCCCACCACCACTACAGCACATTTCCCCTCCCCCACTGACACTTCAAGCTCCCCCCCCTGCTTTACATTCACACCTGGCCAGGTGAAGAGACAGCTGAGAGGCTACACCAGCGCAATGCTGCTGGCCCGGACGGCATCAGCCCCAGGGTCCTGAAGACCTGCGCCGTCAGCGTCTGGTGTTCTCCAGTACCTCTTCAACCTGAGCCTGAGCCTGCAGAGGGTGCCGCTGTTGTGAGACGTCCTGCCTTGTCCCGGTCCCCAAGAAGTCGACTCCATCTGGCCTTAAGGACTACCGCCCAGTGGCTCTCCACACTCATGTGATGAAGGTGCTGGAGAGGCTGGTCTTGGCCTACCTGAGGCCGCAGGTGAGTCTTCTCTACCCTCTACGTTTGCCTACCAGCCTCGACTGGGAGTGGATGACGCTGTCATCTATCTCTCTGCAGCGAGCTCATTTGCACCTGGATGGTTGTGGCGCACTGTAGAATCACATTTTTTGATTCTCCAGTGCATTCAACACCATCCAGCCTCAGCTACTTGGTGAGAAGCTGCGGGTGATGGGTGTCGGTGCTCCATAGTCTCCTGGACACTGACTACCTGCCAGACAGACCACAGTTCGTCCGCTGGACCGTGTCGGTCTGATGTGGTGGTGAGTGGGACGGGGGCCCACAGGGGACTGTGCTGTCTCCTTTTCTGTTCACCTTATACACCTCAGACTTCCAGTACATCAGAGTCATGTCACCTACAGAAGTTTTCTGATGACTCTGCAGTTGTTGGGTTTATAAGGATGGACAGGAGGGGAGTACAGGGCAGTGGGTGACTTTGTGGAGTGTCTGGTAAGAACCGCCTGCTGCTGAACGTGGATAAGACCAGAGAGGTGGTGATCGACTTCAGGAGGAAGGGAACGGCTCCGGCCCCTATGCATTCTGGGAGTGACGTGGACTGTGGAGGATTACAGATACCTGGGTGTCAACATCGACAGCAGCTGAACTGGAAGGTCAACAGCACTGCTGTTTACAAGAAGGGGATGAGCACTCTATTTCCTGAGGAAGCTGAGATCCTTCAACGTGTGCAGCAGGTGTTGGAGACCTTCTACCAGTCGTTTGTGGCCAGTGCTCTGTTCTCCTCCGTCATCTGCTGGGGCAGCACATCGGAGCCAGCGTACAAAAAGACTGAACAAACTGATCGAGAGGCTGGCTCCGTGATCGGCTGCAAACAGGACACATTTGAAGCTGTGGTGAGAGGAGTCGCTGAACACACTGTTATCTATCATGGATAACCCTGACCACCCTCTCCACCCCACACTGGTCCAACGAGGAAACAGCTTCTCAAGAGGCTCCGACAGTTTAAATGCCGCACGACCGCTACAGGAAATCATTCCTACCTCGACAATAAACTCTTCAACACGTCATCCCTGGGGGGTGATGAGACTCTGAGACACACAATACTACAATAAGGGCAACCGGCACGACTGGGTCATATTTACAAAAGCTGCACATTTTTTGTTTTGTTTTTTCCCATCTTGTATATACTTAATATTTTTCTTACATTCTTATATTTTTATTCTTATATTTGTTATTATAATTATATATATTTCATGTATATTGTAGTATGTATATTTTGTGTGCTGCTGTAACACTGTAATTTCCCATTTTTTTGGATCAATAATATCTATATCTATCTATCTATCTATCTAAAGCAGAGACCCAAACACACGTTTAAACAGGAGCTGCAGCAATGTGCGTTACAACAACAATATGGTGTTTTTTTGAAAATGAAACCATGTAAACCTATTCTGGTGCACACCCAAATACAATTATGAACTGAAAATGAGCAGAATATGAGTGCTTAATGCTCTGCCTGACTAATATGATCACCAAGATGGAGACAACGTGCCCCAATTCCAGATTAGTCAGCTCTAAACATGCACTTCTGCCTTTTGATACTTGTTTTGTATATTTGTGTTTATGAATAATTTGTGCCTTGCCCTGGGCTCAGCCCGCTGCTGTATAACCTTTTGCTAAGTACAAAAATAAAAAATAAATCATCGTGACTCAGCAGGTTAGAAAGCACACAAGGATGGCAACCTATCATTGCCCAACTGCTTATTTTCCAGTATACCAAACAACTCCTTTAAAAATAATGATATATACAGTAAATCAAAGCAGTGTTGCCAGTAATGCCCTGATGCTCCCGAAATTGAGGAGTTTATCGCTCGACTGCAACGAGGCCGACAAAAGCAATTTAAAGAATCCAACATTCTTGGTCGCTGTGCCCTGAGAGACTGCTACAACACCACAGACTGGGATGTGCTGATCGACCCGCATGGTGAGGACATAGAGGGGATGACACACTGTCTGACGGACTACCTGAACTTTTGTGCAGACGTGGTCTCCCCTATCAAGACTGTCCGCTGTTACCCTAACAACAAGCCATGGGTAACACAGGAGGTCAAGGCTGTCCTCAACAGGAAGAAGGCTGCCTTCAGGAGCAGGGACAGGGAGGCCATGAAGGCAGCACAGCGGGAGGTGAAACACTGTGTGAGAGAAGCTAAGGACAGCTACAGGAGGAAGGTGGAGCTGAAGCTGAGGGAAAACAACATGAGGGAGGTCTGGGAAGGTGTGAGGACCATCACAGGTCACAACACAACAAAGACCAGAACTACAGGGGGACAATGGAGAGGGCCAAGGAGCTGAATAACTTTTCAACAGGTTTAACCAGCCCTTGCCCCCCCTACCCCACCCTCACCCAGCAATGTTCCCTTCCCTCCACACACCTCCCCCTGACACCACCACATCCCAGTCTACACACCTCCCCCCCAGCCCACAATACCCCCCTCCTCTCCTCATACAATCCCCGCCCCACATCACCACAGACCAGGTCAGAGACAGCTGAGGAAGCTCCGCCCAGGAAAGCAGCAGGCCCGGATAAAGTTGTCAGAACTGCTGAAGACCTGCGCAGCAGAACTGGGGAGCCGCTCCAACGGATCTTCAACCTTAGCCTGCAGCTAGGAGAGTGCCCACCTTTGGAAGACATCCTGCATCGTTCCAGTTCCCAAGAAGAACAGGCCAGCGAGCTGAATGACTTCCGACCAGTGGCGCTCACTTCACACCTGATGAAGACGTTGGAGCGGCTCTTCCTCAGCCTCCTCAGACCCCAGGTACAGCACGCCCAGGACCTCCTGCAGTTTGCGTACCAGCCAGATGTTGGTGTGGGACGCCTCCTCTACCTGTTACACCGGGTCCACTCCCATCTGGATAAGGGGAATGGCACAGTGAGGGTCCTCTTCTTGGACTTCTCCAGTGCCTTTATACCATCCGGCCCCCTATACTCCAGGACAATTGATCAGGATGGGAGTGGACCCCTATCTGGTAGACTGGATCAGAGACTACCTCACCGACAGGCCACACTACGTCAGGCAAGGACATCATGTCTGACACTGTATCAGCAGCACTGGAGCCCCCCGGGCACAGTGCTGGCCCCTCTCTCTTCACCCTGTACACCTCGGACTTCTGTTACAACTCAGAGCTGTGTCACATACAGAAGTACGCAGATGCACAGCCATCGTTGGGTGTTCAGGGGTGACAGGGAGGAGGAGTATCGAGTCTGTGGGGGACTTTGCTCTCTGATGTCGCACTAACTCCTACGCTCAACACCTCTAAGACAAAGGAGCTGGTTTTTGATTTTGGGAGGTCCAGACCAAAACGCGACCATCCGTTGGAGGGAGTTAGGTGGAGGCAGTCCAATCATACAAATATCTCGGGCTGGACTGGACAACAACAGCAGCCACCTATACAGAGACACAGAGCCGCTGTACTTCCTGAGGAGGCTGCGCTCCTTTAACATCTGCAGCAAACTGCTGTGGATGTTCTACGTCTGTGGTCACCAGTGTCCTCTTCTACACTGTGGTGGTGCTGGGGGGCAGCATATCAAAGAAGACACCCACAGACTTGACAAACTGATCAGGCGGGCCGGCTCTGTGGTCGGCATGAAGCGGACCACTGGTGACGGTGGCAGAGAGGAGACATGTGGACAAACTGCTGGACATTACTGAAATGCCAGCCACCCCTGCACACCGTCATCAGCACCCAAGGAGCCGGTTCAGTGGAATGCCTCCTTCCCAGTGCCGGACCAACAGACTCAAGGACTCCTTTGTCCCTCATGCCATAGTCTATACAACTCCTCTAGGGGGGAGGAGGAAATAGGGCAGAGGACAATACATACATACATACATACACACACCTGGACTTAAATTCACACTAGTCACTTTATCACTTTATCACTTCAATACTGGACTCAACACTGACACTTAAAATAAAATTTATGGTCTTTTGTTTGTTTATTTGACAAATGTCTTATTGTTGTTATTATCATTATATTGTTATTTTGTTGTCTTATACTGTCTTTTTAATCTTTTTATTTCTTTTTCTTGCTAAAACTGCTGCTGGAATTTTCAATTTCCTTACGGGTCATCCCAAAGGATCAATAAAGAGAAGTCTAAGGCTGAATCCCATTCCTTCCCCTTACCCCTACCCCTGGCCCTTCCCCTACCTTTTGCGCGTTCACGCGGCACCTAGTGCCGGCCAATACGTATTACGAGCTAGGGGTTAGGGCATGGATCAAGGGCTGTATACCCTACGGATCTAGTGTGACGCGACCTCACTAGAAAACACACAGGCAGTGTGTGGCTGCTGCATCGACCAGAGAGACACTGAAGTAAGTACTTTCAGCTTTAATATTGATTAAAAAGTTACGACAGTCTTGTTTTGTGGTCTATGCAGTCCTGTACATGGTGTACCCATGTTCCTAACTGAAACTTTTAAAAATCCTAGCTTGCAATGCTAACGCTACGCTAACGCTAATCGCTAACGCTAACGTTGAACAGTCCCCATATTTCTGCCTTATGGACGTATAGATCGCATAGTTGTTAGCTAGATTTATTAACGGTCTATGATACATCGCTACGTGCTTAACATATACCGCCTGTCTCACACAGGATGACACAGGAGGACACAGGAGGACACAGCAGCTGATCCAGGTTGGGGCTGCAAACGGCAGATCTTCCTAATTCATATGTTCATGTTGTACCCATTCATTATTGCATTGTAGCCTACTATTATTGTAATAATATTTTTAATTCCTGTTCATTGTTCATGCACTTGTTATATTGTTGTGGTTTGATATGGACACTGATGATATGTGAGGGGGGTTTACTGGCCAAAAGGCTCCAGACTGGTCTGGATATCAGAGCACTGTAGCTACACAACAGTGTAGTGTGTGGTAGTTTTTTGTGGTCTTGTGGTTTTTTTAGTTTTACACATATGAGTGCCTTTTATTGTGTGCGACATGTTAGTTTGGTTCTAATAGTTGACAATGGTTCTGTAACATTATTTTGTAACGTTTTTGCCTGTTATGTTCAATTTATCACCAATAAAGACAGATTTTTGTCAACAAAATGTTTTTGTGACACTCAATGACATTCAAAACGGGTGATAACTGAAACAGATATACACCACACCATGTATACAGGGTGTATATGTATGTATATGTACACATGATGCATGTTATACACATTTGTATTGCAACAAGACCTCTAAGTTACTACACGATAAGTACTCTGCACTACCAAGGTGAACCTAAAATAACTATAAATATATAACCTGTTGTCCAAACCCACACAATCAACAGACCTAGACGGCATCTTGGAGGTTTGTGATCAATATGTATGGTGTCACCAAGTGGTTTCCCAATTCATAGGGGTTGTTTTCACCCCTTACCCCTACCCCTGGTTTCAAGGGCCAAGGGTAGGGTAAGGGCCAAGGGTAGGGGTAAGAAGGAATGGATTCAGCCTAAGTCTAAGTCTAAGTCTAATTCTACCTCGATGATCTCCAGCATCTCCACCCCGTGTGATCTTGCCGTCTCCGTCCAGGTCGTACATGTTAAGGCCCGTGAGCTTCTTTGCTCGAAGCTGCCTCGGGATGTTGATGGACAGCGCGCAGATGAACTCTCTGAAGTCAATGGTGCCATCGCTGTTCTTGTCGAAGGTCCTGAAGGCGTGCTGGGCAAACTTAGACGCATCGCCGACGGGAAGAACTGGGATTGGGAAAAAGAAAGGATGATGAGAATATAAACTCAGTGAAGTTGCAGGAAGATCAGGGGTCATTGTGTCTGGGGCTTAGCGCCCCAAAGACGACTGTGATTGGTTTAAAGAAATGCCAATAAACCCATTTTCTCCCATCCCGGGAGGCTTGGTGGATGAGCCAGACCCTCCTTTGCAGCGCTGTGGAGGAAGGTTGGCAATGCGAGACTACCTCTTCCTCACAAGTTCAAGTTGCAGTCCTTTCCTGCTGTGTCTGTATGCAGATCGGAAGTTTTTTTAGTTTTATATCTCTTTATATTTTATATACAACGGTTAAAAATGTTATCGGACACATACCTGATACATGGCCCTGTGTTCTTGGCAGCCCAAATTCTCACTCTGATACTATCAAATTAATTTAACTCATCATATTTAATTTTGGTGAACCGTTTGCTTTCATCTGGTGCCATCCTCGAGTCAAAAGTGTTTTTACTTATCTGCAAACAAGGACATTACTACAGTGGTAAGATAGTGGTAATTATTAAATGTTAGCATGCTAACAACTAAACTAAATGATGAACGTGGTAACATTTAACTTTCTAACATCTGAATTTTAGCACTGTCATTTTGAGCATGTTAGCATTGTGGTCTTAGTGAGATGGTATTTTAATTCAAGTCAAGTTTAAAAGATTTTGCCTCATGTATTCAAGATTCTTTTATTGTCATTCCAAAAACCAAAAAGCACAAAGCAAAAACAAGCATGGCTCCTTTAAAAAAAAAAAAGAACAGCAATAATGATATACTTCTGATAAAAACCATACCTTGTCCTACATTCTCCAAAACCATACCAGGATTAAATTAGAGAATAGTACTGGAGAGTTAAGTATAAAATCAAGTTTAAACCATGTTACAACTATCAGAGAGTTACAGTGAAAAAGGTAAGATAAAACAACATTTTTTGCCCTTTTGCACATGTAAAAGGATGTTGCAAAAATAGATTATTCTCAACCTTAATCTGTTTTGTGTGCGATCAAAGTCTACACCCCTCGACTCACTGTATATCATTAATTTAAATACTGTAGAGCAGCTCTGATCTCAGCATCGGCTCAAACTTAAAGCCATCCCCGTCATCGCTGCATGTTCTCAGGGTCAGAGGCTAACGCAGTAACTAGTAGATGACCAGCGAGCCCCTGCTTTTAGCTACTCAGCTACTGCCCCTCGTGACCTGTGGGTGCCGCAAAAAGCCGGGGATCAGTAGATGTCACCTTTCACTTGACCTCTGGTGGACACGAATGCAATCAGGAGCTGCTGCAACAGGCTGCCGCACGACACAGCGCCATCTTAGCTACAGAGTGAGACATCTCACTTCTATACTATCTTTGTTGGCAGTAGCTAGGTAAGATCCCATCAGCTAGATAACTCTTTGTCCAACTTTGGTCAGTCCGAGGCAGGATTAGCTGGGAGACTTCTTCTGAACAAGGACAATACCTGCAGAACAGGGACAGGAAGTAGTTCTTTTGCAGATTATGGTGAACTAGTGTGTGTTGTAGCAGTGTTTTACTATTGAGAACGAGCTAGTTTGCTAGCGCTAGCATGCTACAGTTAGCCACCTCGTCTCGGCTAGTGACGTAGAAAGCCGTGTAGATTTTTAACAGCTCACCCAGAGACTGAAGGTAGAGGACATTCAGAAACCTGTACCTCACTCAAAATAACATGGATGGTTTTATTTCCAAGTTTGTATGTGTGGATGCACCAGAGACACAAAATAACACCCCAAATCCCAGAAAAAGTGATTTTTTTTCATAATATTGGCACTTTAAACATGCTCAATTTTAGGGTTGGGAATCACCAGAGGCCTCACGATATGATATTATTTCAAATTAAAACATATTGCAATATTCTGCGATATATTGCAATGTATTTATTATCTTTTTTCTTACTTCAAATTTTACCCAATTTCAAATGATGTCCCCAAAATGGAAACTTTTTCAACATCTGTTTAATCTAAAAAGATATATTTATCTGTCTGTCCATCTCACTTCAAGTTTATTGCTGCAAAACGGGATTGTCAAGTAGATAAACTGACCAACACATATAATAAACAATATATACTTGGCGTATCTGTATCAATACAGTGTTGCCACGGAAAATACTCTGCTGTATTGATATTTTCCACCACCCATATTTAATTGTCTATGGACATTGTTTCTATTCACTCACACGTGGCGCTAAAATCCCTATATTTTTTATGTGAGATGGGTAAACATAGGCTACAAAGTTATATCTACAAATAATTTTAATCAAAACCTTGGGTCCTATGATGATTTTACAGACTAAAAGCCATACATGCAGAAAGATGGACAATAAATAAACAGTAGGAATGTGCTTTGACTGATCTGTACATAGTATAAATATAGAAATACGTTGTGTGGATGCGTGCAGAGACCAATCTTTCACATGCTGTTCTGCCGTGTGAGAGGACACATCAATAAAAAAACAAGCCGCTAATAGCTCTGGCTGTGGTGACGGTGCGTGTCTGATATTATTTGGACGTCACATCACATCATCTGTGCAAATACAAACACCAGGGCATGGAAAGACGCTACAGAGCAGTTGACAGGTGATCCAGCTGCGCTCCGTCTGTGCTGCCGACATTAGAGACGGACGGCGGTTTAGACACATCATTTCAACACAGGAACACGTTTTCTCTCTGTGTCTCTCGAGAATAGATAAAGTGAAGGAAACACGGAGGCATTAGGCAGTGTTGTTCTTGTGCTTTTTTAGGACCACTTTCCAATAAAAATAAGCTCACAGACCACCTAACGGCCAAAATATCCTCAAGAAAACACTAGGCCCTTCTACTTTAACCATAAATTACAATTTACAGCCAGATTAAATTCATGTAATTAATAAAAACCTAAATAGGAGGTGTCAGTGCAGCAAAATGATCGGCTTCATTGCTGAAGTACGACAACACAGAAATAACAGCCAATTCAAATAATAATCAGGGTTTTCTCCAATCAGGGGCCAGTCACAGACTGATGGCAGCATTAATGTAGAGCCCTATAGTTTCTGTGATAGCAGAATCATGGATGGAAACGCAAAATTGAAAATAAGATATAAAACAGACTCCATAGGGTTCTTCATTAAGTCAGTGCTAAAAGCTAACTGGAGATTGGAAATAAGACGGAAGTTTTAAACCGAGCCACCCCTCCGTAACTCTACTTTAAAAAAAAACAACTATTAAAGCGCCCATATTATGTTCATTTTCAGGTTCATAATTGTATTTTGAGGTTGTACCAGAATAGGTTTACATGGTTTCACCACACCATATTGTTGCTGTACTGTACATTGCTGCAGATCCTGTTTTCACCCTGTGTGTTTGGGACTCTGTTTTAGTTCCAGAGTGAGACATCTCACTTCTATACTATCTTTGTTGTGTAGTTGCTAGTTAAGATCCCATCAGCTAGATTACTCTTTGTCCAACATTGGTCAGTCCGAGGCAGGATTAGCTGGGAGACTTCTTCTAGATGAGGGACACTTGTGGAATGCCTGTGGAACTGGGACAGGAAGTAGTTCTTTTGGAGATTATGGTGAACTAGTGTGTGTTGTAGCAGTGTTTTGCCATTGAGAACAAGCTAGTATGCTAGCGCTACCATGCTACGGTTGGCCACCTCATCTTGGTTAGTTACATAGTAAGCTGTGCAGCTCACCCATAGACTGAAGGCAGAGCACATTCAGAAACCTGTACCTCACTCAATACAGCATGGATAGTTTTTTCCCAGTTTGTATGTGTGGAAGCACCAGAGACACAAAATAACACCCCAAATCCCAGAAAAGTGATTTTTTTTTTCATAATATGGGCACTTTAAAATACATCAGATAGAATTCCTAGGGGCCTAGGGCCTTGTGGCCCCCCAGGTTTGCGAGACACTGGGGGAAACCCTGATCATGTTTGAACTTACATAGAAGTTTATTTCATATTAAAAACAACCTTAATCTGCTCCTTGCTATACGGATTTGAAGTGGCTTGCAGAAAGTTTGAAAAATGCTGTTTTAAATTTCAAACTTAAAACATGATATTTTACCAAATCCACTCGCGGACCACTTTGAGGTTCGTCATTAAAGGACATAAAGGAAAAAACTCCGCCGCTCTCTCCCCTGCAGGCGATCTACAAGATGGTGGGCACGGTGATCATGATGAAAATGAACGAGGACGGCCTGACGCCCGAGCAGAGGGTGGACAAGATCTTCTCCAAGATGGATAAGAACAACGACGACCAGATCTCGCTGGACGAGTTCAAAGAGGCGGCCAAGAGCGACCCGTCCATCGTACTACTGCTGCAGTGTGATCTCCAGAAATAGGCTCCGCCAGCCGCCACGGACTGCACAGAAAGAATTTCATGTTCCATTCAGTTTGCAGCTATTTCCACTGAAAAAAAAAAATATATATATATATATGCTTGGGACTACCTTTCAATGGATCTGCTTCTTGTGTTTGAAACACTCGTGTGCATGAGAATGTGATTTGCTATAAAAAAAAAGATCTATACACATACATGCATACATACACACACAGTACAATACAGACACACTCACAATACACACACTACATATAACACCTCGCACAAATAATATATTATAGATATATAAATATGAATATATATTTAAATTATTTAAAGATCAACTGCCAAAATGTGAAGTGTGCAAAGTATTTTCCATACAGTCTCATTCTACTGGCGCTTGCGCATCGGGGATGTGCTACGTTGAATTTGCCGCTACTCTATTTATTGTTACGAGTTTACTGACGCTAGCTGTACGTGTTTCTGAGTAATGTCAACGGAACCAAACTCCTACGACAATGTATCTGCCTCCAATAAGACACTCCATTGAATATTAGCTCTAGAAGAGATGGATTAGCGTTTGTCCAACTTTTTCCTCCTGAAACATGCTTGTACTATCAGTGAAATAAAAAATAAAAAGTAAATGTAGTTAATTTGCATGCCTTTAGGTTCTGCCTTAAAAAAAGAAATCTCATTTATCATCCTGTAATAGAAGACAGAAAAAGCCTTATCGAAGAAGCGTGGTGACACTTGAGAGAAGCCCTGAGAAAAGGCGTTTACTGAACAGGGAGAAAGAAATCACTCCGCAGTGGGTTCTTCTACAAGTATTGTCGTATGGGATGTCCTTTCTGTGCTCGGTCCAGGCGTTCCCTTTTGACTGCTATAACTGTGGGAGCATGTTTCCTTGTAGATTAGCTGTTCTATATGTTGCTAAGAGCTAAAAGCCTGCCCCTGTGCATTTAAACACACTATCTCAATACGAATTAGCAGATGTTGAATGGGAAGGAATCTCACATTCTGAACCAGGATCAGAGAGTTGAAATTTAAAAAAAAAAAAAAGAGCAAAATGGATAAACTCGTGAAGCAAATGGACTGGAGGAATCCAACATTTGCGTGAGTGAAGCTTCCCTCAGATGGAGTTACATTAGATAAGAAGAAAGAACTAAGTATTAATCTATAGTTGGAGAGCATTGTTATCAAACTTACTTATAACCTCCGTTATTAACCATCACATCCACTTTTTTTCTTCTTCCAATTAGCCTGCAGGTTGCATATCAAAGTTTTATTTTTATTTTTTAGAGCGTTTAAAAGTAGAGAAGAAACAAGGCCAATGCAGCATTTGAACTTTCTGTAGTAGTTTGTCTTTTTCAGTGGAAGTAAATGAGTGCTGAAGTAGTGAGAGGAGCAGTGAATGGTTTTTCATTTTACACTAACTAGTAGAGGACAGCCCTTACTATAAAGCCATGCGTTTAGTAAGTTGGACAAATTCGCCTTCCCTAACCCTTAAAGTTTTTCTCTCTTACCAATCAGTCAATCTTTTTGTACTTTTTTACTCCCTTCTCTCACACATTGTACACGTACGGATGCATTCTAAATGTAGAGAAGTTCAGTGAAGTGCGGGTGCGTCCTACAAATGATTTGGAAAACAACCCCGTAAGCCCACTTAAACAAGTTTACCTGGCCCGGTCTGACAGCACCGCAGACACGACGTGTTAACCCACATTAATGCTACCAGTGTTTAAAGGGAGGCTGAAGGAGATGTGATACGTCACCATATTGCAATGAAGATCTAACATCCATCGTCATCTCTCAGCAGTGTGGCTCGTCCCCCTTCACTTTGTGATCTGAACTTCTTTACATGAACATCTTTGGCCAAGACAATGTTTCTAATTCCAACTCTGTTATTACTATTATTGCTATCGAGATACCAAATGTAAGCAAAGGCATACGTGTACAAGGATTCTTTTGTAGCATGTATTGTGTCCCTGACGACATGGCTGCACTACTCCCTGTCTTGTGATTTAATCTAATAAAAGGAACTCTATGGGCGCTTGTCTGGTCTGTTCACTCAACAAATTCATTTCTCAAGCATCGTCATAAGTAGATGTATTAGTCTGATGTCATAGGTGTAATAGGTTTTTTTTGGGAAATGAAAACTTTTTTCAGTTTGTGTGCCTTATTTCAAGCTTTTAGTCGCCTTTTCAATGTTTTTGTCGCTTATTTCCTTCTTTTTTTTTCAACATTTTTCTTGCTTTTTGCAACATTCTTGCTTTTCCTTTGAGGTTTTTATCACTTTTGGTTTTTTTCAAAAGTTTTTGGTGAAGGTTGCGCTAGCCTGAAAATCCAGACCCAAATCCGAAAGGTTAACTCGCTGAGCAAATTCAACTCTGGATTTCCAGGGTACTGATGCACTGCTTACTGAGGACACATTTCTAAAAATGTGCCTGTACAACCTCCAGATGTCACTGTTGTTAAAGTATTGGTGGGCATAAATAAACAATGTTTTTTTATTTTTCTATAGAACCCATTGGTTTTTGATTTTCACTAGGTTAACATTTCAAGTAGGAATACAGTAAGTCTTACTCTAGAGAAAATCTTTGAGGGGACTAAGAAAGCCTGCAGTGTTTACCCAGGATTCTTTGGCACAATACTACTGATGATTACATAGGGTTACTTGGAAGCTTGTGTCACCACTCACATACACAGCAGACTCCAAAGTAAAACCCCAGGGATTACGTTAAGAATCGGCGGTCTCTCTAACCTGCAAATAATATAATAATAATAATAATAATAATAATTTATTTGACAGGGACAGTGTACATTAATCACATTGGCTGTAAATGCCCAAATTAGCCAAAAGCTATTTTTCATCCGTTGTCCCTGGCAGATCTTAAAATTGTCTCCCTAAAAAACAACAACAATAAAAATTACAGTCAACAATACAAATAAAAAAGTAGTTAAACAGATAAAACTCTTTACAACACTTGATAAATACAGTCTACAAATGTAATACAGACATTAGGGAAAATAAAAAAATATAAAAAAGATACTACACAATAGAGACACAAGTTGCAGCACGGTTGGGTAGAGTGAAAATACATTTTCTTATTAATGGCGACATGTCTGATGTGTTTCAACTGTAAAATTACAAATGTTATTGATGCCATTGCTCCCACTAAGGTCAAAGTTGTATCTGGTAAGAAAAGATCTCCATGGAGAAATGTCCTACTGGTGAGAACAGAAAAAAGAGAGTGTAGGAAAGCTGAACGAAGGTGGCGAAAAACAAATCTCCTGGTCCATTATAACTCCTATAAAGAGAGACTTCGCATTTATAATTTGGAACTGAGGAATGCAAGAAGGTCCTTTTTCTCTGATATTATCTCTAGAAACAATAATAATTCCCGTGCTTTGTTTGCTACTGTTGATAGGTTAACAAACCCTCCAGTACCAGTAGCATCTGAACTTTTATCTACCAAGGCCTGCAATGACTTTGCCTCCTTCTTCAAAGACAAAATTCAAAAGATTAGACAAACAGTCAGTGCCTCCATATCAAGTCCAGGATATGTGTTGTCACAGTGTTCAAGCAAAAATAGTTCCAATATGACAGAATTTCACACGATCAACCATACAAACCTGGAGGACATTATTCAACATCTGAAACCTCGACCTGTGCCTTGATGTTCTACCAACGACTTTTCAAAAATGTTTCCAATTGTTTGACTTCTGATCTTCTACGATTGTGAACCCATCTCTTCTTTCAGGTATCTTTCACAGGCCCTGAAAACTGCAGTAATCAACCCACTCTTAAAAAAGAACAACCTAGACAAGTCCTAATGAGCCACTATAGGCCAATCAAACCTTCCGTTTTTAAGTAAAATCATTGAAAAAGTAGTCTTTCAACAACTCAACCATTTCTTGTCTAAGCAACAGTTTTGATACCTTTCAGTCGGGTTTCCGACCACACCACAGCACTGAAACGGCTCTTGTCAAGTCTTTAATGACATCCACCTTAACACAGATAATGGCAAATTCAATCTTAGTATACTTGATCTCAGTGCTGCATTGACACGGTCGACCATGACATACTACTAGACCGATTGGAAAACTGCGTTGGCCTTTGGCTCAGTACTAACTGGTTTGAATCCTACCTAAAGAATAGGGATTACTTTGGGTCTATAGGTTAATTATGCATCTGAGCGTACAAATATGACGTGCGGAGTTCCGCAAGGCTCCATTCTGGGGCCTCTTCTGTTTAACATCTACATGCTTCCATGGCTCAGATTATGGAGAAAAACAAATAAGTTACCATAGTTATCGGACACACACAAATTTACATAACCTTATCGCCAGGACTATAGTCCAATACAAAAACTGACTAAGTGCATCGAACAAATTAACGGCTGGATGTGCCAAACTTTCTGAAATTAAATGAAGGAAAACTGAGGTGGTTGTTTTTGGAGCAAGAGAGGAACGATTAAAGTCTGCGCTCAGCTTCAACAACAATGTTAAACACACAGACAAAGCCAGAAATCTTGGTGTAGTCTGGACTCAGACCTGAACTTTAACAGCCACATTAAGACAATTACAAAGTCAGCCTACTATCACCTTAAGAATAATCAAGGGTTAAAGGACTTATGTGTCAACAGGTTTGGAAAAACTTGTCCAGGCCTTTATCTTCAGTAGACTTGACTACGGTACGGGTCTTTACAGGTCTCCCTAAAAAATCAATCAGACAGCGGCAGCTGATTCAGAACGCTGCTGCTCGATTCCTCACAAACCAAGAGACTGGATCACATCACTCCATTCTGAAGTCTTTACACTGGCTTCCTGTGTCTCAAAGAATTGATTTCAAAGTCTCTGCTAGTTTATAATCACTTAACGGTTTAGGTCCAAAATATATGCTGATCTGCTACTACACTATGAACCACCCAGACCTCTCAGGTCATCTGGGACAGGTCTGCTTTCTGTCCCCAGTCAGAACTAAACAGGGTGAAGCAGCTTTCAGTTTCTATGCTCCTCATATCTGGAATAAACTCCCAGAAACCTGTAGATCCGCTGCTACTCTCAGTTCTTTTAAATCAAGCGAGAGACCTTTCTATTTGATGCTGCTTTTTTTAAATGACTAATCATTTCTTTAAATTTCTTATGCTGCACTGTAAATTTTATTCTGTGTTTTATGTTTCTCTTTGTTTTTAACTGTCTATTCAGGTGTTTTACCGGTTTTTAATGCTTGTGATTTTATGTTTTTACTTGTGTTATCTGTTTAACTGATTTTGTGTAAAGCCCTTTGAATTGCCTTGTTGCTGAAATGTGCTATACAAATAAAGCTGCCTTGCCTTGCCTTGCCTTATGAACCAGCTTTTTAGATGTTTTTGAACAGAGTGTAAGTGGTGAGGTCTCTGATGTTCTGAGGACAGAGTTCCACTCCCGTGCTGCGTGACTGAAAAGGCACTCTGACTAAATCACTTCTCCGCAGAGGACAACACAGTCTCCTCGGGCCGACCCTCGTGTTACTCCTGTGTCGTGTTCCTAATGGTCACAAACTGACTGAGTGGAGGAGATGACAGACCATGGATGATTTTGTAAACAGACAGAGTTGATTTAATGACATTTTCCCAACTAAAAGTTTATGCTTTTGTAAAATGGCACATGTGAAATCTTAATGGTTTTTTATCCGAAATTTGATTGTCTGTTTGTAAAGTGACTCTAAGGATTTTAGTGTTGTTTTTTGCCTGGGACCAGGTTGTTAGACAGTAAGTGATGTGAGACAGAACCATACTATACATAAACATTTTCGCTGCCTGAAGTGACAAGTGTGATCTTATGAACCGGAAATTTGCAATATTAAATTTGACCCGCAAATGCAAACTGTCTGTTGATCTGAATGGGTTCACACAGAGGACAGCACTTCCACTATATTACATCAGTATGTACAAAGGGAGGAGACGGGAACTTTAAGAAAAGGGACATTTATTTTACAGAAACCATACACTTTAGTGTGTGTAATCAACTTTATATCACACACTACATAAGTATGGTTAGCTTTAAATTAAAGTGAGATTGTAGAAGTATGAAGAGTTCCAAGAACAGTGAAAAGAGATTTCAACATGTTACCCAGGGTGAGTACTTTGACCAGTCACCATCTAAATCTAGTTTTTTTTTTTGCTCAAGAGTTTGCCCCACTGGTTAATCACCGAATCATCAACCTAACACTTGAAAATCAAACCGATGAGTGAACAACAGCTCTCTGCCCTGATGTTTACTCACATACTGCTAAACAGAGTTCAACTTCACACATAGAAATTTAAAAAAAATCCAACTCCTAATTTCAACAAATTCATCAAAAAAGAAAATAAATTTTTCAACGACTGTGTCCGTGACACCAGCATAAAACCAAGGAACCTGGGAGGTTTGTACAGACAGACAAAGAAAGCTTTTGAACATAGAGGCGACAGGTGGAGGTGGATGAACTACTTCGGAGGGTCTGTGTTGATGCCGTATTTCTCTTTTAGAAGCTTCAGCTGTTCCTCTTTCTTCTTTGTGTCCATCTTCTGGAAAGCCTGCAAAGAGAGTTGATAAACAAGGGGATTCATTTTGGAATACTGCATGAAAACGTATGTTCATATTTTCTAAAGATGCAAAATCTATACAGATTTCTTTTCTAAATTCCCAAAACCACTTTTTTGATTGACATTCCCAAAAGCTTATCCCACGACAGCCCTCTGACCTGACAACGCTTACAGACACTGTAATGCTCATACGTACTCGGTTTGCGTTGTAGTAGAGGACCACCAGGTAACGGTTGCAGACGTTGAAGCCTGACAGATGGTCACAGGCGTTCTTGGCGTCAAAGATGTCTTCATAAACCACATAAGCTGTTCCTCTTGATTCTGGTGTGTTCCCTCTGAGAAGTGACAAAGAGCAAACATACACAAGAAGTGACTACAAGACCAATATCCCACAGGTGTTTATGTTAAGGGGAAGGTACGGCGTACATGACACTAAAGACTTTTTAATGGAACCCCCATCTGCTGAGTTGCTGTGTTTGATACATCAACAATGACATCCTTTCCGTTGCTCTTTATACTACTAGGAGGCCGGGGATGAGGGCTGGGTGTAGAGACACGCCAGGCTTTATCCAAGCACTCTACATCTGGAAAGCTGACTACTCTGCTGCTGCTTAGATGTCACAAAAAAGTCAAAAACACATTTCAAAAGAAAATGTGTCAACAGGATTATAATTTATCATTTATTAAGTATCCCACATGCTTTTTACATTTATTTTTCTTAAGGATAATAAAACGGAGAATTTGAATGACTATTGACGTAATAAATGATTACACATGATAGTGTATTTTTGACTTTTTTTTCAAAACAGCCAAACCAAAATAACCTCCTTGGCAGAAGTCATAAAATAAATTAAAATGAAGAGGAAAATGAAAGTAAAATTTTAAAACCTACTAAGTCTGTTGTGACAACTAACCATGCACACTTCACACTATCATGACATTCCTTTGACTATGTAAATATCATACATATCCACACTCCTTTTTACACTATTTGTGCAACTGCAACACAGAATTTCCCCTCGGTAATCAATAAAGCATTTCGGATTCTCTCCTGTGTGTTTTTTCTGGGAATTGGGCCCCACCCATGGTTGATAGTAGATCGAGTCAGCTGCAACTCTTAATTTGTCTCTTAAAGCCACTCGTTGTCTCTCCCAACGTGGGTGGTAGTGTGTGTCATTATATAATGTTGCATGTCATAATAAGTCTAAAATGACCACACTGGTAATAAAAAAAAAATGTAATATTTGTAAATCTAGATCTGATGCAGTGTCTGCAATGATAATTAAGCACTTCCTTTGGCTCTTTTGGTTTAATGTCAAAACCTGCAGAAAGCTACAGTGTATTACCACTTACGTTCTGATTTGACGTATTGGTCCATATTTCCCAAAGATATCATACATTTCCTCCGCGGTTATCTTGTAAGGAAGGTTCCTGACGTACAGGATTCTGTTCACCTCAGGAGGTAATCGGATCTGCAACACACAGCAAGAAAAACAGAGTTAAACTTATCTGTTAGATAGTAAGTTTAACCACAGAGAAGTATGCTTAATGAGAAAGAATATGATAAACATTAAAACACCCAAGCTAACTAGCTAGCACACGTCCAGCGTTCCTTAAATCTAGCTAGCTAATAAGACACTAACTTCAGGAATCATTTAACCTGCACTGTGATAAAGGCTAGTACACTTTTTAAAAGCGTTTCTGGTTTCTATGTGAAGGGACCATTAATTAAGTTCATATTAATGTTTTTAAGTTTCACAGAGGCTACCACCCATCCCTAGTTTAGATATGCGATAAGCTAATGTTACTGTGTTGAAGGACCATCATCGTTAGTAAACCTAGCTAGCTAACTGAGGTTAGCACACAGAGGCACTGATATTAAAATGTTTACAGCGTTCGTGTTGTCACATTTCCGAAACTAACTTTTAAACCGCAAATGTCCCGAACAAGTAACTTCGAGACGTAGCACACAAACATGTGTAGCTAGAAAAGCAAGAATGCAGCAAGTTTCAACGTAGGTCGCTAGTGTGATTGTTTTCAGTGCGTTAGCATGCTAACCATTCGCTAGCGCTGGGTGACGCTAGCTTCTAGCATTACCGAGCTAATAACATTAGTTATAATCCTCTAACAGTATATTACTACCAGCTGACTCGCTCAAACTTACATTAGCACGTTTCGCTGCTTGCATAGCCATGGTGAAATAGTTGTATGTGTAAATAAGACCGCTGAACAACAAACGCGCAGTTTCCCAGCTAGCTTTCTCTCCACTCTTCCCGTTAAAATGGCAGCGGTAGTCAGTTCAGTGGTGACGTAATTCCGGTTTCCGATTTAGCGAATGGGTGCAAAAACAGCGCAGGGCTGCCTATCGTATTTTGTAACTGTAGGGGCCGCTGTTGCCACTGGGCAGATTGAGCTTAGTCACACATACGACTTGGTTACGACTTGGTTACGCTATGATCGTTACGCTATCAGCGTAAACTGCATGCTGTTTATAATAAAGGTGAATTCAGCACCGTGAGTGTAAAAATGTTTTTTCACTTGACATATGTATATATATGAGATATAGGCTATTGCATTTTGATTGACTAGTGTCTAATCGTAAATCTAAATAAAGAAACTAGGATATGTGTGTGTGTGTGTGTGTGTGTGTGTGTGTGTGTGTGTGTGTGTGTGTGTTTATTCTGTTGGAACCCAATAAACATCACAGAGTAGACTTAATCATGAAGATGCGGTTGAAATAAATAATAATAAAACTACGTCAGCAGCATGAGGCTGTTACCTAATCTACAAGAGTTGTGGGAGGAAAGGACCAATAACCAAGTAATAATTTGATTGTTATTGTGAACTCATTGGGAATTGTCCCCATAAGTACATTAATATATATTTGAACATTTCAAAATTCACCTGTCACAACAACCAAACCATTTCAGGTGACTTATTTTATCTTCATTTTTGACAGCTGTTGTCAGAATATGTGACCCCTTGTGCCTAAAACCAGATGTTGAGACAGAGTGATTATTGTTTTTTGTCTATACATAGGAAGATAAAATAAGTCACCTGCAATGGTTTGGTTGTTGTGACAGGTGCATTTTGAAATGTTCAAATATATATGAATGTATTTATGGGGACAATACACAATGAGTTCACAATCACAATCAAATTATTACTTGGTTATTGATAATTTCCTCCCACAGCTCTTGTTGATTAGGTAACAGTTTAATGCTGCTGACATAGTTTTATCATTATTTATTTCAACCGCATCCTCATGATTAAGTCTACTCTGTGATGTTTATTAGGGGCCAACAGAATACACACACACACACACACACACACACACACACACACATCTTAGTTTCTTTATTTAGATTTATGATTAGACACTAGTCAAGCAAAATGCAATTTAGCCTATATCTCATACATATATCAAGTGAAAAAACTCATTTTTAAACTCTTGGCGCTGAACCCACCTTCATTATAAACAGCATGCAGTTTACGCTGATAGCGTAACCAAGTCGTCTGTGTGAGTAAACTCAAGCTGGTCAGAGGCAACCTGCCTAAGGAGCTGCTGGTCCACTTCTACACAGCCATCGTCCAGTCTGTCCTCTGCACGTCCATCACTGTCTGGTTTGGATCTGCCACCAAAAAGGACCGGAGCAGACTACAACGGACAGTTAGGAGTGCAGAAAAGATCATCGGTGCCAACCTGCCCTCCGTCCATGACTTATACACATCCAGAGTCAGGAAACGGGCAGGAACCATCACTGCAGACCCTTCTCACCCCGGACACAACCTGTTCCAGCTTCTCCCCTCTGGTAGGCGCTACAGAACCCTGTACGCCAAAACCAACAGACTCAGGAACAGTTTCTACCCACAGGCCATCTCTCTGATGAACAGCTGACTACTGACCCACAGTGTCAGGTTCAATTCTGGCCAGTAACCCAGTACCACGGTCTCTACAGCACCTGTTTACTGGTTCCACTATTATTCCATTTATTTAGTATTTATTCATCATTCTCATTCTCACATCTCACTTATTATCCATTATTTATTCATCATTCTCATTTCCTATTTCAGAACTGTTCATACTGTTCATATTGTAATATAATAACTTAATACTATTTACCCAGTACCCTTTGCACTATGTTCCACTTTAAATATTTTTATTGGTCTCTTCATTGCACTCCTCTCTACCATTGTTTCTGTTTAGAGTATATATATTAGTGTGTCTATATTAGTGTGTATATATTGTTTGTTGGGTTGTTTGTTTTGAATGTGTAAGCACATTGTGAGCAACTATGCTCCAAAGGAAAATTCCTCGTATGTGTCTTCATACCTGGTCAATAAAGCTGATTCTGATTCTGATTCTGACAGCACCCCTACAGTCATAATTACGATGGTCACAGAATTTGGTGTTACACCGGCCACAGAATGGATCCTCACCGGTGCAGAGATGAGGATGTTATAAACAGCTTGATTGCAGTGTTCACAAAGACAACAACTTATTTTGACACACTAGTTATCATCTTTCACAAACATTGGATAGGCTACCTCCACAAGACACTTGATTCGAACAGAGCCACTGTGACAGCCATCCGTAACACCTTGCACAGTTTGTTTGGAGTGACTTACCTATTCACTCCAAACAAACTGTGCAAGAAAAACTAGGGAGGGATAATGGTCTTGCAAGTTCCACTACCTCGCTGAGCTGTATAACTGAAGTCACATTACAAAATATGTTACATCAACATGGAAAAAAGGAGTAATACATTTTGTCTGCTTTTACTTTTACTACTAAAGTTTTTTATTTGTCACATTTGTTAAGTTATGCTTGGTCATTCAGTAGTGATTTTGTGCTGATAAAAGGCTTTCAAGGGAAGATTATTAATGAATGAACGAATTAGACATAGGGAAACACAAAACTTGCGATCAACTAAATAACAATTTTTCCTACCTGCCATGATTTTATTTCATCATACTCAAATCAGCAGGTCTTTGAGGGGTGGTCCATGGAAAGCCACATTTCTATGCACTTCTTGGTTTCCACATGCAAAAAAGTGCATCATGGTGCATTGGCTCCCCCTGCTGATGTCATTTAGCCTGGGAAAGGTTGAATGTACTGGGTAGGGAGGAAGGCCATGTATTTGTATTTTTACTTTCTTGAGCCACATCTTGATTGATTGGACAGTGTTCAGCCGTATTAATTCATGTTACTGAATAGTTGCCTTGACCATTAGTTTAAGCATTAAAATATTGGACCATTCGTCCAACTATTGGACTTTTTTTGTTCATTTGGTGGAGTTTTAATAAACACAATTGACATGAATAGTGTATTTCATATCAGTTTTTCATCCTTGGAGATTTAGAGCACAAAGGATCCAGATTAATCTGCGACCAAAGCTTTTAGGCAGAAGAACTCCAATCTTCCAAATCAAATGCCATGAACCTTACCACACTCTTGGACATGACAGTTTCGGGAGATTTTTATTTGTTATTGTCATAGTACTCCTTCAGTAGGACGGGGAACAACTAAAATCTAAAGAGACAAGCTGATTCTTGTGGCTTTGGACACATTGCAGAACAGCCTGTGTGGCAGCACTAGGGCGTATGATGAAACCGTCAAGGCCAAGTTATCTTTTGTGGTTTAGTGGTTATGTAAGTCTAGTTGTCTTGGCAAGAATCAACTTGTGTTCATATAAAACCTTTACAACACAAAATGTTCCGGGGGGGGTGGATAAATCATGCCACTGATGTCTACGAATGTTACATGACTCAACAGAAGGCAGAAGGTTATTCATACTTTGAGGGATGTTTCTCACAGTTCCCCGGTGTTCCTTGCTTTCACCCTGTCAGTGTAGGGGAAGGGGATGGGGAAATAACTGAGGCAACACTTTCCTCATCATCCCTTCAAAAGTGTTTCTTTGAACCAAAACATGTACTTGAGCAATGCATTTGACATGCAATCATTTCAAGACATTAAAGAGTTACACCAGTCACGTGACGAATTCAATTTACAGCTTGGCATTCACAAGCACCCACATATCTGTCTCAGATATGGGACTCATTTGTCAGTTTACTAACTAATAACTTTCAGGCTTATTGACATGTGCACATATGGGACAGAGAGAATGACACTTCTTCGGCCATTGGGGGTGGCAGTAGCTCAGTCCATACTAACAGTTCCCAACCCAACTCCCTATGGACTCCATAGGGAGTTGGGTTGGGAACTGGAGGGTTACTGGTTCAAGTTCCCGTATGGACCAAAGTATGGTGGTGGACTGGTAGCTGGAGAGGTGCCAGTTCACCTCCTGGGCACTGCCAAGGTGCTCTTGAGCAAGGCACCGAGCCCCCAACCGCTCGGGGCGCCTTTCCATGGGCAGCCCCCTCACTCTGACATCTCTCCATTAATGCATGTGTGTGTAATTCAGGCCTGTGTGTAATGTGTGTAATAACAACAGAGTGAAAAGTGTAGTTTCCCCTTGGGGGATTAATAAAGTATAAAAAAACTCAGTTGGTATTTTGATATGCATTTTATACTGCATCATGTGTCCATGTGTCTTCCATACATAAAAACTATTAAAAAATGAATGCGTGTGTATATGTGTGTGATTAAAGTGAGCCTACCATACATTAGCTATGTTGAATGACGTTGTGAATGCATCCTAATAAGGCCACAGCAGCATATTTACAGTGGAGGAGTCAGTTTTGATAGACACATTCATTAGCTGCAGTGTGAAAGAATCTTGTCAGCTTGGGCTTTGGAGGACTGGGAATTTATTTTTTCATTATTATCTTACACTTTCAGCATGTTATCGTATGGTTATTTAGAGATAGGCCTACACCTCTTATAGGGTATTTGCTTGAGAGGGTAACTTACAACAAGGCAGTTCCGGGTCAAGGTTAAAAAAAAAGAAAAAAAAGGGGGGAACAACTTTCAGTTTTTTTTTACGGCACGCGCGTGGTGTTGAGCTAAGCTAGCTAACCGTCACTAACGACGGTTTGCTGTTTTTTGAAATTGTGTCTCATCAGTGACAACAGTGTGCATTAGCTAGCGAAAACAAAATCGCTAGAACTTTACCAGCATTGGCTAACTGACGTTACGGTGAATGTGAAAAGTTTAGGCGGTCGAGATAACGTCAGCCCCGCCTCGGCTGTGTGGATGTTAGCTAACGCTAGGCTAACGTGGTAAACCTGTGCTTCCACCGTCTCCCTAAGTGTAAGAAGACTCGACAGGATAGTCTGAAATAAAACGGGTGAGTTTTTTGTGCCAACTACTATCGAGTTAACGCTATTTGAAGTTAAATCACTTGTGCAAAGTTAGATAACGCTAGCTCGCTAGTTTATCCCTTGCAACTCAAACCGTTCCACCTGTTGCGGTGCTGAAGGAGCTAGCTATTCAAATGGCAAATGTTAACGTTAGTTATCATCTAGCTAAAGGTAATGTCAGCTAGCTTACGTTAACCTTAAAACAAAACCCATGCCCGTGTTGTGACAATGTCAATTTAGTTAACTGTTTAGAGTTGTTGATTTATATTTTCAGAATAAACTATTTAGATCTAATAATTTACACCGATTCGTGAGCCGATATATATTCGAATAAATGTTAACGCGACCTTCGACTAGCTAACACTAAAAATTCAAACCAGCATTTGTAGTTGTGTTAGATGTGTGACTTTTAACTTATTGTAACGTTGTGTCGTACATTAGTGTCATATATTTAACGTAGCTGTAACGTTAACTCTGGCTGGTATTAATAATAGACACCAGACCACATTGATGTTAACGTCACACCCTTAGCTAATTGTAGCCTTTTCAATTAGCGTAGTTAAGGTTTGTGGTCTATCAAGTCCCTAGCTAATATTCCGCCAGCTAGCGTTAACTAACGTTACATCTTTTTTTTATCGCTGATTTTCTAATGATTTCTCTATTAAGAAACATATGGTCCTTTTTTAGAGAGCTAACGTAGTTTTCTGTGGGGGACATAACACGGAGGCTTCCATTCGATTTCCATGTATGGCCTCTAACGTTTTTTGAGTCCCATTGTAATGAACTGTGAAAAGCTTTCTAGTGATGTAATTCACACGTGGGTGTTAATAAGTGATCTTATTGATATATCGTTTTTGTTCTTCATGGGGATGTTTTTTTTTTTATCCATGAGTCTCAACTATAATATATTAAGATTTTAGAAGTGTATGTTAATGTTAAGCCTCTGTGTAGTAATGTCCTTTTTGGGGGACAGTGACTTGCTTCTTCTCATTTCAACCGTTTTATAATGGGTACAGATTAGGAACAGCACTGACTGAGAGGGCCAGAAAAATGTTAAATTATTAGCATTTACAGTGAAAATTAAAATCTTCAAGTCAAAATTAAGATTTTGGAATGTTAAAAACTCCAACACAAAACTTTAAGATACACAGTAAAAGTCCAATAGTGTTGTGGGTGGGAGAAGGCCCGTAACAATTGAAAATTTTGCTGGACAATTAATTGTCTCAGAAATAATTGCGATTAACAATAGCATTCTCTTTTAGTGAAATAATATATATTTAATGTATTACTTTTTCAAACAAAGTAGAGTTTAAATGAATGCCAGTAGGCCTGGGCGATATAGATATAAAATACCTCGATGTAGATATTGCGGCGATATTGTATGGTTAATTATTGGTGCTTTATCAAAATGTTATTTGCACAATGAGATTTTTGATATATATTCTCCAGAAATGATTTAAGGACTTAGTCCTTAAATAATAGAACAGCTGGAACAGTCTGGTCAGTTCAGAAAATGACATCACTTTACTGTAATGCAGCCTTTAAAACCAAGAAAAGACAACACTTACCATATTACGATATAGCCACAATCTAAGACAATATCTATTCAATTCAATTCAATTCAATTTTATTTATAGTATCAATTCATAACAAGAATTATCTCAAGACACTTTACAGATAGACCACACTCCGGAATTTACAAGGACCCAACAGTTCTAGTTTCCTAGTTTCCTCCAGAGCAAGCAACAGTGCGACAGTGGCGAGGAAAAACTTCCTTTTAGGCAGAAACCTCGGTCAGACCCAGGCTCTTGGTAGGCGGTGTCTGACGGGCCGGTTGGGGTTAGAATGAAGAGTGGCAATAATCTATCTCATATCACGATATTGATACATCGATATATTGCCCAGCCCTAAATGCCAGGATACATCTTTTGTTATATATTATTGTTATGTCACTCAGATTCACAGCCTATGAAGTAAACCATCCCTCTTTATTATCATAAAACATTATATTTTGCCTATATGAACAAAAAATTGAAAAAGGAATATTTATTCCCATCAATAAAAAACAAAGCATTAATCATAAACAAAGAACATAGCGTGTTATTTTTATGGCTTTAGACGGCTACAGCTCAGGATGTTTGGAGTTGCTATGGCAACAAGTGACAGCTGCCGCTAGCGTAGCTTTAGCTTAACAGTCCAACCAATAATCACTTATACAATTAGAACAATCTAAACAAAATCCACCCTTACCGTCCACTGTCCTACCCATAGGACCTTGGTCCTAGTTAGCAAACAAGTTTTCTGTACAGATTAGAAAAATAAAAGCACAAATCCCTGTGGAACTTTGTTAGCATTATGTTAATGAAGGGTGGTCATTTCTGCTTCACCGCCATTTACGGTAACGCTACTAAGGATTAATGCCCGACGAGGGGTCCATTGTCAGGTAGTTATGGGCAACGGTGAGGCGTGAACCGTCTGACGGGCATCCTCCGCTGAAGTTCATTAATACCTGACGGTGGACACCTCGACGGGCATTATCCTGCTTATACCCAGGTCTCTTGCCAAATAACATAATTTAAAACATTAGTTTATATTTTAATTAGCTTAACAATCAAAATCTAAGGTTTTTACAAACAATAACTCTGGTTACGTCTGACGGTTTGACTTAGGCCTGCACGATATTTTTTTTTTTTAAAGGTGACAGAAATAGCTCTATTTAGAAATAATAAATCAATCTCGACTACTGCTGTGATTTTGTAGGGGAGTGCATGTCCACAGAAGATAAAATTGAAAAAGGATCTTTTCTAATGTGAATCATTCTTTGAACTTTAATGCTTTACAAACACCAAAGCAAGTAAGCGCTGTGACCAACGTTACTCTTCTGAAGTGGTTTTGAAGAGGAAAATTGGGTAGAAATACTCTGATTGACTAGCATGACGCCATTGTATTCATACAATAATCAATCAATCCAGGCTAACGTGAGTGACAGTGACTGCATGTTGCTTTCTCTAAATTTCAGGTTGTGGTCGACTAGCGGGGCCA
>NC_045750.1:21648180-21661553 GCF_008692095.1 Etheostoma spectabile | reverse complement strand
TTGATAAATTGATCAGACCTGCATGTCGCGCGCACTAGCAGTGTAAATTACGTTAGATCAAACTGAGATCTGCTTGTTTCTTTATGCTAACTACACTCACCTATACGATTATTAGGAACACCATACTAATACTGTGTTTGACCCCCTTTCGCCTTCAGAACTGCCTTAATTCTGCGTGGCATTGATTCAACAAGGTGCTGAAAGCATTCTTTAGAAATGTTGGCCCATATTGATAGGATAGCATCTTGCAGTTGAGAGATCTAACATAGCCATAGCTGGGAGTTTGGGTTGGGAAACGGAGGGTCGCTGGTTCAATCCCCGTACCAACTAAAAGTATGGTGGTGGACTGGTAGCTGGAGAGATGCCAGTTCTCTTACATACTCGCATACAAATAATCTGCAAATAATCTCCAAAAACGTCCGGACAGGGTCAATAGTTGGCCTATTCCTTTTGTTTTAAGTGCACGCACACACACACACACACACACACACACACACACACACACACACACACACACACACACACACAGTAACCAGGTAGTAAAAGCTTAATACCTAAAATTACATTTCTTAAAAGTGAATTTAATCATATAATGTCAATGTTCTGGATTCATTTTTTTTAATTACTTTTTGTGGAAAAGGTTAAGATTGGTGCAGTGTGTTGGCTTCTGGCTAAACTTTGTTTTAGATTATTGCGTATCTTCATCATCATTGCTTCTCAGTATTTGATTGCATGCAAGTAATTAACCGTGTCAATGGGAGTTTCTGTATTTTTACATGTGCTTTGGGCCTGTTTTCAGATTGCCCACTGCATCTACTCTCAGCAAGATCTGGGCAAGCTCTGTCATCGTCCGTGAACATAAAATACAACAGACGCTGTGAGTATTTTGTGAATTTGCATTGGCCAACAATTTTATAGTTTTAGCATCTTATGAGCTTAATTCTCATGGAGTTACAGTAACGGATTTGTGCAAAAAATTACAATTTTTAGTTTGACATTTTCATACTTTTGTTTCATTGACTTCAAACCTTTTAGGTTAGGTGTCTTGATTTTATGGGTATAAAGCATTTGATGATACTCCAAGAAATAACCTCACAATAAGAAAACCAAAGTAGGCACTGGCTGACCACTTCTATTGCAGAGTTCAAAGGGTTAAGGCTGTTTGACTCACTGTGGTCTGTACATTAAGAATCGTACAGATGTTTGTAGAGGTGAACCTGGTCGGCCAGTCTTCCCAGCTTACCATGTTGAACTGAAAGCAACCATGCGCCGTAACAACTTGCGGAGCACTTTCTACCGTCAAAATCTGTCGTTAAAAGCTTCCGAACCCAATACTACACAACTGGACATGTTGCAGCAGAAATGCAAATCGTAATTTGTGTGAAGTTGGTAACATTTGCAGTCAAGATTACAGCTTTCGCTACCTTTAGCATGTGGCTGTAACTGCCTGCCTGTAGCAGACTATCACATATAGAAAACTCAGCTTGGTATTACATTAAGCGGAGCCAAGAGTAGAAAAAACATGTTGAAACTGAAGCATTCAAAACAGTTAGAAATCTGAGGTATAAGCTCACAGGAACTTCTGTTAAATACGATTATCTCATTATTTGAAGCTTCAGCCACGTTTAACATTAACACCCGAGATTGTAACATTATAGAGACGACAGGAAATACAAAAAATCATAAAAAGGCTACTTTAACGAGATGGCAGACAATTCTTGTGTAAAAACATTTATAGGGACTTTAATTGAATACCATCTTGAAGATTCTTACTATGTGATATGTGTAACTGTATAATTGACATTTGGTATGTGCCTTTTGTAGAAATATTTTAAAGGTACCCTACCACACGTATTTCATTACTTTGTGGTAAAGTTCTACCATGGACTCATTTGTTGCCTTGTTTCAAGCCATTCTAGTGTGGTATAGAAAGCCTGCAGGAAGACTCGGCTCGATTTGTGCCAGTTCTCATTAATATTCAACAAACTAATCTGCTTGACTCGGATTGGCTAACAGCTAGCCAATGAGAGTCTCTCTTAATGTTTCATGTAAAGCACTTTGAGTTGCCTTTTTTGCTTAAATGTGATATGTAACACGATTATTTGTTGATTTTAACCAAAACAAATTTTATTGTCACATAGGCTATTTATAACTGCGGAGGGAGTGTGATGGACGCTACTCACAGAGACCTGACTCATATGAACGGGTCCAGCACGGTCGAACGGCGGATCACACACTTCGTGTTTATTAAACGTCTGTATCTTCACTGTGCTGCATTTTTATGAACTATGAATTCTGGCCATGGTCCAGGCTACGGTCCAGCAGCTCCGTCTCACGCTGTTACTCTACCACCTGAAGTTAGCTGCATTCAAAACTCTTCTGTGTTCTTCGCCGTAGCGCCCGCGATAACGTTACCGCGGAAACACTGGTACAAATCAGGTTTGCCCCTCATACTTAACAATATACAGCTGTTTATGAAAAATTAAAACTGTAGACATATATCATAAGTGTGGACCGGCGGCCGCTGGGTGGCGGGCGCGGAGAGTAAAGGAGAGAGAGTAGGACGAGAGAGCGTAAGAAGATCCAACACAGGCACGGCTTTACAGACGAAATGGGTCTGTAACGCAAAGTTAAACCGTATCCATATAAGCAGCATTGCAGCGGATGCGAGGACATTAGCACCGGGGCGTCCTAGAAGAGCTAACTGCTAACAGACGCTACTAGCTAACAGCTAACAGACGCTGACTAGCACTGGTCACTGCTGTCTGAAAAACAACAAATGGACAAAGTGTTGCGTTTAATGGTAAACTGGTAAACCTTGAGACTGACGTTATACCGACTGCTATCTGTTGAGTTTTCCTCACGCTACTCTGTCCTCTGTGACTGTCTACATCTAGAAACTTAGCTGCACGGGGTGCAGTGAACTACTCTGACTGGCTCATGAGCAGACGGCTTTATGAGCGGGAGATGGGCTTTGCAAAAAACCCGGAGCGTTCTATGAATGACGCTTTAAAAAAATAATCGCTCTATCACGCAAATTGACGTGGGAAGTCCAAATCGTGATCGCGATTAAAATTCGATTAATTGTGCAGCCCTACTTGCCTTACAACCTCAGCCTGTCAGTCAGTCCCCAGGGCATAGAAACCACTGAGACACTTCCTGAGATCATATCTTATTACATAAAAACATTCTTGCGGTCTCATATTTTCTTGATAATAGACGCTAAGTGTAACATACGGTTGCCATGTATAGCCAAGGATTGCCATGGATGCAGTTCTGTTAACTCTGTTGGACAGCAACTATCAATCATAATTTATCAGCTGTGGCATAAAGTGGGTAAACGTGGATCAACTTCTATCCTCTAATTCAAGCAATGACAACAGATCTGGTGAGCGCCTATTGCTACATCTTTATATATGGTCTATGATTGCAGCGCAGTAACAGGTGTAGGGACAACAACTGTAATTAGTTAGATTTTATTGCAAATGGTTAACGTTACAGGTGTGTCAACTGCAGCGGCTGTGCTGCAAGAAAAAAATAGAGGATTGAGGACATAAACGTCAGCATTAATATTCCCAAAGAAGCCATTCACCGTGTCTCACTTCACCGTCAACGGAAATGTTCAGTTTAATGTGAATTAGAGCAGCCGATAGCCCGCTAGCTTACTACACTGCTTTAGCTAATGTGTCAATTCCTGCAGTGACTAAAACAGCAGCTGGGTAATTTGTCCACCTATAGCAATAGCACGGTAGCACCACATAACAGCCCAACTCATAAAATATACGGCTGCTACCACAGCCCTTAAAGGGGATAAAATGTGTGCTTGAAGCGGTGGCTTTTGCCAGAAATGTATTCGCTGCAGGAGGGGTAGATGCTGTGGTTTGAGTATTAGACGAAGGGTTGCGTTAAACAGCTTGAGAGTTTACGTTGCTATGGACGCAGAATTCCAACCGTAGAGACGTAACAGAATATTTTCTTTAGCGCAAGCAATAGTCGTATTTAAATCAAACTCCTGATTCACCACTAAATCACTCTACATTATCCCTTACACAGGGAATCGTGTTTGCGTGAAGTTTTGAAAGACTGCAACCACACACTACTTTTATCGGCATTGCCGTAACTCACTGTGACTTCAACAAAACTGCAGAGTCAACTTAGTTTGCTCCGTCCGCACTTCTGCGTGTGTGTTGGAGCTCCGCTCTCTGTCAACAGACAGATAAGCTTGCGCTTACGCGCTCTCAGGGACTGAAATTTGGCACAGTTTGATTTAACGTGAACCAATACTCTGTAATACTGACATGATACGGTCTGTACTGGTAAAAGTACAGGGTTAGGTATCCAACCCTACCCGTGACCATTAATACATAAGAATCAGAATCAGAAATACTTTATTGATCCCCGAAGGGACACCAATAAAGTATTTCTGATTCTGATCATAAAGGCAGGAAGAAGTGCTTTAAACCAGCCTTTATTAATTATATTATAATAGTTGTACCACAGCTTAACACACATCCAGATGTTCCCAATAAATTGTAGTTGATCACCAAATATGATTTATTGGTTGAATAATCCATGTAGGAGAATATCAAAAGGAAATCTTTCTTACCTGAGTGACAGCTTGTTCATTGACTGTTGAATGGACCTTGAATGAACGACTGAATCTTTGCCCCTTATTCTGACATTTGTTTGTTTTTTCCTTACTCAGGACATATTGAGGATACAAAATAAGTTCTAGGTTGACCCCCATTTTGGCTTAAAATGACTGGACTATAACAGAATTGCACATCCAATAATTATCTAAATAAATGGTACCCATGTACCTGCATTCAGACTGTTCTAACCTTTTAAGCATATAACCCATTGAAACATTAACCATCATAAAACATATCTTTTTCCATTTATGAATTACACTGCAAGTTGACACTAAGGTGTAGACTAAACTTCGCTAAGCATTTCAATGTCTCTTAACACAAAACAAAAGTACGACTTAACAAGGTAGGTTAACTATTTAAAAGTCAGTGTATGGCCTTTAGGCTCTTTTGTTACAGATCAGAAACAAGCACAGGCTGCTCTCAGTGTTGGCTCCCAGTTGTAGACTGTTCCACCCCTATTGGTTGAGCCGACACTAATGATTATAAATATTTATAATTACTTCAGGTAACTAGTGCAGTAAGCGAAAGTTAGGAAGTGTTACACGAGTTACGTCTAACTAGGATGGGTAACGTCGCTTGACCGTGACTGAGGCACCTGTCGCGTCAGTGTCGGAGGGCTGGTGCACTGCAAAGATACGGGCGAGCTGGGGGCTCCTCGTCCTAAGATGATTTCTCATCTGTCTCAAAAGACTTGTAAACAATATGCGTTGCTAGGCGATTAGCTGTTTTGTGAATGCTGTGCACACAGCATACAGCAGGGGCAAAAATTACCCACTGGCGGTTTTAGGCATAAATGATGTTATCATTTTCTTTTCATACCACCCCCCCCATAACTCACTAAATGATTAATTAACCCATTTTAAGAAAAGTAATGGACCGAGAGATAAAGGGCTTTTATAATAAGAGTTGCATGCAATTCAAAATGCCTTTTGAGTGTTAAAATGGCTATTGTGGAAAAGCGGAAGAATTAATTGATTGTTGATTCTTAGTTGTTGAAGCAAAAATATCAAACATTTCTTTCTGACACTTTATCAGATGTGTTGCTTTTTTGTCCTATGTGATGGAAAACTAAATGTCTTTTGGAATGTTGGTTAGATAAAATGTTAAATGTCATAATTTTGTGTTTATGAAATTGTAATAGTTAGAGATGCACCGATTGACCGGCTGGGGACTGGAATTGGCAGATTTTCACGTGACATTTGCTGATTCAATGCCGGTCAAATGCTGTAAATAAATAACACTGTAAAGGCTACCATACACAATGCATAGGAATCATATATAGGCTTGCAAATAATAACAATAAACCCACTATTAATTACATAATCTTAATGCAGTTTAACTACTGTAGCATGTAAATAATGCACATAAAATACAAATGTGAGCAAGGGCATACAACAATTATATCGAATCAACAGCCAGGTGCAATCTAGCTAACAGGTGAAGAACACAAACAACAAAATCACTAGCCAACAATGACCTGACAACAGAAGTTATAGAACTTACAGTTCTCAAAGACACCAACACACAGATTTCCACTGGCTAGTTATCCTTTGGACAGCGACTCTTTTTTTTTTTTTTCTTTCTCTCACCTTTCTGCCGGGTGGCGTTCGTACCAGGCTCACAGTGTGAAGCGCATATCCGCGCTATTGCGGCTGTAAGCAGTCCAAAAGACTGCTGCCGCGAGGGACTAAACGCTGAGAGATGCACACACCTGTGACGCGCTCTTGATCGTATTCAAATTATTTTATTGTTCTTCGTCTTCCATATGTACAATACAATGAACATTGCTGTTACCTTATGTAATTGTTAATGTAGCGTAGAAATAATTGCATTATACGGTGTGCTGCGTTGTGCTCGGTGCGGTCAACAAAAGTGTTCCTCCCACTTCACCCCCTCTCCGTCAGCCCAAAAAACCAGGTGCACGGTGAAGCACAATATAATAACTTCCGCTCAACCTGCAAACGCCCACCACCTATTAGCGCATAAACAATACAATAAATTAAACCATAAACATATAATGTGGCTCCTACATTCCGGCCCCTAATTATTCTACCACAATAATTACATGAATACATATTATGTAGGAGACAGACAATCGTTTCTCCCTTTCTTTTTTTTTTTTTTTTTTAAGGATAAATAGTCCATTTAAAAATGTCCTTTTCTTCTTGAGCTAAAAAAAAAACAACCAAAAACGCGTAGAAAGAATCCATAGACTCTTTAAAAAGAGTGATTAGTACAATCACTTAGTCAGTCATGTAGAGCCAAAAAACCTCTGAGACAATGTCTAAGTCACAGTCAAAGTCTATGAAGCTCAAAAGGTGAGCTTGATGTCCTCATGAATCCTCTGCTTCCTGTAAAAGGCAAATCTTTGAAATAGGCCTATCCAAATAGCTGGTCTTTGTCTTGATTTTCACCTGACGAACAAGTCCTCTTCTATCAGGGATGGTTTGTACAATCCTTCCTGTAAGCCATGAGTTGCAAGGTGCTGAGTCGTCAACTATAAGTACAATATCTCCAGGAAGAAAGTTGCGCTTGATCCTCGACCACTTCTGACGCTCCTGAAGAAGAGGCAAGTATTCCTTAATCCAACGTTTCCAAAACAAGTCAGTTATGTACTGAACTTGTTTCCATCTGCGACGAGCATAAATGTCCTCCTTTTGGAACTGTCCCATTGGCAAAGATGGCTTGATTTTTAGCAGCAAAAGATGGTTAGGGGTTAGTGGTTCCAAATCATTGGGATCAGTAGATGCCTTGGTAATGGGACGACTATTTATGATAGCTTCTGCTTCGCAAAGAACTGTGTGAAGATTTTCCTCATCAAGGTTCTGCACCTTCAGGGTGGAATTCAGAACCTTCCTCACCGATCTTATCAACCTCTCCCAAACTCCTCCATGATGTGATCCTGTGGGGGGATTGAAAACCCACTTAATTCCTTTCTGAAGGAGGGTGTTGTTGATTTGAGCAAGATTCCAACCCTCCATTGCCTTCCGTAACTCACGCTCAGCGCCAACAAAGTTTGTCCCATTGTCTGAGCGCAATTCCAGTATTTGTCCACGTCTTGCTATAAAACGCCGAAGAGCATTAACAAAGGAATCAGTGTCCAACGACGATGCTACTTCGATGTGTATGGCTCTTATGGAAAGGCACGTGAAAAGAACTCCATACCTTTTCACTATACTCCTTCCCCGCTTGACTTCAAAAGGTCCGAAGTAATCCACTCCAACACGAGTGAATGGAGGTTCATCTGGAGAAACTCTGTCCTGAGGTAAATCCGCCATCTGCTGTTGCCCTGGAGCTGCATGCAACCGGCGACAGACAATACATTTTGACAGGATTTTCCTTATAGCCACACTAGCCCCTGGGATCCAATATCTTTGCTGCAGGTTAGCTAGCATGTGGTTGCGGCCACCATGTCCCACCTCTCGATGTATATGCTGAAGAATGAGGTCAGAAATGTGCAAATCTTTTGACAATATGGCAGGATGCTTAGATTCTTCGGGCATAGCTGCTCTGCTTAGCCGTCCTCCAACTCTCAAGATACCATCTTCAAGTACTGGGTTAAGCTTGTAAATGTGGCTGGTCCTTTTCACATTTTCACCCTTTTGCAAACTATTGAGTTCTTCTGGAAAGCTCCTTTTCTGACAAAACCTTATAATCTCCATCTCAGCCTTTCTAAATTCCTCAATTGAAAGAGGATCACAGGCAGTCTGAGCCTTGATACTCTGCATCTCCTTTACTATTGCCCTCTCCTGTTGGTCCTTATTCAAGCCACCTTGAGCAAGAGTCAAACTCAACTCTTTTCTCTTCCGACTGAAGCACAATAGCAGGCTCCTAAGCTTAAGAATCCAACCAACACTCTTCTTCAGACGGATCAAGGAGGAAAAGTGATTGATCAAGCAAGTGACTGCATCCATCTTCTCTTCAGCCTGTACAGCGTTCACCATCAAGCTCATCTTGACTTCAGGGTCGTCCGGTAAGATTCTCCCAGAGCCATCAGGATTTTCAGGCCACCTCTCTTCCGGTCCAACAAGAAACTGAGGTCCAGACACCCAAATATTTTCCTTGAGAAGCATTGCCACCTTTATTCCCCTCGAAGCCAGGTCAGCAGGATTGCTTGTGGTGTTAACGTATCTCCACTGAGATGGTTTTGATATGCTGATTATCTTTGAAACCCGATTGGCTACAAAGGTCCGAAACCTTGAGGTCTCATTGCTGATGTACTTTAGTACGGAAGTACTATCGGTCCAAAAAATGGAATCCTGAAGTTTCATCTGCAATTCCTTCCTCCACAACTCATCCATTCGACTTGCAACCATAGCAGCTGTCAACTCCATACGAGGGATGGTAATTGGTTTCAATGGGGCCACTCTGGCCTTACCCATTATGAAAGCACAGTGAACTTGTCTGTGAATGTTGTGTAAAAGCAGGTAGGTAACTGTTCCATAGCCACTCTCACAGGCATCTGCAAAGTGGTGTAACTGAGCAGAAAGTACCTCCCCAAAGTCCACAGGTTTCAGACATCTGTCAACCTTAAAACTTTCAAGCTGACAGAGCTCCTTCAGCCAACTTCTCCACTCCTGTACAGCCGAGTCAGGTACAACATCATCCCAACCAAGGTTCTTTCTGCACAAATCTTGAAGGATCCTTTTGGCAGACAAGACAACAGGTACCAAGATTCCTAAGGGGTCATATATTGAACTGACAGTGGAGAGGATCCCTCTTCTGGTTAAGGGTTGCTCTTTGATACTGACTTTGAACTTAAAGGTATCGGACTGAACGCACCACTGTACACCCAATGCTCTTTCTACAGGAAGCGTATCATTATCCAAATCCAAATCCTTAACCTCTTTCGCTCTCTCTGCGGTAGGTATAGCCGCCAGCACAGAACGTCTGTTGCTAATCCACTTCATGAGTCGAAAGCCCCCTCTAGCACAAAGGGCACAAAGGTCTTTGTAAAGTTTCAATGCCTCCTCCTCAGATGCTACTGATGTAAGGCAGTCATCCACATAGAAATTGTGCAGAACTGTTTCAATTGCCTTGGGGCTGAACTTTTCCCGATTATCCTCCGCACATTTCCTGAGGGCAAAACTTGCGCAACTTGGTGAAGATGTAGCTCCAAACAGATGCGCAACCAATTTATGCTCTACCAAGTTCTGATTATGGTCTCCATTCGGCCACCAAAGAAACCTCAACAGATCTGAATCCTCAGCTGGTACTTTGACCTGATGGAACATTGCCTCGATGTCTGCCATGAGTACAACAGGATCCTTTCGAAATCTCGTCATAACTCCAACTAATTTGCTAGTAAGATCAGGTCCTTGCAGGAGCTGTGCATTCAATGAGGTTCCTTGGAAAGTAGCTCCGCAATCGAAAACAACCCTGATCTTTTTCTTCTTTGGGTGATATACACCATGATGTGGTATATACCATACCCTACCGTCACTCCTTTCCAGATCCTCAGGTGGTACCATCTCTGCATAGCCCTTGGAGAGGACATCATTCATGAAAGCAGTATAGTCAGTGTGAAATGAAGGATCTTTGCTGAACCTCCTCTTCAGGCTCAGAGCACGCTGTTCGGCAACTCTCCTGTTATTTGGCATATTTACATCCCTTTTCCTCAACGGTAATCCAATACTGTAATGGCCATCCTTCCACTTGACAGTTTTTGTAACGTATTCCAGGAACTGACCGTCCTCTCTTGATAACCCCATCTGCTCATCCTGACTGCATTCAGGAAAATCGTTCTTTAGCTGCTGCTTCCACAAATCATCCAAACTTGCCACAGAGATTCTATTGACAGTGACATCTGGCTGTCCACAAGTAGTTTCTCTACTGCCGTCACCTTTGAGAGGTCCATTTACAGTCCATCCCAGCATAGTTTTGATTGCGTATGGACTCCCATCCATGCTTCGGACAACTTGCCACGGCTCCAGTGCCTTTGGGACGTTGGTTCCAATCAGCAGGTCAATCTCTGAATCAATCTCTCTTATCTGTACATATTTCAGATGTGGCCACCGTTGAAGATCTTTCTGACGAGGAATGTTGCCTCGATGAACTGGCATGTTTTTCTGTGTATAAATATCAGGCAGGTCACAAAAACAATCACCGTCTAATTCAGCTACCTCCAAATCTGAAACAATATGGCTTCCAACAACCTTTTCCTGACCCATTGTCCGTAGAAGAATACCTGTTCTTCTTCCTCTGAGATTTAGCTTGTTCATCAGCCGCTCTGTGCAGAATGATGCTGAACTCCCAGGATCCAGGAAAGCGTAAGTGATCAAGGTCTTATATCCCTTTTTGGACTTTACTTGAACTGGAACTATGGGGAGTGTACAGTCTTGCTCACCGGCCCCTGTTAGACCACTTGATTGAACAGAGATCAGAGCACTGCTCATTGCTGTCTCCAATTCTCCTTTGGCTTGCACAAAATTTGTTTCCTTCTCCTTTGGGGAAATATGGAGTACACTAGGGTGCCTCTGACTGCATACCTTGCATGAGAGACGTTTCCTGCAGTCTCTACTCATGTGCCCAATGCACAAGCAGCCAAAACACACCCCATGTTCCTTTAAGAAAGCAATTTTCTCATTGTGCACCCTCCTCTCCAATTGGATGCAGAGATCCAAGGTGTGCGCACCTCCACAAAACATACAAGCCTTTACACCAGATGAGCTCCTCTCCTTCCATTTTGGTCCAGGTTCAACTTTCCTTTCCACTGTTGCAATGGTGGTAGCAAAGCTACTTCTCTTGTCTTTAGAGTAAGATTCAAACTTAGATTTCCTCACATCCTTAATTGCTGTCCTTAATGGCATATCCTGTATATCTCCAAATATGGATCACCTGCTATTTTCACTTGTCTTTCAATGAAGTCCACAATGTCGTAAAGGCTCTCCTGCCCGCCTTTCTTGCAACTCCCATGCCACAGTTCTCCATCTGTCCCTATTTTTATAGGGCAACTTCTTCACAATGGTCAACATTATTGGCAGGCATGTTCAATTCTCCCATGATACTCACTCTTCCATGGTATTACCATCCTCTCAGAAACAACTGTAGGCCTGTAGAGATTTCACATCCTCTGGCTTAATAGGTGTCCATGAAAGAGCCTTTCCATATAAGCAGAAGCATTTTCTGTGCATTACCAAATGCTCTTGTAGCAAGCCTTTGCTTTGACATATGTTGGCAGCTTCTGACAACTCCCTTGGCTGCCCCCTGGTGTATTGTTCAGAAAATATAAACAGTCTTTAGGATTGTCTGTTTTCTCTTCAATGCTGTGTTCAAAAGCCCTTATGAAGGTGTGATATTGCAAAGGATTACCATCAAAATCTTGAATATCTCGTTTTGGCAGAAATGAAAGAGATTGGTGCTGAACCAATAATGCAGTTATTTCATTTTGTTTTTCCAAAACCGTAATTATTTGACTGTGGTTATTGCTGCTTGGCGCCAGTGCTACAGGCTGATTACTGTGGTGCTGACATGGTAGTGGTGAGTTAAGGGTTTGTGTTGTGGTATTTTCCTCTTGAGGGTTAGCATCCAAAGTAGGTTTTGCTGGTATTGGGATATTTGTTTCAGGCACAAATGGGTTTGCTTTAGCACTGAGTAATTTGTCTTTCATTTGTCCCCTTTCAAAATAAGAATTCATGCCATTGGACCTTACAGATGGATGAATTGAAACACGAGAACCTCCTGAGCTTCTAAGCACATTCACTTTAGCCTTTGTTGCGGCTATTTCCACTTCCATGCAGATGTTCCTTTTTTTTCCTTAGTTGCTCCTCCATTTCTTCTAACTCATGTTTATCCTTCAGTAGTTTTGTCGGCAATGAGAGCAGCCATGTTGGCCTCAGCTTTAATACTGCTGACGATGTTGTTGAGACTTGACCTCGATCCAGCGAGCTCCTCCCATTAGACCTTCCACTTCCGGTATTTGACACACTGTCACTTGGTTTAACTTCATCTTGTATGACCGATAATTGTCCCAATTGTTGTAAAACATGAGAATTATTCTCATCTTGATTTACATCCAGCTCCTGTGGTTCCTTTTGTAATACAGACAGGGAAACATCATTTGTGGAAATATGGGCGATTGTATTGCTTTTTTGTCTCCCAGTTTCAGAAAGCCATCCTTTTGCATCCTCTTGCAGTCCGTTATGGCGTTTAAGTACACTTGAAAACCATTCATTTTGTTTTTCATGTTCCTCTTTAGGAAGTACAAGAATCACAGACTCATGCAACTGAGTAGCTTCATCCACCATTTGATTCATAATCTCCAGATGAAATCTCACCTGTGAGGCATTGTCATCATTTTGCATTAGATCCTTTATTGTCTGTATTAGACCTTTAATTCTGTGAACCTTTCCTTTGCGTTCTTTCTGAAGTTTCTCAATTTTATTCTCCAGAGCTTTAGAGGTGAGTGTGATTTCTCTTTTTTGTCCTTCCATCCTTTTCTGAAATTGATTTTGAAATGGCTTATGATCCACTTGTTGTCTTTTCCCAAGGTATCACAAATGACAATAATCCACACCGTTCAATCAAGCAATCCACTGATGCCTCATCAACCACATCAAGACAATAAACCACACAAGCAACCAACAATGCGTCCCCAATAGACACGCGGCAGTAACCTATTTACACTGTGTACACATTAGGCCTACTAATTGACACAGTTACAACATACCGCTTCCGTGGCGGTGCTGTTTCGGGCCGGCGGCGGTGGCGTCTGTGTTTTCG
>NC_045750.1:21646189-21646307 GCF_008692095.1 Etheostoma spectabile | reverse complement strand
TATAAGCAGAAGCAATTTTCTGTGCATTACCAAAATGCTCTTGTAGCAAGGCCTTTGCTTTGACATATGTTGGCAGCTTCTGACAAGCTCCCTTGGCTGCCCCCTGGTGTATTGTTCA
>NC_045750.1:21643323-21646047 GCF_008692095.1 Etheostoma spectabile | reverse complement strand
GAACCAATAATGCAGTTATTTCATTTTGTTTTTCCAAAACCGTAATTATTTGACTGTGGTTATTGCTGCTTGGCGCCAGTGCTACAGGCTGATTACTGTGGTGCTGACATGGTAGTGGTGAGTTAAGGGTTTGTGTTGTGGTATTTTCCTCTTGAGGGTTAGCATCCAAAGTAGGTTTTGCTGGTATTGGGATATTTGTTTCAGGCACAAATGGGTTTGCTTTAGCACTGAGTAATTTGTCTTTCATTTGTCCCCTTTCAAAATAAGAATTCATGCCATTGGACCTTACAGATGGATGAATTGAAACACGAGAACCTCCTGAGCTTCTAAGCACATTCACTTTAGCCTTTGTTGCGGCTATTTCCACTTCCAATGCAAGATGTTCCTTTTTTTTCCTTAGTTGCTCCTCCATTTCTTCTAACTCATGTTTATCCTTCAGTAGTTTTTGTCGTGCAATGAGAGCAGCCATGTTGGCCTCAGCTTTAATACGTGCTGACGATGTTGTTGAGACACTTGACCTCGATCCAGCAGAGCTCCTCCCATTAGACCTTCCACTTCCGGTATTTGACACACTGTCATTGGTTAACTTCATCTGTATGACGAAATTGTCCCAATTGTGTGAAAACATGAGAATTATTTCATCTTGATTAATCAGCTCCTGTGGTCCTTTTGTAATACAGACAGGGAAACATCATTTGGAAATATGGGCGATTGTATTGCTTTTTTGTCTCCCAGTTCAGAAAGCCATCCTTTTGCCTCTCTTGCAGTCCGTTATGGCGTTTAAGTACACTTGAAAACCATTCATTTTGTTTTTCATGTTCCTCTTAGGAAGTACAAGAATCACAGACTCATGCAACTGAGTAGCTTCATCCACCATTTGATCATAATCTCAGATGATCTCACCTGTGAGGCATTGATCATTTTGCATTGATCCTTTATTGTCTGTATTAGACTTTATTCTGTGAACCTTTCCTTTGCGTTCTTCTGAAGTTTCTCAATTTTATTCTCCAGAGCTTAGAGGTGAGTGTGATTTCTCTTTTTTGTCCTTCCATCCTTTTCTGAAATTGATTTTGAAATGGCTTATGATCCACTTGTTGTCTTTTCCCAAGGTATCACAAATGACAATAATCCACACCGTTCAATCAAGCAATCCACTGATGCCTCATCAACCACATCAAGACAATAAACCACACAAGCAACCAACAATGCGTCCCCAATAGACACGCGGCAGTAACCTATTTACACTGTGTACACAGTAGGCCTACTAATTGACACAAAGTTACAACATACCGCTTCCGTGGCTGTGCTGTTTGCGGCCCGGTCTCTTGTTTTCGGAGCGTAATTGAATGCACCGCCATCCAATACAGCGGAGCTCCGTGCCTTCAATATTTCCTCCTCCGACATCAAATATATTCCGTTGTGATCCGAGGAATCCGCAGAGAATATTCCATTTCCGTAGATCCACTCTGATGTATCAACTTTTGTTGACTAATATTGCGGCTGTAAGCAGTCCAAAAGACTGCTGCCGCGAGGGACTAAACGCTGAGAGATGCACACACCTGTGACGCGCTCTTGATCGTATTGCAAATTATTTTATTGTTCTTCGTCTTCCATATGTACAATACAATGAACATTGCTGTTACCTTATGTAATTGTTAAATGTAGCGTAGAAATAATTGCATTATACGGTGTGCTGCGTTGTGCTCGGTGCGGTCAACAAAAGTGTTTGCTCCCAGCTTCACCCCCTCTCCGTCAAAGCCCAAAAGAACCAGGTGCACAGGTGAAGCAAACAAATATATCACTTCCGCTCAAACCGTCATGAAAACGCCCACCACCTATTAGCGCATAATACAATAATCAATAAATTAAACCATAAACAATATAATGTGGCTCCTACACGCGCTATTCTCCAACATTCACTCTAATGCCATTTTTCCATTCATGGTACCTGGTCGACCTGGCCGCGGTGCCCCGTTCTCCTTTTTCCATTGAAGATTAGTACTACTTGATGCGTGAGGCGACAGTGGCTGGTCGTCATAGCAGGACACTGCCGTGAGCTAACGTGACACACACACACAGAACGTCAAAGGTGTGTTTTTGAGTCTCTGCATGTGGCTGTTGCCACAGCCAGAAGACACATAATTTTCAAAAGAAGCTGAAGGCAGAAAAAAAAAAATGCTGGATAAACTTTTTTTTTTTTTTTTCTTTTTTTAATTGTGATCAAATTGTTTTTATATTCAGGACAAAAATGTAAACCTAACAGTCACAAACAGTTACAGGGCCACAAAATCTGGCTAAACTATTTAAACACGGCAGGTTTTTCAGGAACCCCCACCCCCCCGTCCCTTGCTAGCAATGATGCAGTGAATAGTGACAATTCTCTCCGACCAATCAGTAGTATGCAGGTTTTCACGTCACCTTTTGGTATCGCCTCTGCCTGCTTGGAACCTCAACTGAGGTGGTGCTAAAAAAAGTACCTGTTAGCAGGTACCTGGGACTTTTTCGTAATGGAAAACCAAAAAAGACAAGTAGAGTCAAGTAGACACCATGCGGTGGAAAAATCACCGCTAATACACGGCCTTTTGTACAAATGCATTACCTGTTATCCTTGTTTTCATACAGAAGTTTAGTTAGCTAAATATCCAACATTTTTTAGTTGGATTTTGGATGTGTAAAGAAACGGTTCTTACATAACATTTCACTTTAGATGTGTGTGAATTTCCC
>NC_045750.1:21634694-21643313 GCF_008692095.1 Etheostoma spectabile | reverse complement strand
TAATTTATATAGTTCTATTTTATAGATGTATTTGTATGTTCTGTAAAGTGGTCAGAAAAAATGAAATCAGAATCTGTATCGGTGCATCTCTAGTAATAATTTTATTGATTAAATTACTTTATTGTGGGGCAATTAGCAGAATAATAAGGAAAATAGTTTGCATCCCTACCTGTTATCAGTCTTTTAAAATGCAAGTGAACAAGAATTCTAGTAGTGAGTGGCTATGTTGTGTTCATTGTGTGTTTTTGTATTTGTGCGTATGTCTTCCAGATAACATTCAGTGCTCGAACTGTATTGATGAGAGGTGACAAATCATGGGAAGCTGGAATTCATGAAACTGCCAAAATGTCTTCATTCCAAGGACTCCCTACACATGGGTCAGATGTAACAATTCTCATAACAAGGGTTCACTTGCATCCCCTTTGTGTGCTTGTGGAGTTTTGGGGAGCATTTTGCCAGGAGAAAAAAGCAGATTATGAGTGCCTTGCCAAAGACATTCAATCGCCTGGGAACACATTTCAAGAGTTTGAAGGAAATCCTGGCGAGCAGTGCTTGGTTCACATTGATGGTACTTGGCACAGGTCCCGCATAGTCTCAACAAATGGCTCGAAATACAGTGTGTTCCTTATCGACAAAGGAAAGACATGTAGCACCACCACAAGTAAGCTTGCCTGGGGTAAGAAGAAGCACTTCGACCTGCCACCTGAAGTGGAATTTTGTGTGCTTGCTAATGTGTTACCAGTCTCGCCTGAAAACATATGGTCTCCTGTGGCTATCGAATTTCTGAAATCTCTCTCCGGAAAGTCTGTGAAGGCACATGTGCAAGATGTACTGGTGGCACACAGAACAATTCTCCTGCACATTCCTTGCATATCCAAACAAATGTATGAGATGGGAATTGCCAAGAAGCTGTCTCCAGTTGTGTTTCATGACTTTGTTCTTAGGTCACTGCAGTCCAACAGTAGAGCTGTAGTGGCTCCAGAGACTCGGATCTCCATTGGAGCAGGTGAGCGACTTCACAAGAAAGAGGTCTTCATGTACCCTGAGCTGCCAACAGGAACTGTGGAGACCGTCGTAGTCACAGAAGTGACAAATCCGCAGCGGATCTTTTGTCAGTTGAAGGTCTTTTCACAGGAGTTGAAGAAACTCTCAGGGCAACTCACACAGTGCTGTGAGGGCAGAATAACCAATTGCATTGTAAGTCCAGAAATGATTGGGTTTCCGTGTGCTGCAAGAGGAAGTGATGGAAGGTGGTACCGCTCTGTTCTACAGCAGGTATTCCCAACCAACAATGTGGTGGAAGTGCTGCATGTTGACTATGGAACAAAAGCGCTTGTTCAAGTGGAGAGTGTTAGACCACTGGCTGCAGAGTTCTTTAGGATGCCCGTTGTGACTTACATTTGTTCCCTCCATGGAATCCTTGACAAAGGGGTTGGATGGACTACCAGCCAGATTGACCATCTCAGGGCCCTTCTTCTGCAAAAGACAGTGATTGCCAAATTTGAGTACCAAAGCATTTTTGAGGGCGTTCACTATGTCACTCTTTATGGGGATGAAAACACAAACATTAACAGCTTGTTTGGTTTCAAGGAGAGCCGTTTCCTGGAGGATAAAAAAACGCATGGAGGCCATGCCACTGCATACAGCCAACAGCGTATGGCTCAGCTGGAGAGTGAAAAAACACTTGGAGATTATGCCATCCATCGCACTGCATACAGCCATCAGCATCCAGCTCAGCAAGAAGGAAATCAAAGAAAGGTGTTAACTCCTGGAAAAGATGCAGAGGAAAAAGAAGGGAAAGGAATAGCGGGGGAGTTGCCAGCTGAAGACCTTGCTCTCAGTTCATCGCATGTGGCAGTTGTTCAGCACGTATCTGACCCATCACAGTTTTGGATCCAAACACAGACCTATGCAAATGAATTGGATCAACTGATGGATAGTATGTACCACCTATACAAAGATTCAGTTACTACAAATCTGGTGAGAAATCCAACTATTGGGCTCTACTGTGCTGCCAAGGCAGCCGATGGTGAGTTCTACAGAGCAACTGTGATGGAAGTTGGTGAGACAAAAGTCAAGGTGTTCTTTGTTGATTATGGAAACACTGAAGTGGTAGACTTGAATAACGTCAAGACCCTCCATGACGAGTTCAAAAAGCTGCCATGTCTTGCACTGAAATGCACCCTGGCTGGTGTCAGGCCAAAAGATGGCAGATGGGATCAAAGTGCCTGCGAGTTTTTCATCAAAGCAGTTACAGGTAAAGAACTAACTGTACACGTGAGGGCAAAATACAACAAACGGCATGTTGTTCAACTAACAGACCCTCAAGCTCAGGGAGAAAAAGATCTTGGTACACTGATGTATAGATCTGGCCTTGCTGAAAGGGCTGCAACACAGAGACAACCTATAGCTCAAATGACCATGCAACATCCTATTCCACCACAACTCCCAGATGCAAACACAGTTGGCCCTGCCAGTACTGAAAGAATTCCTATATTCAAGGAGCACATGTTTCCCATCGGAAGTGTCCTTGATGTCTGTGTGTCCTACATCGAAAGCCCAAATGACTTCTGGTGCCAACTAGTACAAAATGCAGGGCACTTGAAATTGCTTATGCAAGACATACAGGCTCATTATGCAGGCACTGAGTTTCGGCCCTTTTTGGAAACCGCTTGTGTTGCTCGTCACCCTGATAATAGAATGTGGTACAGGGCCCTTGTAATTCACAAACATGAAACGCCTGATGTGGATGTGTTGTTTGTTGACTACGGCCAGACGGAGACAGTTGCCCTCTCTGACCTGAGGAGGATCAGCCCTCAATTCCTCGCTCTACATGGCCAAGCTTTTCGCTGCAGTCTGTTAAACCCTATTGACCCCACATCTGCCATAAATGAGTGGAATGAAGAAGCAATAGCAAAGTTCCACAGCTTTGTGGGAACAGCGGCATCCAACTTAGTAAGTTTAAAGGGCACCATATATGCTGTCATGTACAATGAGCAGAAGATTGTTTTCAACATTGTGGATCTAGAAACTCCCTTTGAGAGTCTCTGCACCTCTATGGTCAATGTAGTCAAAAGTGCACATACCAAGAAAGCTGCGGGGCCATCTTTCCGTCTGGACACATATTACTACTCAACACACGGCGTCAAAGTTGGAACCGAGGAACAGGTCACAGTGACATGTGTGAACAATGTGAATCAGTTCTACTGCCAGCTCAAGAAGAATGCTGAAGTGATAAAAGATCTGAATGTCAAAGTGAGAAATCTCTGTCATCAGCTTGAAAATGTAAAGCTCCCAACAGTCTTTGGAACTTTGTGCTTTGCAAAGTACACTGATGGTCAATGGTACAGGGGACAGATCAAGGCCACAAAGCCAGCCATTCTGGTTCACTTTGTGGATTATGGTGACACCATTGAGGTGCAAAAATCTGACATGCTTCCAGTTCCCAGAGAAGCTAATGACATCATATCTGTGCCTGTGCAAGCAGTTGTGTGTAGTCTCTCTGATGTCCCTGCCGATGTCCCCAGGGAGGCAAACAGCTGGTTTGAGACTAGTTGTACAGAATGTACATTTCAAGCACTAATAGTGGCCCGAGAACCTGATGGAAAACTGCTGGTTGAGCTGTATCAGGGAAACACTCAGGTTAATTCAAAGATCAAAAGGTTGTTTCAGATCGAGATGCACACAGAAGACAATGTTGTCCACCATGGTTGGAGAGTACTTGAGGCTCCAGCAAATCATACACAGCAGACACCAAAAGTTGTCCCACAGCAAACTAAACAAATGGTACATCACACTCAAACTATCAAGAAAAACGTCTCCGTCCCAAAACCAGTGCGTCAAATGAGGGATTCCGCCATAAATCTGCAGTCAAACCCAAAGCCTTTACGCAACGCTCCGTTAGAGCTGTACAGACCTCCACACCATAGGCAGTCATGTATAGCGATGCCAATCAATAAAGAAAATGGTTCTGAGCCGACCAGTGCCTTTATCACACCAGGAAAAGAAAGTCTTTCTACAAAAACAAAGTCCAAATCACCTGGCACCGAATCCCAGACAGAAAGCAATGCTGAAAAATTCCCTAAACTTGCTGACCTGCCATCAAGATCTATCACATCAGATATGGAAGTAGAGGTTTATGTCTCGCACTGCAATAGCCCTGTGAGTTTTTATGTGCAGCTTGTCAGAGAGGAGGATGAAATAGTCTCCCTTGTGGAAACCCTAAATGATCCCCAATCCACCCCACAAACCAACAACATCAAAGACTTGCAACCAGGTGACCTTGTTCAAGCAGAGTTTGCAGATGATTCCTCGTGGTATCGAGCAGTTGTCAAAGAGATCCACGGCAAAACGATGGTTCTTGTTGAGTTTGTGGATTTCGGAAATACGGCAAAGATGCCAATTTCCAAGATAGGCAGACTCCAGCCGACTTTCTTGCAACTTCCCATGTACAGCACACACTGTATGTTGCGCGAGGCTGCAGGTCTGGGAGAAGAGGAATTGCTTGACCCAGAAGTGGTGTCAGCTTTCAAAGAAGATGTTGGCGATGGTGGAGAAAAGGTCCTCAAATGCCAGTTCATCAGGCTGTCAGGTTCTGTGTGGGAAGTCAGTCTTGAAGACAGTGGTGAGACTGTCAAGTGTAAAATGCCTACTAAAGGCTCAACTAATGGTTTTAAAACTGCCTCAGAAAAATTTGAACAAGTTGAGGAAAAACCTGTCGAGAACTCTGACACCAGGAATGTGCCAGAGAACTCAGAGACATTGTTGCATAACCATTGCTCTATGTGTTACCACCAACAAGAGTTGTTGGAGGGACAAAAGTTGGAGGTCTACATCACAACTATAAATGATGATCAGACCTTTTGGTGTCAGCCTGCGGTCTCGGAAGAGCTTGATATGATAACTTCAAGTGTCTCAGAAGTGGGAGATGCAGTTGATCACAAACCTATTGACCCAGGCTCTCTCGCCCCTGGCAGCCCATGCATTGCTCTCTTTTCAGACGACGGTTTTTGGTACCGTGCAGAGGTCATCAACAAAGATGGAGATGAGCTGTTAGTTCTCTTTGTAGACTATGGAAACAAGTCCCAAGTCACCATTACAAATGTGAGAGAAATGCCCCCTGACCTGATGGAAAGTCCTCTACAGGCATTTTTGTGCGAGCTTGAAGGCTTTGATGCGTCACAGGGATCCTGGAACGATGGAGCAGTAGATGAGTTGTCAGCGCTCACAGCAGACAAAGTGTTACAGCTGACTGTCACTAGAGTAACAAGAGCAGAAGGAAACATCAAATGCCTTGTGCTGATGGAATGTGAGGGCCAGGTTCTAAATGAAGCACTGAAAACCTGGTGGAAGAGCTCCACGAGGCAAAACGAATCCACTTCATACAAAACCCCACTGCGGTGTGACTCAACTGTGGGAGAGACTGCACCAAACGAGGATCAACTCGAGTGTCCTGAAGGCCAAGACATGGATACCGCTGATGCTTGCATTCCCCCTCAAGGAGACCACAGTAAAGAGCAGAGCACTGCCGAGTTTGCTGATACCCACACAGGTGTTTTGCCATGTGATGGTGACATAGATGAAACCATGTTTCCTCCACTGACTGTTGAAGGAGACCAAAGTATTTTGATCTTGAGCTCTCACAAGAGTGCAGTGGAAATGGAAAGAGGCACTGAAGAGGAGGACTTTTCACTGATGGACATGATTCGGCCAGCTGACTTGAGTTCTCCATTGGATGAGTCTCTGCTTGGAGAGAGGAATACCTACAGCATGGACAGCAGCTTTGACATCCTACATTTTTCTGGTAAGCAACACTTTAATTTCTTCTGTTGCATTTTTGTTTATGATCAAATAAGCAGTTAAAAGTAAATTAGTAATGGAAATCAAGTCAACAGGGGAAGTAACATTTGTAAATCAGTTGGGTCAACCCACCACTGATGGTCACCTGTTGTCAAGCTTTTTCTTTCTTTGCCTTTCCAGATCCGGCTGAGGAAAAAGATGACAGCGAGGTTACCAAAACAAAAGATAAATATTTTACCAGTACAACGGCGAAAATGGTAAATTATGTGACAATGACTTTTGCACATAGTATGCAGGTGTGAAACAGACTTGATGAAATCTAATTGGGCGCTGCGTTCTTCCAAAGGTTTCACGTGAAGCTCTTTGTCCCAGGGAAAGCAGTGATCTGTCTGAGACGTATAACATTTCTGAAGACTTGAAGCTGGTACATGCAGTTTTTTGTGTTGCTACACACTGTACATAAAAGGACACTTTGCCAGGGGAATGAATGGGCCGATTTCTTCTTTCATTTTTTAATTTCTTGGATTTACTTGTGTTTATTCATCTTGTAGAATCAGACTGCATTGGTGCTGCCCTCCTGTATGCTTCCTGCGTTGGGTGAGAGATTCCATATTTTAACCATGCACATTGGAGGCTTAGGCTTTAAAACTATATTTTTTTAAGGCAAGCTATCATATTAGCATACAACACACTCTAGCTTTAGGTTATTAAAAAGAAAAGACAGAAAATTAGAGTGCATCTTTGCTTTAAAGGCAATAGGTAAAAAGTAGTTAAATAAGTAGTCACACTTTGCAAAGGGTATGGTAGTGAAGGTAAAAATACATTTAAACAGCTAAAACAAGTGTTGTGGGTTATACCTTGTGTTCTAAAATTACTGTATTTTGTGATCATCTCCATAGATGCTCCTACAGAGCAGGACATTGACAGTGGAGATGATGTCCCGAAGGAAGAGCTGCCATGTCTTATCACACATGCTGAGGTAATGTTATGGATATACAGTATTTTGGATGGTGGTTCTTCCTTTACTTTTTGTTCTTGTGCAGAGTAAATAACCATAGTCCGTAAAGATGACTAGAGTACCGTATTACAAGACTCATTGACATAGTGTTCATGTCAGTGATGGATAATATGTTGTGTTCTAGAATGACTTGATGGCTGGTGAGGAGACCTTGGCTCATCACCAGGATACATACTCAGGTTTAATGACATTATCTCTTTGTTTGACATATTGAAGTGTTTCTTTTATTTTGACTTAGCATTTATGTGTACATACTTTTTGTGCAATACAAATGGAACAGGGCAAACATGAGCCATATTTTGAACAAATAGTGTAAAACACAATAGTAGGAGGGGTAATTTCTAGTTTTCAGTCGATACATTAGTTGCTTATCTAAATAATAAGTCTTTGTATCTGCAGCCCTGCTAGCTGACTCTGACACAGCAGGCAGTGAGCCACAGACCTGCACAGATCCCACCCAAGATTCGGTAAAAGATTTAAATCCAAATAATTCTAAAATCAAACAGCGGAAAAAAATAAATAAAAATAAAATAATAATGTTGACCAATGTCTTTGTGTCTCAGGGGGACAGGGTTGAAGAGGTCTTGTGTTCTGTTGAAGTAGAGGTCTCGCGTGCTGTTGAAGAAGCGGTGACCTATTCTTTTGTAGTCCCGTGTACAGTTGAAGAAGAGGTCCCGTGTACAGTTGAAGAGGTCCCGTGCTCTGTTGAAGAAGAGGTCCCGTGCTCTGTTGAAATAGTCCTGTGTGCAGTTGAAGAAGAGCTCCTTTGTGCTGTTGAAGAAGCAGTGACCTGTTCTGTTGAAGAACAGGTCCCGTGCTCTGTTGAAGAGTCCTGCTTGACAGACATCTGCACAGGTATCAGATTTCAGTGGCATGTCAATGTGGCACATCAATGTGTTAGGCATGCAATGTGATAACTATTGGCAGTGGATACAGCATCATTTCTTTGCATGCACTGTTATCTCTGATTTGGCTTTTTGTTCCCTAGGCACTGCAGATCCAAATGACCCAAGTGGTGATGACAAAGTCACTTGTGCCAGATATCTCAGCAGTACGACAGTAGACGAAATGGTAACTTGCCTCCAAAACATCTGCATTGTTTTTATACTGGCTTTCAGGCTTTGTGGTGTACATGTAGAACACAGGCCTAATTTGAAACATAAGGGCGACTTCACATCAGAGGGACACGTGTGGAAACCAACTGTACCAACACACAAAAGTGGACTGCTATTTAATGCAACTACAAGGACTTTTAGACCAGTAATATAACAAGCAAAATTTAAAACTCAGGTACGGAACTAATCAATTGTACCTAATGTGAAACCGCCCTATGAAGCTAATCAAAGGATACCACGAATTACCAAATAAAAGACAGCATTCAATTAATACGAACATTAAAGGCTGGTTGCTGAAACAGCCCAAAAACAAGGAGTGGGAGAAAATCGTTTCATCTTCCGGTTTTCCACTTTTTCAATTACGTGAAGGCTGGGACACTTGATGTGGAAAAAAATCTGCTAGTATTGAGTTAGATTCATTGTAGCTTGAGAAACAAACACACAAATTCATTCCATTTCTTTTCCGTGTTCATGTGTACCTAGAGACTGGCATGGATTTATTTCAGTTAGCCCAATAGCTGGTTTGATTTGCGTTGAGAGATGATATTATGGAAAGTTCCCCATGCCAATTTCTAGGTATGGTGAAGGGTATGTGATGATATGGGGTTATTTTTAATTCCAAAAGCCAAGGGAACTTCATTAGGATGCATAGTAACCTGGATTCATGAAATAACTGGCCTTTAAAAA
>NC_045750.1:21634268-21634684 GCF_008692095.1 Etheostoma spectabile | reverse complement strand
CTGCCTGCCTCTATGGGAATTTAACATAGGGGGTGTATATTTATGCCCCTGTATTTTAAGGAAGAACAGTTATTCATTCACAAAGAAAATTGGTGTCCTTAAAGGTTGGATGTGTCCTTAAAGCAGGGGTCTTCAATGTTTTCCAGGCCAAGGACCCCCAAACTGATGGCGAGATGGAGTGGGGACCCCCTAATTATATATATTGTATAAAATTGTGTTATATCAAACTGGTCCTATAGTGCCATGTGTGCATTGATGAATGAAAGACATCTTCTGCCTCCATTTATCTGTTTACTACAGTGTGTTGAATTCATGTTAATGTGTATTTAAAGACATTTCAATTAGTGGAAAAAATTGCAGAGGGGGGGGAAATTAAAAAAAAGTTTCGCAACCCCCATGCAGTACCTCCGCGGACC
>NC_045750.1:21629643-21634258 GCF_008692095.1 Etheostoma spectabile | reverse complement strand
CCTAGGGGTCGCGGACCCCCTGTTGAAGACCCCTGCCTTAAAGGTTGGACTTTTCCTCATGTTTTAATTAAGGCATTAGATAAATTCTCTTTTTTAGTCAACTTCAGCAGGGGTTCCTATACTCATGAGAAGCACTGTAATACTGAATTTATCTAGATGTATTAAAGGGAAAGCATATGAACTGTGAACAAAATTCTCTAATACAGTAAATTTGATTGTCTGAAATTGTCTCTTTACATTAAAAAAATGCAATTTCTTAATTTGTAGGTCCAAAATGAATCATCGCTGCTTCCTTGTAGCGTGCTTCTTCATGAACAAATCATTGGTGAGTCATTTCTAACACAACATGCATAATACACCAAAAGATGGTCAATGACTACTACTGCTGGCTTTGGTTACAAGGTTTATATGCTAAAATATTACAGTTAAAATTAACAGTTAAACAGTTGATTAGTTAAAATTTTAAGTTATTAAAGTGAGTGTGCCTTATCCATTCACTACTGGATATTTACACAGACCAAGGAAGGAAAATGGCACCCGCCAAATGCTAGCCACGGTGGTGGGTAAATAAGTTTCACTCGGGAACCTTTTAGAGGAGACACCTTCATTTGTTAGTGTACGGCGAGACAAGCCAGACAATTTCAGTTTGTTTATGTAGTCAACACATGTCGGATGTCAGACGGGATACCCTTAAGTTGCAGACTGCGATTTCACTGAGCTCCGCAAGCGGGCCGCCCGTGCAGGTGGCTGTGTCGCAGGGCAATGCGAGACGGCTATTCTGCCGCCGGTGTGAGGTTCAAAACATAAACCATGGCTGAGTCTCCAATTTTCATATTCATCTGAACGCGCGCTGCTCCTCTACTGGTCAACCTGAGGTAGATGCTATAATGTAGTCACCGAACAAGTATCAATCAAGCGTGAGCAAGGTCACGGGCCAGGCCGAAAAGATAGATGTGCTTCCAGCAAATTTCAGACTTTTATTGTAGTTTGTATGTTGGTAAACCAAACAGTTTACATACTTTAAAATGTGTATAGAATGGGACTTCATGTTGTAATGGCACTGCCCAATGTAATAGTTTCTCTTCTTTTTTGTGTAGCTCCTGTTCAGGTATGATCTGATAAAGTATGATATGGTGAATTATGAACCTGTATAAAATCAGAATGGGATGAGGACGGGTGGAGGAATGTTTTTGTCTAATCTGCCCAACTCGTGTGTGTGTGTTTATTATTTTCCTTAAAGCTTTAGTGCGTAACTTTTTGATATTAATGAATGTCATTACATGAAGGCCATTGCCAAATGAGTTGCTACAAAGCTAATTAAGCCTATCAGCTCCACACAACTCTGTTTTTCTCAGTATGGCTATGTTCAGAAGATTGTGGTGTCCAGTGGCTTTCCTGTGCAGAAACTTTTGCAGACATTTTTGTTCTCATTACTTAGAATTCTTCACGAGAGCAACAGAAACTATGCACTATAGCTTTAAGACTTTTGCTTATGGAATAACCATGCTTAGTAGTGTAGATCTCGTATTTTATTTTTTTGCATTACATACAGTGTGATGATGTACCATAGATATGGAGTTTGTTTGTGTTTGTCTTCACAGAAGCTCCCTCAGAGAAAGAAATGGGAAGCTTGTGCCTACAGGATAAGGCGAAACATAACGAGGTAAGACACAACCCAATATGTCATATGGAAATACTTTTTAAAGCAGTTTGTAACAATATTGAGTATTAGGGTTGGGTACCATTTATTTGTACTTCATTCTATTATAAGCTGTTTCTATTTATTTAATTTTTTAAATTGCTCTTTGTTTCATGTATAGGACTTTGAATTGCCTTGTTGCTATAATGTGAACAATGAGGACAGGTGAGCTTACGCTTTTGCGCTCTCGGGTACTGAGATTTGGCACCGTTTGATTTAAAGTGAATTCTGTACCCAACCCCAATCAACCTGAATGCTGTTGGATTAGCTTTGAAGATTTATTCCACTCAGCAGTCTGTTATTGCTGATATGTTCTGTTCTAGAATAACTCTGACACTGAAGACGAGACCTCATCTCTTCATGAAGATGCCTCATCTTATCACAAAGATAAACGTTTTGGTTTGTTGCTATCATCTCAATTGTCAGATTCCTCCTGGAACCGTCTGCGTGCATTAGAGTATATTTAACTTTGGCTAACAGTTGATTTAAAAACGTTGCGACAGGATATCTGTTTCACCTTCCTCCGTGTTTGCAGCTCCGCCATCTTACACTGAGCCACAGGCCTACACAGTTGCCTGTCCAGATTTGGTAATGGAGATCAACCAACGCAATTCTCTAATTAAACACCAAAACATCACGTCACTGACAAAGGAATATTGTCTTTTTTGCTTTCAGAGTCGCCTGGTTGAAGAGGTAACCTGTCTTGTCGGAGAGATCTGTCTGACAGACGTCTGCAGAGGTATCGGACCTGAACAACAAAATGGGCCAGCAATGCATTGGCATTATATTAATTTCCATATAAACATTTAAATAATGTCAAAATAAGTCCACTCCATTCTTTAGTTTTTTTAAAATGTTAAAACTGATCTTCGTTTACACAAAGACGTGCATGTTTGGCAGTACAGAATTTAATTCCATAATTTTTCTGCAGAAACAGACAATCTTCGGCTGGGTTGTAAGCCTTATACAGATTTATTTTTTTCTTAATTTCAGACTCGAGACATGAAGGTAGAAGGGAGGAGAGCGAGCAGCTGGTGCATACGCCCCCCGAGGAAAATGAGGTAACTGTTTGCGTTCAGGGAAAAATATGACGCCTTTCGGTGGTCAAATTACTTTGAATATAAGTCAAAGTTATTGTCCAAATGTGTTGATACTGGCCTTATAGACAGAGGCTGTCTGGAGGTAAAAGGTGTGTGTTTGTCAGTGGAAGTGTTGCGATAGGAAAGCATCAGACATGCATTTTAGATGAATGGCGTGACAGTACATCAGGTTTCCCCTTGCTCCGTTTGCTCAGCACCGTGAAATTTGAATGGGTTCTACCCGGAAGTTATCGTAAACAGACATTTGATTGGGTCTATATGCACGTGACTATGCTGGTTATTTGGGTTTTTGGAGTGTTCTGGTTAAATGTTGCACATGGCAACATCAATCCTGGTGTAAGAAACCTGGATAAGGGTTAAGTCTCAGATTCCATACAAAGATGCCATTCAGTAGGCAGTATGAGGTCTGAAATCATAGTATGAAGTGAATTGCGTACTTATTACCGTGACAAAATATTTTAGTATGCAAACACTGGACACTACATGGCATAAATATCCCACAATGAAATGCGGTAGCAAATACATTGATAACAAATGGACAGCAGCCAAGGCAGCTTGTAAACTGTGATTTTTATCACCTGCGGCCGTTGAAATGGTTCCCAAACATTTCCAGTAATGTAGGCTTTGTCTGGCGATGCCTGGAGAGGAGAGTTTGGCCTGGGTTACCATGGTTACACGTCTCTCACCAGCAAGGGACCTGTCAGACATTGGCGTAATTACAGCTCAATGTGTCCAAAAGATGCATACTATTGTTTATTCAATCAAAAGTAAGATGAACAATGGTTTACACACAGCGAAGGCCTTATCCTGGGTATGCTACCTATACTCCGTGTTGCCAGCTCTTTTCTAATGAAAGTAGCTAGCACTAGCTCCAAAAGTGGCCAGATGATGTCGTACACTCCTTTGCATATTGGTGACATCGACACGTCGTTGCGTGTTATTTTCATAAAGCCTATTGGCTGTGTCGGCTGACTGCCTCCAACCAACAGCGCAAGAGGAGAGGGAGAGACCCCGTGCTGTTGGCAGATGAGCTGCTTTCCCCCTAATGGTCTGAAGTCACTTTTTAGAAATGAAGTCGCTAAGAAGGTCTGAAAAGTCGCCAAATCTAAGGAGGAAGTTGCCAAGTTGACGACACTGCTTAGAATACTGATAGAAACCAGGATACTGTGGCATGTTACCCAGGCTTCTGAACATTGTTTGTCAGTACAGAACATCAAATCCACAATAACATCAAAACACACTTGTCTAAGATCTGAATTTCATAATGATTTTTCAGGATTTCAGCGGAAGTGCGCTTGAGGAAGAAATATCTTCTGCTGATGACAGTTTTGGTAAGTGATGCTATTAACAATTTATATTTATATCAGGTGGAATTTAGGTGGAATTCTTACCTCTGTATTGATTTAAAGAACTCTCTCATGAGTATTAAAGGGACAGTTGACGCCAAACTCAAAAATACATATTTTCCCTCTTTACCTGTATTGCTATTTATCAATATAATCTAGATTGTCTGGCTGTGAGTTGCCCAGTTTTGGAGATATCGACTGAAGAGATGTTGGCCTTCTCTACCATTATAATGGAACCAGATGGCGCTTGGGTTGTGGTACTCAAAGTGCCAAAAAATACAGTTGATGCGCCATTGTCTCTTTCCAGAAATCATGACCTGAGGAACGTGACAGCTCGAGATGACGACATTAATTCGCATCAGCTGTGTGCTTGGCCATCAAGTGGTATTTCAGAATGGACGTGCTGCGATGATAGCTCAGTTCCCAACGACCAAACACACCGATCACTTTGGTCTTGTCAATGGAACATT
>NC_045750.1:21629546-21629633 GCF_008692095.1 Etheostoma spectabile | reverse complement strand
ACTTTTAAAAAGTAAACTTTCCATTTAGAATCTAATTGTCATCCATTTCGGCGTCTCGCGCTTGCCATCCACTCAAAACGTAACGTT
>NC_045750.1:21629472-21629536 GCF_008692095.1 Etheostoma spectabile | reverse complement strand
GGCCGGCTCGCAAGCCCAAACAAGTGTGCGGCGTACCTGTTGTTTTGTTTCCGGTCTAGCTAGA
>NC_045750.1:21619750-21629462 GCF_008692095.1 Etheostoma spectabile | reverse complement strand
GTTGTAGTTTTTCTAACGTTACTAGTTGTGGAAAGAATGTGGAGCATGTAGAAAAAAGAAGGCCAAAAAGAGTGTTAATCTCACGATTAAAAAAAAAATAGACGCCATTAAAATGGGTTTGCATTAACAACATTAATAACGTGATTAACTGACAGTACTAGTTTCTACATGAAAAATGGGTTTGTGGTAACCTGAGTCATGAATTCTGGAGAGACACTGGGCCACTCTGGGCAAAGCAATCTAGATTGAGAAACGTCAATCAGAGATATGTGCAGCATTTGATACCGAATAACTTAATTTTTCCTTTTCCTTTTTAGAGGCCCAGCTGTCAAAGATAACTCACCTCTCTCTTATAATAAATGATGACTCAGCTGATATTGTGCTGGTGCAGCAGCAGCCAGAGGAGTAACCACCCTCTGACTCCCTTCATCCCCACCCCCTTCATTTTCCTTTTTGTCATCATTCTATCAACTGCACACGTCTTAAGTTACAACAGGTTCAAGTTCTGTTTTTTTTTCTTTGCTGTGTGTTCTGTAAGTGCTCCATGGCAGTTTTAATTTGTTAGATGACCTGGCGGGTCATCGAGTGCCTTTTGTACAGTACTAGCTGTAATAGCTAGAGTTTGTCAGTATCCGTGTGCTTGCCCAGTGTTCTGTTCTGTTCTGATAAACTGCCACATAATTCTTTGGAAAGCACTATTTTTTGTTTAAAAAGCTATGAATGGCAGATTTAAAGGGTTGTCTGGTGAAATGCAGTTTTCTGTATTTTGTGTGTATACATGCATGCCTTTAAGAAATATTTGTTGGCACAATAAATATTCCAGATTTATGGACACGAGTCCTGTTTTTTTTTCTTCCTTGTTTGGTGCAGCTCAATATTACAGTTGTTGTAATGTTACTTTTGTTGTAATTACTACAAATGTTGCTTCAATCACAACTTGCATTGTTTGCAGAATTTGAAAATTGCCAAACTTTTAAACCATCCCAGTGTCTTATGAGGATGTGTCATGTTTGGTTTGGTGGTGCCTGTGGCCACAGTGACGTATGCCTCTGTCCTGCTGAAGAATGTGTTATTTTGTCAGATTTCAGTAGTTGGACCAAGATGTGTGTGGCGTTGTTTCATTGAAGACTGTATAAAAATATTATTCTGTTATATTTGTAACGGTGTTCTTTCTCTCGGACTGCCTGGTGGTTGTTTGGGATGAAAAGTACATGGTTTGTTGAATGGCCCCTGAACGGAGAGATTTGCCACACTGCAAACATTTTCAGTAGAGCTTAACTGTGTAGTTCTGGAAATAAAATCCGATGTACTTTCTCCATAAGGATTTAGATTATTAGCCATAATGTCTCTACCATCCGAGGTAGACTTGCCATCAGTTAAAAGGTTGTGAATGAGGGTTTATGCCCCTGTAGAAGCCACACGTCCATATATCGTGTACTACACTGCCCACAATCCTAAGTGTAACAGCAACATCTGGTTGGTGAAACTTGCTGTTGCCATGGGAATGTTTACAGTGCCTGCAGCGGCTTGTGAACTCTACATTTTTTTGCCAAATCAAATATATCATGGTCACTATTTATCTTGCAGCTGGTTGGCTTAATTCCAGGCTTAAAGCCTTTTTTCATATAAGTATTAATTATTCATATTGTTGAGCTCTTTATAGATACAGCGGTATCAGCTCACACTGCCGTTAAGACACTGAACAGTTTGTGAGCCCATAGTATTCTATACGTTAACAATGAGTAACAAACCTGGAAGATGAAGCCACTTAAAGAAATTAGCAAAAAATGTATTTATTGATTTTCTGTCATGGCAGATATTTCAGACAGGTGTAGAAAAGTAGTAGAGTTCTGACACTGACCCAGGATGAGCAGTACTGTGAGCGATGGCACATTTGGCTGCAACGCAACCTTTTAGTGTTTTGTAAGCTTTTAATGATGCTGGTTTACTTGTGTCGCCGCCCTCTGTTGAATCGATCAATACTTTATATCAGATCATATTCAATCACATTCATTTCTTTTTCATTTCAGTTCACTGGTTGGATACGTGTCTCATTAAAAGTCTTGTTCCATAATCAAACGGTCATAGCGTAGCTCGTCTGTCTTAAGGTCAAACAGCCTTGGAGACGTACAGTATTTGTGTGAAAGAACATGTTCATATACACTCAGATGAAAATGATACAGCATTTCGCTAAGAAGTTGCTAGTAAGTAAAGATTTCACTAACGGTGAACAGAAGCTTCAGCAACAGTCAGGCCTCATGGAACAGAGTGTTTGATCTTTTGAGGAAAACAAATCTTTCTTGTTGATGTAGAGATGATCTTCTCTAGTTATTACTCCAGATGTTATCCTTAGTCCGTTGCCAAGCAGGCCTGGCTTGACATTTTAGGGAACGTTGCACTGACTCCCAGCTACATTCCTCAGGACATGGCGCGGCTCAGATGGCAGACTGAAGCAAAGGGATATTGGTTCCTTGAATGAGGTTATCATCTTGGCCGTCAATCAGAGGGTCCCACTGATTAAAGTTCTTCTCTAGACCTGCAAAATCCAGAATTAAAAATGTGAATTTTTCTTTAACAAATGGTTGATGAACCTGTGAGATAACAACAGAAACGAGTGGCAGCGATTGTGAGCTTTCTTGTTCTTACCAAGGTGGCGTTGCAGGAAAGCTAGCGTAGCTTTGTTGCAGAGGTCTATGGCGAGCTCCGGGTCGATCTCTCCCTGCAGCTTCATCAGCTTGCCGATCCAGTTGCCTGTCAGGAAGGTGAAGTCTGGGAAACTCTGGTGGACTGTGCCTCTGATGAATGGAAACATCGCAACGAAATCGCCATAAAACAGATTCTTAAATCCAAAAACAACTCAACCCGACTTGATGTCTGTCCATCGTACCTGATGGTGATCATTTTCCTCTGGATGACGGCTGAATCCAGCTTCTTTATGCGGCTGATGTTTCCCGCCCACTGAAACTTCTCCGAGTTGATGAAAAAGATCGGCTGTTTGACCCGGGGAAAGATCTCGTCATCCAGAGGGTTCATCCAGACGTCCAGCGCTACGCCACACCTGATTCAAAGACATATTTTAGTACAGGTTTTTGCAAAATACTGTAAAATGTATCTATTGTAATCTAGAACAGACATGTTTTGGAATTTTGAGGTTTTGGACTATTTTACTTCCATAATGTCCTTTTCTGACTAGTGGAAAAAAAACTTCTAAAATACATTTGTGTATATTCTGTGTATATCTCATCAGGACTGCTTACTTCTACATAAGCATTCGTTTATCACTTGAACCCAATAACACAGCTACTCTCATCCACGCTCTAGTCACTTCCCATATTGGTTATTTTTAAAGAATTTATTTTGGGCATTTTTAGCCTTTATTTTCACAGGACAGCTGAAGACCTGAAAAGGGGAGAGAGAGAGGGGGAATGACATACAGCAAACGCCTTTAGATTTCTTCCAATCCACCAACAGTTTTAGCATTAGATATGTAAATGTGCTGTATTTATATAGCGCTTTTCCAGTCTTAACTGCTCAAAGCGCTTTTACATCTTCAGGAAACATTCACCATTCACACACATTCATACACTGTGGCCGGGTCTGCAGTACAAGGTGCCACCTGCTCATCAGATAAACACTCATACACATTCACACTCCGATGCGCAGCACCGGGGGCAACTCGGGGTTCAGTGTCTTGCCCAAGGACACTTCGACAATGACTGCAGGGGCGGGGATCAAACCACCAACCTTCCGATTGGCAGGCAACCGCTCTACCACTGAGCCACAGCCGCCCCTAATACTAATATAATACTAATAGATTAGATAATGCGTCATTTGCATATTTAAACATTACAATTTCAGAAAACTTAATTACTTAAGGAAAATAATTGTCTTAATGTCAGTAATCGAATTTGGCAAGTTTCATGGTATCCGTCAGGTAAAACGTTTACCTTATTCACTTGTAGTGTCTTCAAAATGTCTGAATTTTACAATCCAAAGAATTTAAAGGCCGTTTCTCAAAAGGAGTTTTTCCTCAGACTCTGAACCCAAAATCTCCACTTCAATAGCACATACAGTACAACAAGGTTTTGCAGTTTAATTCCTTTCTTTATTCCAAATGGGATTGTTCTGATATCATTTATAGACTGATTTAACATTTTTAATATTTTTCTAATTTAGGGAGTGATACAAAGTGATATTCCAAATTCCCTCGGTAAAAGCCTTTTAACTAATACGTCAACGAAATTAAACAAGGATTTGAGCCGGGCTTTATCCAAAGTTCAGATTTCTGAGCCGTAAATGTATGCAGGTGGGCACATATTCGGCAAGAGAATGCCTAATTTGCATATTGAAACAACCTATGAAAACCAGAAATACAAAAAAATGCCTTCATGTAAGTAATCAACTGGGGACGTTTCATGGCAATTTCTGTAATTTAAAATATTTCCCAGCTGTGTCTAAGTGTCTCCCATTTTTTAATCCTCCGCGTCCTCCTTGGCTACTAGCAACTGTGTGGAGGAAGGCTTGTGTCATGTGGAAGCCCTGACAGTTTGGTTGTCATTACTTAGAATTCCTCATGGGGGAGACAGAAACTACGCACTATAGCTTTAGGAGAACCCGGCTGTATCGTATTCCTGCTTCTTAAACAAGGGGGTGCTGTGTAATTGACATCTGGATGTACATTGTAAATCCACATACTTGAATTTAACCTCTTTGCACAGTGCTTCGATCACTGTTGCCCCGCCGAAGGAATGCCCCATCACTGCTATCCGACACAGATCCATGGAGTTCTGTTGGCCAGGAGAAGAGAGGAAATGGATCGGTGATCAGAAAAAAACAAATTTGGTTACTCTCAACTGGTAACCTAATCAGTGTCAGTGTCTGGGGATTTTCTATAATCTCCTTGTCATCAAAACCCAACTGCTCAAATGATCAAACTGGCATAAACAGTCTCCAAATGTCTTGGTTTGTTTTGGGTAGCTTGCATTTATATTAAAAAATGTAAACATGATGACACATTTAGTCCCCTGAGTGAACATGTCAGTACGTATGTCTGAATGAAGCACTTCAAGTCCTTACTCAAGTAGGAGTACTTCTGTCCCAACCCTATAACAGCGTGACTTTAAATTACCCTGGAAGTGACTATGATACTTGGACCTAAGTCCAAATATATTAGTATGTATTCAGAATACCTAAAAAGTTACAAAAATGTACTTGCTTTTAAACTCGTGGGGCCTCATTGATAAAACTCTGCAAAGATTCTATTCTGAAAGATTTTGTGCGCCAAAAAGTCAGACTTTCATTCTGATTTTTAACACCATGTAGCGCACACCTGTACAGACTCTTCTCATTTTAAATGACCTCACGCTCCCATATTTGTCCTAATATATGGGACCTAATATATAATCAATCAATGAATATTCCTGCCTTGTAAAGGAGCCCCTGATGGCCAATCATGAAACGGAAAAATGGGGAAAAGCCACGATTCGGTGTGAAATCGATGTGCTCGTGCTAAATATTCGAGCAATGCCAAATCTGCCATGTTGTTGATTGGCTGCAATACACAAGCCATTGAGAACTGTAGGGCTATTTATTTATTATTCCAATAAAGCGGTAGTGGATTGGAGCATATTGGCTTCATCGGGGTAATCAAGTGGCGCAGGTGTTTTGGATGCAGGCTGTACGCTTTGCATCCAGAGTACTTTATCCATGTGATACTTCGTGTTACCATCGGAGTTCACTAAAACACAGTGTGCAAAGCCTTGGGAGCATTACGCACCATCACGCATGGTCAAAGGGTTGTGGAAAACTGGGCACATTTTTACGCATGGAAATTCTTTATAAATTCTGTCTTTCGCGAGGAATGTTGCAACCGCAAATTTCACTCTGCTTCACACAACTTTTTCTTCTGTAACAGGTTTTATAAATGAAGCCCCTGGTTCCATTTTGTCATCAAACGTCTCATGAATGACGTGTTCTTAGTTGTACCTAAAGATGGTGGTGTTAGACACCTGAAAGAATAAGATTACAGTGATTTGGAAGAAGTGAAGTTTTCCCCCATTTAGTTGTCTTTTTTTCCCCCCCCTTGAATGTCTTGGGAGACTTGCAAAGGGCTACGCTAAACAAATGACAACTTCAATGGTGAAATGTGTCTGTATCTGTAATCTAGAACACAAAAATACCCCTATTTTCCCATTTTTTCTGACATGCTTCAACCTGTATTATCTCTAGCTTCCTGTTTTACTCAAAATTCTACACTGTCATTGTTTTGTCACTTAATCTTGTGTGCTGTTCCCTTGTTGGATGCTGTCATATAAAAACAGCAACCTTGTGATCTCTGTGAAACTAGACCAAGGTTCATGTACTGGTTCTATTACCTCCAACGTCGTCCAGTCAAACTTTGTTTGCAAAACATTTTGCACTGATATCCCCGAGTTGATTTCAATGAGTTTATCCAGAGCCCGAATGCATTCGTCGGCTCTCTTTTTCACCTGAGAATGACACAAACGAGTCGCACCAGTTAGGAAAGAAAGGCGAAAAAGTAAACACTAAATATTGCCACATTGTCACATAAAGCCAAGCCTTGAAAAACCAAGTCAATTTAATGAGGGGCTTTATTTCAAGGTGCCCTGCCACACGTATTCCATTACTTAGTGGTAATGACTGACCATGGACTCGGTAACTTGGTTACCTTGTTTCCAGCCATTCTAGTGTGGTATAGAAAACCTGCAGGAAGACTCTGATTGGCTAACAGCTAGCCAATGAGAGCCTGGCTATCAGTACCAGCGCAACTGGGTGAGCTCATGAATAGTAATGAGCTGAGTCAGCATGACATCACACTGACCAGCTTTTGTAATTGGCCGGATTTCTCCTCTTATGTCTTTTCAGAGGCTAGAGCTGACAGAGGAGGTAGCAGTTCATCTTCATTTGTTCATTCATTCACGACATAACACAAACACATATGGACCTAACATATTTCAAAAAATGCAAGTGTAAACAGTTTTGTGTGGCCGTAATACCGAGATAAAAAGGAGGAACGTTCAAATTAATTGCAATTATTGCATGAAAGAGCAGAGAACTCGCTGAAGACAACAGGATGTGGTTTTGTTTGAACATCGGTGTCATGCAGCATAGTGGTTACTGACTGAGTGTAAAGTTCACGTGTGCCTTCCAGCTGAACTCAGATCGTACAAAAGAGGAATAAAGTCTCCACCTCACTCTTTTATACGACAACTGCTGACTCATGTTACGCTGAGAAACGGGGCGAATGGGTTTCACCCCCCCAAAGCGCGGCACACAATCAAAACGTAAATTCTTCTTACCTGTTCATTGCGGAGGGGGAACTCTCTCTCTCCGGGCTTCAGACGTCTGTAGTACATCCACTCTCTCACCAAGTTGTCATCCTGGGCCGAGCCAGATGTTTTAGGCCCGTTATTCTTGTTCGCCTTCTCTGACTCGGTCTTGTCACGAAAATAGTACGTGGCTGAGGCCGACTGGTCTCTGCATTAAAAAAGAAACACACAATGCTGCAAAATTAGAAGGAAAAAAGCATTGTCTTATAATATTGATAACTGTCTGGTTCCCACTTCTCAACTTGCGGTTTTTCTTTGTCAGATATGAATTGGAATTGAATTTCTTAATGTTGTAGACTGTTAGCTGAACAAAAACAAAAAGCAAATTGAGAAACCTTACTGCAACCAGATGAAAATAACTGATAGTTGCAGCGCTTGAGATGAATGTAACTTCCTTTATGTTACTAGGAAATATAGGGGTTTTAGCACAGGCTAACAATGTGGTGACATTTCAAGAAGCATGTTGTTGGTAGGATGAGACAAGAGGAAAACTTCCAGTCACAGGTCAAATCACGTCATGTGACCTGCATATTGATTTTCCGTTACTAGTTCTCTTCCTCCACAGCGCTATTTTATTGTTATTTCTTTAAACTAATCACAATCGTCATGGGCGGACAGAGCAACGGTGCCACTTGGTTTGGTGGAACACGTGTACGTACAAAAGTTGTTTTAACTGAAAACTCAGATTGGACAGATAGTCTAGCTAGCTTAAAATTCTTTCAGACTGTCGTGGTTTGTTTGTGGAAACGGACTAAACAAACCAATGTGATGGCGTGACAAAGGCACAGCTGGCTGAGCAGCTGGACTGACCTCTGACCTTCACTGCTGTCATATGTCACAGCTGTGGACTCGGTCACAACACTAGCATGTGCTTTTTTTTTTCCTGTGGCTTTAGCCTGTAACCAGCCACTGCAATTCAGTGGGATACCACTCCGACCCACACAAGTGACGGACTACCTGTGGCCATTATGTTCATCTTCGTAGGGTCCCCTTGTGTCTACACTGAAAAGAAATGTGATGACCTGGTTCGTACCATTGTCTGTCACACCATTTCCACTCCTACTCCACAGATAAACAGACAGCCGCTCGCAGAAGAGACCTCTGTCATTGTCTGACTGGCCAACTCTCAACTAGAGTCTCCTCACAACTTCAGCATAATACCATCTATCAGTAAAGCTATATTTCTCTCACCATTCGTAGTCACAAAGGTCATTATGAAGAACTGGATTGCTTTTAATACACGTACGCAGAAGGAATGGAACACTGAAGCAACTGAAATGGTTACGTTAGAAAAGATAGCTTTGGAAAAATGCAAGAGAATGAGATGAAATGTGGAAGCATTCTTAAAGTCAGGGGTGGGTGATAGAGGTTTGGTTTTGAATTGTAATTTGGTCAATTTTATTTGATATGATGTACATACAGGTATGTGATTTATGTTGAAATAATACAAAGTGGGCTGGGCGACATGGAGAAAATCAAATATCACAATGTTTTTGACCAAATAACTCAAATTCAATATTGCGATGATATTGTAGTGCTTTCACAAAAATGGATTTTTCACAATTAATCATCAGTAATGTGGATATAATGACTGAGTGGGTAAAGGCAAATAATAGAACAGCTCGAGCAGTCTGGTAAGTTCAGATAATGACATCCCTTTACTGTAATGCAGCCCTTAAAACCAGGCAAAGAAGACTGGTGTCCTACTACCATACCCAACATCTATTACGATATCTAGTCTCATATCACGATATGGATATATTGGCCAGTCCTAAATAAATAAATAAATAAAAAGAAAAAAATAGAACTCAAATGTTCAGTGTGCATGTTTTCAGCCTACAGTTGGTGTATATATGTCCAACAACCCTCATATGGGTGTTATAAAAAGCTTCCTGATTTAATAAAATAAATCCTAACATCAACATTAAAATTCAGCTCAAAGCCAAATGTAATTAATAATAAAAAATCCTGTACAAATACCTGTGTTCCACGGACGCCACAATGAAGCCTTGCGAGGCCAACTCTGCACATATAGCTGAATACAAAGTCCTAGGAAACACAACGGAGATACAATTAAATTACACCTTCATAGTATCCGATAAGTGAGCAGAACATCCAATTCATAAAGAGCTAGTACCAGTGCCGATTTTGGACCCTTTTTCAGGGGGCTCAAGCCACCCTAAATTTCATCTCAGTCCCCCTAAAAAGTAAATTTTTTTATTTATTGTTTATACCTCATTATGGTAGTCCATAATGAGACTTTCATAGTTTTTTCACATGTTCAATATTTTGCATTTATCATCTGTTATAATAATAAATACATCCAGTATATTCATTGTTATCCAGTGCAATTACTGATTTAG
>NC_045750.1:21597665-21619740 GCF_008692095.1 Etheostoma spectabile | reverse complement strand
GGGGCACCTTTGCAAGGCACTGTATCCGTGTCACATTGTCATTATGGCTGAGCCCCCTAAAGGCCTGATCCTAGAATCGGCCCTGGTTAGTACTGGATCAGTGTTAGAAGGTGTATACAGTGTATACCTAAAAGCTCCAAGGCCATGGGAGAAGATGATTACAGGACATTTGGCATTTGATTTAAACGGAGCATCCAAGGCGGCTGGAATCTTGAAGGACCCTGGAACAAAAAGAAATGACAAAAAAAGCTTTTAAAAGCACTACGTTTTTGTACAATTTTCGTCAGTTTACAAGACGTTATGGAGACTTTCGATGACCATTCCCCAAAGCATGCTGTTGTAGATTCAGGCACCGTTCAGGCCACTGCTGGTTTCCAAATACAAATGTCATGGCCCAGTCAAGTTTCTAAGTAGAGCTACGAAGATTAATTGATAAGTCGTCAACGTTTAAATAAATCAGCAGCTATTTTGAAACTCGGTTAGAGTCATTTGAACAGCATTTTCTAATTCCAGCTCCAAATGTGAACATCTATTGGTTCCTTCACTTCTTCAAGACAATTAACTTAATATCCACATTGATTAATCGCAAATATAATTGACCAATTAATCTTCGTTAGTTACAGCCTTATCCCACAAATCTCCATCAACTGCAAGATGCTATCCTATCAATATGGGCCAACATTTCTAAAGAATGCTTTCAGCACCTTGTTGAATCAATGCCACGTAGAATTAAGGCAGTTCTGAAGGCGAAAGGGGGTCAAACACAGTATTAGTATGGTGTTCCTAATAATCTTATAGGTGAGTGTACATTGGTGAGGTGTCACTGTAGGAATCAAACCCGGGTCTCCCACACAAAAGGTATTTGTCATAACCAGTGCGCCACCACTACATTATCTGTCCGATAAGCTATACATGGTCATATATATATATATATATATATATATATATATTTGTCTCTGTGTGTGTGTCTATCTATCTGTTTGTGTGTGTGTGTGTGTCTTTCTATCTGTGTGTTTGTGTGTGTCTATCTGTCTCTCTGTGCGTGTCTATCTTTGTGTGTGAGTGTACACACTCATTATAAATGCAGAAAAATCCTAAAATATACACTATACTTAAACTGCTTTTTCACAAAAACTGTCAAATGTTTCACTTTGAGATATACATATAAAGATATAGCCTGATCGCTGAATATTTTGTGAACATTTTAAAGTTTTAAACCACGTCTGTATTTGAAAGTATGAAGGCCCTGAAAATTTGGGGAGCAGAAGAAGATTTGAAGGATTTGAAGCTTGCTCTCATTGACTTTAATGTTAAAATAAAATGTTTAAAAGCTTAATATTTGAAAAAGTATAAATAGCAGGAAAAAAAGGCTGAAGAAGTCTCATCATCTGCTGAAAGAGCTGAGAATTGTAAGTCGAATGGTTTAAATAGCTGAAAGTATGCAGAAGTTACGGAGAGACAAAAAACGCACGGAATAATAATAAAAACAGAATAACAATAGTATGGTATGGTAGAGGAAAGAGGTTTAAAACACATTTGAAATACATTTGTACGTTTGTTATGAATTGAAGTCAAATTACCAAAGAGGTAGTTGAAAATCTTTTCACCGAAAGTCCTGTTGATGTTCATGAAGTCCGTTAGACCGTTAAAATACTCCTTGCACGGTACCCAGTCTGGTCTTTCTGCTTTTTCAGTTGTTTGACATGGATAGTAAAGCCGGAAGAAGCTGCCCTGTTAGCCAGACACACAGAAGAGAGAAAAAAAGTAGAATAAGCTGATAATAACATCAATGCAGAATTAAGCACAAAAATAGTAACTATCGTCTGTATGTCGCAAATATCCTGTTCACAAAACATGTGTGATTATGTGTTTTTGTGCCTCTTTCTCACGCTGAACTTTTTAATGTACGGTGGCTTTAAGCAGTGCTGAAATTCAGTAGAATTCTAGATAAAACATATTTTTCATGTTCCCAATAAGAATGTTTTGTTTCTTCCTTTTTTTGCTGATATTCTGGGTTACTTCTTCTAATTTGTCACTATTTTATTTAGGGAAAGGAAGGCCTCTGCTTCATTACATACAGTCATTCCCATTCAAAGCATAGCAAATTCATCATGCATCTATCTAGATCAAAAGTTACATATTTACACGTACAGACCAAATTAACATATGCTTTGTGGTTGGATGTGTGCTCGTGCTTTAACTAGGGCTGAACAATTTGGGGGGGGGGGGATTGACTTGCGATTTTTCTGCCAGATATTGTGATTACGATTCGCAATTTTAGATAAAGTTGAATATTAACCATGTTACAGATTAAACACGTCATGGAGCATTTTAACATGAAACGACTTCAAAACTGCTCTATATTCTCATGTAAGGATCAGAACATAGATATGAAGTGCCGGCAATACGTGTTTTTCTTTTAATAAGCATGGAACATTGAACACGGAACATTGATCACAAAAGCTAAAGTTAAATTAACAAAAAAATAATTCCAATAAGAAATATCCGTACTTGCCTGTGAACTGAAATGTCTGATATGCCTCAGTTCAATAGCAGCATCTATTTAAGGCACCTTCTATGATAATGTTAAATAAAGTAAAACTAAATCAAATCCACTGACAATCGGACATTTTAGCAAACAATCGGTGTTATGCAACGTTATTCCAGCATTTAGTTTATGAAAAACAGTAAATATAATAATGAAGAGGAATAAAAAAAGAAACTAAATATTGCACCAAACATTTGACAAAATATTGCACATTTGATTAATCGCGCTCCTTCCGATCCCTTTTTGAAAACGATTAATCGTTTACCTGTGCAGTGTGGTCCATCATGAAGTCGGTGCAGCCCACGGCATTGGGGCCCTTGGCTGGAGGGATCCCAAGATGATTACTGCAGGAGTTCCCCATGGCGAAGAAACCGAGTGTGTACCTCCTCTTGTCTGTCAAAGACAGAGACGCTTGTTAAAATGAAACAGTCATGCTTGACAGGAAGCAGTGGCAGTAACCTATCAAGGTGCACAGTCATGGCAGGGACAACATGACTTGGCAAAAAAACAAACAGGTAATCCGACTATTTCTGTACAGCTAAATGCTCATAGAAACTTCTAATTTCAGCAGAATTAATACAGCTCCAATTTGAACACGTCATAGATAGATAAATAGATAGATAGATATTTATTGATCCCAAAGAAATGGGAAATTATGGTGTTACAGCAGCAAACATACATCAGTCACACAGCACAGAATATAAATATAAATGAAATGCTAGGATACAATATACATACATACAATTTACATGAAATAATAATAGGAATAAAAAATATAAGAACAAATATTTGACTATATACAGGATGGGGAAACTAAATGTGCAACTGTTCATTGATTGAACAGTATCAAAATGCTTTTGTCCCTTTCCCCCACATTATTAGTATGTTGTATGTTGTTCATTAACCTTTGTTAATGAATGAGACATTATAGTGTATTGTTGTCAACTAACAAGTATGCTGTTATCTTCATGTCTTTTTAATAATATTGAGTGTAAACACCACGTTTGATTAAGTATGAACAAGACCCAGATTTTTGCTAATACGTGTCATGGAACTGTTCACGTGCTGGGTCTAGTTAATGGCGTAAGGTTAACCGATTAGTGATTAGGCCAGAAACCTGAACATTACGGACTCCGGGGGTTAATAATCACTGACGTGAGTGCGTGCCGAAGTGCACTTCTCAGGGTAACAACCGAGCGTTAACAGCTGTTTTCAACTAGCTATTTAGCTGTTAAAGAATGGTGTATTTACGCTATCATTGAAAATGAGATGTTTCAACCCCTACCTGCCCTTGCCCAAGTCCTTTTGACTAAGGTAAATAACTGTACAAATCCTCCATGATACAACATCGACCTCAGTTCATAAGCGAAATATTCTGTTTAACCGACGTTAGCTGTTAGCCACAAAAACCTTAATATAACTATTTCACAAAAGACGAGACCTACCGGAGATACGGAAGCTGTTATGTATCAATGTTACTACATTGGTTTCGCAACATGGCCATGTAGCTAATTTGAATTTCTTAGATAAATGCACCGGTATGTCACTTGGGAGTGGTTTGGGTTAGGTGTTTGTTGTGACGAGCCACTATTAGCATGGGAGGGGCTAAACCAGAATAGTCAATAGAAAATGTTTGGTCACGACGCCGCACGTCGTAGTCGTCACCAAACTGGCTGTCTAAAAACAACTTCCCACGTAAATGTAATACAAGTTTATTCAACCTATATAGCAAATAGTAAAGGACTTGCCACCAAGCTCATATTATCAGAATAGTCACAGTATTGGCGTCTTTATTCTTGTCGTCCAAACTCCCTCATAAAACTGGGTTAACTTTGTCTACATATGGCTCTAGTTAGAGCCCAGGAACGCAACTGACAGGCATGCGCTCTATAGGCACGTGCATTTGTTGACAACAATTATTGACGCTTTGGCAGATATTTTCGTGAGGCACAGTGCTCCTTTCAGGGTAGTTACAAACTAAAGCGTGCTTTTTTGTTCACTATTTGGCGCATTTGGCCTACCTGTAGCAGCTGTGCTGTTGTTTAAGAAACACTCCGTCTCTATAGAGGGCAGTAGTGGTCAAAAGTCATAGACACAAAGCCAACGGAGTCCCGAAATACATTGGAGAGGGATGCCGTTTTAGCGGAGTCGACTAAATATAACTAATTTATCAGGGTTGAACATGAAATTGGTGAGTTAACAGACTAGTTGCATAATTACTGTAATCAAGTCATCCCCGGCTGACGATAAAAATACGTTACTAAATCGTTTCAGGATACCTCGGATAACCTTACTCTGTTAGCTTAGCAGCTAATAGCCCGGTCTGGTTCTGTCTCATCCACTGTTGTTAACTAGGCAGCTAACCGATACGTTATGCTATATGAACTATGTAGTGTGTGTGCAGTCCCCAGTGATAGCATTTTGTTCTTGCAATGAGACTGTGTGTGACCTACAGACTCTGCCTGTTAAATGGGATGCCTACTATCCAGCTTTTGCTCTGTATCTGTCATGTGTTGTTGTCACAGTAATGTTTCCACGTGTTTCTCTCATTTCTTTCCTCCCTTATCTCAGTATTGTCTGTCTGGTCATCCTACATTGCCTTGCAATGTCCTCAAGTTTAAATCCACCACTATCATGTTGGACTGTGGGCTGGACACCACCTCTGTCCTCAACTTCCTGCCCCTTCCTCTCGTGCACAGGTAAGTCACTGGCATCAGTGGTAGAGGCTTCATAGATTTATTCATTCATTCATTTATGGGTGGTGGATTTATTCTAAATGATCACTTTTTCTTCTTTTGTTCATTCCAGCCCAAGACTCTCCAAGCTACCTAGTTGGGTCTCTAAGGATGGAACAATTAACTTGGAGAAGGTATAAAAAGCTGTTTCTGTTTTATTTGATTCACCAAGCATTTCACCTGTATCTGAACTTCAACTTGTGTTTGATTGTTACTTTGTGTGACAACCTAAAATCGTTTCGGTTTATTAGGTGTATATGCATTAAGATGCGTCTGTGACAAAAGGGCTACAAAAGTAAACCAACTACTTCTTTCCATCTTTCCAGGAGCTAAAGGAGTGTGCAGGAAGAGTGTTTGTGGACTCACAGCCAGAATTCTGTCTCCCTGAGGTAGTAAACTCAGCTGCCAGACACATATTGTCTTACTTAAGACATCAGTGAAATGCTTCAAATTAATGTTGAGGACAGGGGAGCCAAGAGATTAGCCTGCCTGGTTTAGTTGTGTTCATCAGTAGGTTTCATTTTATTATTATTTTAAAGATTATTTTTTGGTGGCATTCTTTGGCCTATGACAGGACAGCTGAAGACATGAAATGGGAGAGAGAAAGGGATGACATGCAGCAAAGGGCAGAGTTGAACCCGAGTCCGCTGTGTTGAGGAGTAAACCCCTATACTGTAAACGGGCACCCGGTCCACCAACTGAGCTATCTAGGCACCCAATAGGTTTCATTTTGACTTCGTGACTACACCAGCACGTACCAGCTCAAACTTTCTATTCACCTTTCCTGACTACTTTTGCCACATTTATTATTATTATTACTTCCACATAATTCAAATGCAAGTTACAATATATACTCTGCTGAAAATAATAATAATATATATATATATATATATTTGGTCTAAATAAACTAGCTTTCCCATTTTATTTTAACTACAGAGAGAACTGCTGGATCTATCTACCATTGATGTCATCCTGATCTCCAACTACCACTGTATGATGGCCCTGCCCTACATCACTGAACACACAGGCTTCACTGGGACGGTGTATGCTACAGAACCCACCCTGCAGATTGGCAGGTAAGAAGATACAAGGAACTTCAACTTCCTCATATTGTTTTAGGAAATACGTTGGAAATATGCATGTTTTTCTTTTGTGTTTTTCATTTTTATCATGGTAAAAATGGATAGCCATAGGTCTCATTTTTTCATCAGATTGTTTTTTATGGCCTTTAATTGATAGGATAGGATAGCTTTAAGACAGGAAGGGGGAGAGAGAGGGGGGACGACATGCAGCAAAAGGCTGCGGGTCGGATTTGAACCCGGGCCACTGCCAAGGACTTAGTCTACATGGGGCACACACTCTGTTGGGTGAGCTAGAGGTCGCCCCGTAGCCATAAGTCTTAAACAACCTTCAATTTAAATTAGTTATTTAAAAAAATAACAATAATAATTTTGAAGAATTATGCGGAATGGCTTAATTTATGTTGTATTGGAAACCATACAACATTGCCTGTGGTTTCTGTTATTCTCCTCAGACTATTGATGGAGGAACTGGTGAACTTCATGGAGAGAGTTCCCAAAGCGCAATCTGCCACCTGCTGGAAAAATAAGGAAATACAAAGGTAGGAGAACTGTTGGGGGGGGAAAACCCAGAGAACATAGAAAAAGAATAGTATCTGTGGGTGCTGTTATTCATTAATAATTATTTCAATGTATTTTTTTAAATAAAATGTTATTTCCCATTATTTTAAAATCAAACACATTGACGTACTAAACACAATCTTGTAGCTTTAGTACTTTGTTTTTCTTGTCTCTCTGTTGATCTTTTCCTGCTTTGGTTTTAATCTGCATCTTTATATTACGCTGTTTCCTTTTACTTTCAGTGACGTTTCAACAGATGCATTTAACATATCGTTTGTGATTCATGTGATGATATTAGGATGCTCCCTGGGCCGCTGAAGGATGCCGTAGATGTGTGGACGTGGAAACGAAGCTACAGCATGCAGGAGGTCAACTCGGCGCTCAGCAAAGTGCAGCTTGTGGGTTACTCACAGAAAGTGGTAAGAACCTATTTTCTCTTAAAATGACTGCACAGTGTAGACATAATACATAGAATACATTCTGCTTATGTTTTAGTAACACTACAGGGGAAAGAGGGGGTGAGGGGGAAAAAAATGGAAAAATCACATGCACTGTGATTTTTTAGAATCTATTCTTTTTTTCTCTAGAATACATTTTTTTGACGATTTTCCTAAATATTTTCTGTTTATTTTATACCGCCGATGGCGACTACATCATATCTGTCTCCAGCAAAAATGACCAAGAGCAGAATGTACAGAAAATCCATGTTATGTACTTCTTTACAAATGAAATAAATGTCAGACTGACTGACATGTGATGTGCTTTCTCTTTAGAAAACAATTTGTTTTTAGAAATCTCTTATGATATATCTTGCTTCAGAAGTGTATTATTTACTTTAGATGGAAAATTAAAAATAGCAACCCTCAATACTGTAATTTCTAGAATAGCGATAAATGAAAATTGCAATACAAATCGAATTGGCACCCATGTATTGCAAAAGAATTGAATCAGGACAAAAGCGTATTGTCCCTGCCCTAAGAAAATAGTGTGGTTTATTTTTTTTAATAGAGTGTTTATGTTGGGCTCATGCAGGATCCTTTCTTCTGCTGGGACTGCAGGATTATTATTCTGCTTCTACATTCTACTAAATTACCTATATCTGTCCTTTTCTGTTTTTCTGTGTTCTCTTACTTCTTTTTGTCTCAAGGAGCTGTTTGGAGCTGTACAGGTCTCCCCGTTGAGCTCTGGTTACTCATTGGGGAGCTCCAACTGGATCATCCAGTCTCATCATGAGAAAGTCGCCTATGTGTCGGGTTCATCCCTCCTCACCACACATCCACAGGTAGGTCTAAAACAGGCCTGACGCTAGATGAAATTACACACAGGGCCTGAAAAAAAACTGCAATGGGCAAGTATGTGATGCTAATATTTCACCTGACTCCACATGTATGTATTTGCATTTACAAATACTACATATTAATATACACATAATCATGATCATCAAAAAGTGGATATTGGCACCGTCACTGATGATATTATAAAATATTTCTTCTTCTCTTCTCCCAGCCGATGGACCAAAGCTCCCTTAAGAACAGCGATGTTCTGATTCTGACGGGACTCACCCAGATGCCCACCGCCAACCCAGACGGCATGCTGGGAGAATTCTGCAGCAACCTTGGTAGGTTCAAATGTAACGGATAATGTTAAATGTAAACTGTGTTAAAGTTTGAAGATGTTTCAATATTTTTATGTTCTGTAAATGAATATGTGTGTATATAGCTAGTAAATTGCATTGTCTCTGCTGATTCTGAATGTTCTAATGTATTTATTAGTATTATTAATCTTTGCCTGTAGCCATGACAATTCGAGCTGGAGGAAATGTGCTAGTGCCGTGCTACTCGTCGGGGGTGATATATGACCTGCTGGAGTGTTTGTACCAGTTCATCGAGAGCGCCAACCTGGGGACCACGCCCTTCTACTTCATCTCGCCCGTCGCCAACAGCTCATTGGAGTTCTCTCAGATCTTCGCCGAGTGGTGAGGAGCGGTTTGTTAAAAATGAAATAGAATAGACATCTGCTATAGTACAGTACCATCCATCAATCTTTATCCGCTTATCCGGTATCGTGTCGTGGGGGCAGCAGCTCCAGTAGGAGACCCCAGACTTCCCTTTCCCGAGCCACATCAACCAGCTCCGACTGGAGGAACCCGAGGCGTTCCCAGGCCAGGTTGGAGATATAATCTCTCCATCTAATCCTGGGTCTTCCCCGAGGCCTCCTCCCAGCTGGACGTGCCTGGAACACCTCCCTAGGGAGGCGCCCAGGACTAGGTAGAATAGACATCTGCCAAAGTACAGTACCTAGAAAGGAAACAGTCAATGAAAGAAAAGAAAATGATACAAATATGATGGATTAAGATAACACGAGAGCTTCATTTTTTGCCTGTGATTTATTATACATTCAAAACAGTTCAGATGCAACAGCCCATATCAGGGTTGGTTAGTGTCAAACATTCACTGTTGTTGGCTGCAGCAGCAGAACAGTGCCGAATGATATCTTTCTGCCAAACTGGTGCATTGCAGAAAAATGTTATTGCTGTAAAACTGTTGGGTTTTCACTTGATTTTAATGTTAGTTTAAAGCATGTAAATACAGTCAAAAACCAATTGTAAATTAGAAAGGCACTCGGAGAGCGCAGAGCCAAGCCATGCCCTATCTCACAATGTTGATGCAGTGCAAACCTTTCGGTTGAGAGTTGTTGTCACATGATACCATACTTGTTCTTAGCCACCTTCTGCTTGTTCCCCAGGCTCATTCTGGGATATTCTGATTAGAGTAACATTTTTTTTCCCTTTTTAGGCTTTGCCACAACAAGCAATCAAAGGTTTATCTTCCAGAGCCTCCATTCCCTCATGCAGAGGTGAGTCCTGCTGCTGTGTCTCGTACCAGTGAAGAACAGCACTGCATTTTAGACGTAGTGGATATTCAGAAATACTGATTTTCTTCTAGCAAATGAGCACCAAAATTACCATGCAATCAGAATTCCCCTAATTATATTAAAGGTCAGTGCCTAGTAATAAATGTCAAAAATCCATATGTTTTCCTTCCCACATTATTATTAATCAGCCTTTGCACTGGAACAGTATTTTACATTCGGGAAACTTTTTGAATCAAAATCAGAAGATGGTGATTTGTTAGGAAAGTCATCCTCAGTGAATCATCATCGTGTTTGTGTGTACTCTTCACAGCACAAATGGCCATGGTCACAGTCAAAGTGGTTGAAAAGCAGCTTAATTCATGCTCTGCTGGATGCTGGCTTTGGCTTTTTTATTGATGTCTTGAGCTGGCAAGAGAATATGCACAGGTGCACGATAATGTAGACTTCATTTTTACAACTCCCGTGTTGTTTTCAGTTGATCCAAACCAACAAGCTGAAGCACTACCCCAGTATCCATGGGGACTTCAGCAGTGAGTTCCGTCAGCCGTGTGTGGTGTTCACCGGTCACCCCTCTCTGCGCTTCGGCGACGTGGTTCATTTCATGGAGCTGTGGGGCAAATCCAGCCTCAACACCATCATCTTTACTGGTAACTTCAGCTGCATTACAAACACTCTCATATTATACCCTAGACATGAAGGGAAATGTAAAGTAAAAGCTTCTACAAGCCTCTGTGACTTTTCTTTCCTACCACCAGAGCCAGACTTTTCCTACCTGGATGCCTTGGCTCCCTACCAGCCGCTGGCAATGAAGTGTGTTTACTGTCCCATTGACACGCGGCTCAACTTCCACCAAGTCTCTAAGCTGCTCAAGGAAGTCCAGGTGCGGTCAACACTTTTTTGTCATGTTACCAAGACATTCACAGATGTACTGTTAGCACTGTTTTTCCTCTACCAATTACTGGTGGAGATCACCTCTGGTTTTGGATTCTCAACTCTGGAACGGTTACAAAAGGCCCCGCCTGGGGATCTGAGGCTGCTAACAGGCTCATTTGTGGTGAGCATTTTGATGATCTAGTTGGGGGCTAGCCCCTTACAAGCTTGGACATGGAGCCAGTAAAGTGCAGCTAGGATTGGAGTGATGTAATGTTGTCTGTTAAAACCGGTGGTTAGACAGGCTGCTGAGTTCTGGACCACCTGGAGCTGGAGGCGGAGTGATTTCTGGTCGGTGCCAGTTAGAAGAGAGTTGCAGTAAACCTAAGTCTATATCCACAACGTTCCAATTCCGGGATTGTTCATGTAAAGCCGGATGTTTCACCGCATGTCGCTCTTTTTAGGCCAGATTCCGTTACCTTCCACTTTCATTGGGTTGCCGTTCTAAACTCTGGTTGATTTCTGAGGACTATGGTTAACTGCTCCTCAGATCTCTGCAGGGTAAATCCAGACAGCTAGCTAGACTATCTGTCCAATCAGAGTTTTCTGTTGCATGACTAAATCAACTTTTGAATGTACACGTTACACCAAAACAACTTCCTTCCCTAGGCTATTTTGATGAAGGAGTGTTTTGATATAGACAAAACAGCACTGAACGACTTTATTGATGCGTGGAATGAATGTGAAGTCTGACTCAAATAAGCAGGAAATGGATGACACCTGCAATAACAGGGAGTTTGTAGAGGGAACATTGTTTTTTTTAAAGATGAGGTTAAGAACTGGCAAATAGAGTGACATAATGACTGGAAAATTATCCTGATTGTCTAGCTACGTAAGGGCTGCCTCGGGTGGTTTCTTTACACGGAACACAGGTAAAGAGAACAGTTCAACAAGCAAATAACCAGTCAGAGTCAGAAGTCCTGTGGGTAGAACGGGAGAGTGTAAACAATTTAGCAAGCAAACAAATGAAGCCCAAACAAGATACAATATTTTTATTATTATACGGCACTCAGGGCAGAGCAGGAGGGAAAACGGAACAGTCCTGGGAGGAAAATAGATGGTTTAATTGCAAGTGATTCCGTTGACCCTATTATTCTTGTTGGATGTAATTGTATCAAAGCTCCTCATGTAGTCAACCAAACAAGTCCACTAGTGGAATCGCCAAAATAGTTGGCGATTCATTTAATACTTGACTAATGGATTAATCTTTGCAGCTCTACTAGTCTCAGAGGCCTCCACATGCCTCAAAAGAAACTTCATTAGGCTGAAAGAGTCCTCCATCTCTTAGTTAATGTGATGCAGGCTTTCAATTTCATCTTCATCTTCAACAAATATTTAGTTGTTCATATTTTGTTCTGCAGCAGTGGAAGTTATTTATTTTATTGCCTTTTTTTCTCATGGTGCAACGTAACTTAGTCCCTTTCTCCTGTACTGCCATTGACTAGCAACAGTTTTGAGAAGTGTAACTCCTTATGCAGCCTTAATTTAAACCCTCCTTTAGTCCTGTCTATCTTCAATAAAGAAGGCTCAGTCCAGAACGTGGCACAGCAAGTCATGTGTGTAAGTGGGCATTCACACAACTTGCGTCGGCTGTTGGATGATGTGGCAAAAACGCAGGTGTTTCTGGGTAGTGAGTGTAGGCCGCGGTGGGGTGTGGAGGGGTTTGCCGCAGGGAGGACACGCAAAAAAACGCAGTGGGCTTGTGGCTAGAAGTTGAGCCCAACTTACCTTTTGGAGAAATGCAACTCAATGTCACGCTGCGGTGGCCAATCATAGAACCGCCGATCAGACTTGTCGGTGTGTTTTGAGGCGCTGCGAGAGTCCCGTACAGGAAAAAGGAAACCTAAATGCCTCTATTGCTACCAGAAGAAAGTTTTAAAACATGAAACAATTACACTGAACTGTCTGGAGTATGGGTAAAAGCTGAATGTTTGCCAAACAACAAAGCACAGTCGATCTGTCTAGCTTGTCTATTCTGGGAAACGAAGCTGTCTTCAAGTGCGGATGGGAACGTCAAGATCTATAAGGGATCTGACAGAAAACCGTAGTTGTGAAATATAAAGGCTACTTGTGCTAAATTAGGCGGTTAAAGAACACAACTGTCTGTTTCAGCCATCTGTATGAAGCTGATCATTGTCTCCTGTCTGTCCCTCCTGCAGCCCCTCCATGTGGTGTGTCCGGAGCAGTACACCCAGCCTCCCCTGACCCAGTCCCACCGCTCTGATCTGATGCTGGAGCTGCAGCCCCCTCCCATGCCCTACAGGCGCTGCTCTGTTCTCAACCTGCCCTTCAGACGCCGCTATGAGCGGGTCTACATACTGCCTGAGGTGAGTCTCACCAGGCTGGAAATCATGACAATTGTCTGGTTAAAAAGGACCTAATAGATTCAGTTGACAGTGTTGAATAAATCAGTACCTTTGGAAACATACAGTAAGTGCATATTAAATTCTCATGTGTTCATTTATTATTATAAATTCTCATGTGTTGGTAGGAGACGATGACATATGGTGTATCCAAACCTGTCAGAATTCAAGATTGAAATCTTCTATGGAAATATGTATTCACTCCTGTCAGAGCGCAGGTGGCCAATTTTTAAGCCTAAAAGTCTAAGTCTTCCTTTCTTAGTTGGCCAACTCGCTGGTGCCCTCTGAGATTAAACCTGGCGTTTCCATGGCAACTGTGTCTGCAGTGCTGCACTCCAAGGACAACAAACACACACTACAGGTGAGTCTTGTGGGAATGTGCCTCAAAACATGTAAATGAATGTGTGAATATGGACACCATTGCTTAACTTTTCCCGTGTTGCCAGTCGGTGCCCAAACCCCCTCCAGCGCCTCCCAGCAAGAAGAGGAAACGGGTAATGGAGGAGCCTCCAGTAGTGCTGGCCCCGAAACCCCTGCTGAGTGGAGCTGTGCCCCTGGAAGCTTTCCTGGTCACACTGCAAAAGGTACGAAACCTTCTGACATCCGTTGGAGCCTTGATGCCGTTTTTATAACAGCCAGCAGTTACATTTGTTTCTTCTTTGCTCTAGTGGTGGGAATCACCTGAGGCCCCACAACACAATATTATTACAATTTTAAACATATTGCGATATTTTTGGATACATTTTAATTTATTTGACCTTTTTTCTAAATTCAAATTTGTTCCCATAGAAAGTCTTAGTCAATATCTGCTTTATCTAAAAAGATACATTTCTCACTAGAAACTGTACCATCTAGCACAGTGATTCCCAAAGTGGAGGTCGGGACCCACAGGGGGGTCGCAAGTTGATTTCCAGAAATAAAATAAAAATTTAAAAACGATTAGAAATAGCATATGTTAGCCATGATTTTAACACAAGATAAAACTAGTGGCTAAATTTAAAATAAAACCAAGCAAATAACTAAAAAGGGAACAGCTCTTTTGATTTTCACGCCTATAGTGCGTGCGCGGTTGCGCGCAATGTTTATATCTGTTTATAGTGGGGGGGTTGCAAGTAACTTGCACCGTTACTTTGGGGGTCGTGGGCTGAAAGTTTTGGGAACCCCTGATCTAGCAGACTGAAAAAGCAATTTTATTATTCTAGTACCAAAAATTGGACTTTTTATGTGCAATTTATATATTAAAAGATTGATACTTTGCATCAGTGCACCGATACATTATTGCCACGGAAAATATCACTACACCTACTCTATATCGAGTCCCCCCCCCCCCCCCCCTCCCCCCCCCCCCCCCCCCACCCCCCCCCCCCCCCCCACCTTTACTTTGCCTCCTTGTCATTGCTCCCTCATTCCCTGTGGCTTTAGGATTCCCAAAGGAGATGATTGCAGCCTTAAATCTCATCCCATCTGAAATTACAGTCTCCTCATGCATAACATTGCTGGGATTATTAGTTCTTTTTTATTGCAGAGACTAGGGGTTTTACCACAGACGACCATAACTTAAAAAAAAAATTTTTTATGATACTTAACACAGGCCTTTTTGTGTCCATTGCTGAATGGCAAGCAGAACATCTATTAAAACTGGATTCAGAATCAGAGAAGGGTTTATTGCCATAATATGTTTTGTGCATTTATCGCCCCCCTGCAGCACGGTATTACAGAGGTGAAAGTGGAGGAGACGACGGACGGACACATTCTGCACCTGCAGGCAGAGGACACACTGATCCAGCTGGAGGAGGACGGGACACACATTGTCTGCGACAACAACGAGCCGCTGCGTACCACACTGCGAGACCTGGTGCTGCGCTTCCTGCAGAAACTCTGACCTGAATCCTTTATTGGTAGTTTTTAGGATTTCTGCTTCATTGGTCTGTGGCGAGCAGAAAAAGATGAAGCAAAGACAAAGAGCCGTGAGCTGGACTGTGTCCTCACTTCATTAACTGCAGTTACAGTAGTTTTACTGTAGTAAAAGTCCAGTTCTATTTTGTAAAATAGTATTTTGTATTAAAAGTTTCTCAAACATGTTTGAGATCATCTCAATGGGCTTTTCATCTCTGCAATTTTTACATTTAGGAAACTGTAATATAGTTAAACACATACTGTACATGAAACCGCAGAGATTATTAGCTGGTGTTTTCCAAAGGAGGAAGTAAGACTAGAAATTCAGAGAAATGTCAAAACCATTTACTGTAAATTCCTCTGGGATGTATCCCCTAAATGGCATTTGCATTCACATTATCCAACTTCATTCTCTAAAAAATGAAAAGTTAAATGGCCATTTTCAACCACTTCTTAAATGTAATTCAGCTCTCATTTCAGTTTGATCAACTCATCAGCTGAAGATGTTGCAAGTTTCCAGAATTGATTTATCTACAAGCTCTGAATTTAAAAAGGTAGGATCAGTTTTTTAACAAAATGTTCTAAGGATGGCCTTTCTTACAACAAGGGACCTCTATAAAACAATAATAGGCCTTTTCTTAATTATTTCAAACAGGACAGTTTCACATGTCACAGTACAAAAAGCACAGGTATAAATACTAAAATGAATGATGGCTGAAGATGATTTAGCTGCTTCAGTGTCAGGGTCCTAGTATTCCCTTTCTGGGACGTTTCAGTAGAATGAAGCCATTGCTATTAACACCTGTGCTTGCCAAGTCAAAGTGTCTGCTGTGAAAACCAGCCTGTCAAACAGCTGGTTGGTGGAGGTTTCAGCATTGGAAACAGTGTGGTGTAATCAATGGGTGCTGCTAAAGCCATTTGAAGACTTAAAGTATTTCTATAGCTTGGTACGTTACATTATAATAATAATTATGCATCCTCTATTAGTCCCACAAGGGGAAATTACAATAGTAAGAAGATACATTGTACTACTTGATTCATATTTAAAATAGGTGAAACAATTCATCAGTAACAACGTAAAGTAACAATTGAAAAGGTTTTTGTAAGCTAAAATACAAAATGTTCACCGGTTCCAGTCTTATATGCTAAGTAACCAAATATGTTTGGCTGTCGGACAGGTCAGCTAAAACGAGACAATTGAAGACGGCACCTTGGGTTTGGTAATGGCATTTTAGAGTAAGCCAAATAATTGACTGGTTGACAATGAAAACAATGGGTATTGACCGACCTGGTTATGTTTTGTAATTGTGGATAGATACTGAACGTGCAATGTAGTCGCAATTGCCTTTTAAATGATCCTGCAGACATAATGCACCCCCCGTTGGCTGCCACTCACATTGCAATTTAACAAGTAGTGTTAAATGGGCCCACCCAGTTGAACTCCACATACTGTTGTGTTGATGTAGTACATTGTCAAAATGTTTGCTTTCTTCCAAGTCGACTATTAAATGAACAGCTCCACCAAAAACGTCACCGCCGAGGGTCCGTTCTAATTGGACAGCATTTGACGTCCTGATATCAAACATCTGGAAACATTGCAATGGTAAGTTAGTCAGTGTAATATAATATAAGATAAAAAAAAATGGTAATAGTTTATAGATCTAGTCATTTGGGTTTTGGTTTCCCCTAGAGGAATTTCTTGTAAAATTCATCGTCTAGACCAGTAGATGTTTAATGCCCTATAGTTCCTCAAAAAATACACTTCAATCCCAACTGAAAATGTCTCTGTGTGACCAGGCAATCTGTTGTTCAGACAGACCTGCCCCCACTGCTAAAAAAAATTCCAAAGGAAACACTGAGCATGATCTGGTGTATTAGCCTGAAACTTAGACATGTCAGCCAAATTAGAGTGGACACTGTTAGCACCCTTATCTGGAGATTTACTTGATTACTAAACTCCTTTGGTCCCAATCACAATTTGTGTGGTAACTTCAACTGCAGTTTCTCACACACACACACACACATAAATAACTCCACTTGTCCAACTTGTTATTTGTGTCACAAAATATTTAATTGGTATACATGCAGCTAAAATACATTTAATATGCTTTCAATGTACAATATCTTAGTGGACTACATGCCCATTGTTTTGATATTACAACAGAGTGCAGCAGGAAACATTGATAAAGGTCAGGGATTCTCAGTGAGGCAAAACAAAAATCCCCACCCGTCTAACAAAACTATTTTCCTTTGATAGATAAATACCACAGACTTGGACAGACGCAACGCTCTTTATTTATATAGCTGCTTCCGTTAGTCCAAATATATTTTGTCTTTAGGAAAAAGTAGCACGGTAGGTTTGTTGCGTTTCAGCGGGCGTAGACATTAAAACAGAGGGGACACATTTTGTTTTGTGATTCCGGGCAGGATAAACAAAAAGGGGATAATAGTGTCGGGCCCATCAGTTCTACGGACAGTGCATGTGTGTTACTGAGCACTGAGGCTTGGTCCATAAATTAAACAGATGTCATTCACCTGATGTTAATTTCTTATTTTTATTGACCAGATATTAAACTAAACATGTACATTGTAACGACCCCACATCAGCTTTATTAATCCCTGATGCATCAACAGTATTGTCCCTTCTTTGTTTTTCCTTCTTACTATACTGTAGCTACAGGCAGTGTATTTGGAAGCTTTAAGTATGATGGCATCTTTCCCTGGTGGGTCCCAAGCAGCGTTAACTTGGTGCACCCTGAGGCTCATTTGGTCTTACACAGACTGTGGCTTTGGGGGGGGTGTGGGTAGAGGTAGCAGGGCTTTTAGAGGGCAAGGTGGTAGAGGTTTGACACCAGTCTTGTGTAAACTGATTTAAAACCCAGGGAGGGAACCCAACGGTCTCCCTCTGGCAGTAGAAGTCCAACCTGGATGTGAAATGATGTCTTGAGCAGTTAGACGTTCAACACAATTCGCCACAAAAAGCCTGTGATTCCAACAGCTACGCTGCCATTGAGTTGGGTTTGAAATATTTAGTGTACAGAAACTGGCGAATCGCAATATGATAGAAAAGTAATCAAAACATAGAAAATCCAGAGGAAAGATCAATTGTTTTTGGAAATATTAAAGCTGCCACAATGAACCCACAGAGAATTATCACCCTTTTCCAGCGCACACATAGAGGTTCATAGCATCTTTCAGCTCACTGTTTGAGGGTTTTTTGGGCTCCAAACTAAACTGTTTAGGTTCAATTTGGGCTGCAGCTATCAGCAACAACAGAAAAACTCCCATTAAACCCAGTGGAAGCTACCTGCCCAACAGAAATACACAACCAGCTACTAGATGGGGGACATAGTGGAGCATTTAGCAGCTACACAGAGAGATCATTTTTTCAGGAGCTGATGAAAACCAAAACCACTATCCCAGAATAAATAAGCAGTGTAGCCACGTCAAATGAAGATTTGTCATTATTGTGTTTGCAACTTGTTTTACGATACTGAGAAATGTGGGTAGAGCGTTAGCTCAAACTGATTTTGGACTCCTGGAAGACGTGGTCCACCCTTTATTTCTTCCTAGATTAAAGTCCTCATCTGTCAGGTAAATGATTTGTGAACATTTAGAAGAGAATAAGCAGCCATAACGTCCATGACGTAAGATACAGTGCTGCCACCAACACTTGCTTGGATGTGGTATTTTCATCTGCACTCTTGCTGTGCCTTATTGGCCAGAAGGGTGAGTTAATTTTGCCCATGGCTGCCTAGAGAGTTGATTTATTTGTGATCATCTGAGGGGTGGGAGGGGGGGGGGGATAAAACCTGATAAATGTGTCCTCTGTCCTGTCAGCTGTTTGAAGTTCATCCTCTCCCTCTACTTGGACTCTTTCTCAGCCTCCAGCAGTGCAGAGCTGATGCCCAGCTTCTTCAACTCCTCCACCAGATCTCCGTTCTGGTGCATCTGGAGCAGGATGTCGCAGCCCCCCACAAACTCGCCGCTGAAGTACACCTGAGGGATCGTGGGCCAGTTGGAGAAGGTCTTAACTCCTGTAGAAGGAAGATGACGTTGGTGTCAGTCAGAAATTAATTAAAATCAATATTGTGTAAGGTGTAAGACAATAATGGGAGAAGTGCTAACATATGATAATTTACTGTAAGTACATTTCTGTCAAAAAACAGTTACATATTCTGTTCTAAACCCCCAGGGATGTTTGTGTTTGACTGCTTTTTGTGACAGAAACTCAAACTTCACGTCATGAGGAAATTATGCAATAACGTTTAATATCTCCATAATGCTATTACTTGCAATAAATAATCAGATTTTAAAGTTTACTCGGTTTGGCATTTCTGCTGCTTTTAGTATTCAGCTAAACTACCACTGATTGCTTGTTGAATTTGAAAAAAATGAAAGGAAATCATGTCCCACATTCTTTTATTGAAAGTATTGAACAAAAGTGCAGTTTTCTACTGATATTAACACACAGCCTTTTGCGATGTGCCAGTTGATATTGTGAAAACGATATTATGCAGCCCTAAAAGATACTGCCACAATAAAATGTTAAGTGTTCACATGGCTCAGCTTTAGACTGGACACACACTATTTGGTAGCCTGTGTATTAATATATTAGTTTTGATTGATAATAGCAATAAATAAAATTTTCAACTAGCATACATGTAAATAATAATTGTTTGATGATGATGCCGTCAGAGTGTGTTGCCTAGTAAGAGTGTGTACAGTAGGATTTTAAAGTGTGCAGAGCTACTAAAATGTTAAGTACCTAATGTTTCGATACAAGCTTTAAAGTAGCACTCCACAGGGTTATATATACAGTGTACAATATTTATTTTACACATGAAGATCAATTTACTTGACACTATAATAACCAGTTACATCAAAATAAAACCTAGATCCAGCCAACTTAATAGGAGCAATACATGGTTTGTATCTGGTTTGACTTGGTAGTGAGCTGCTACAAATACGTTACACAACCAAAGTAGTTCATTTAGGCTAATTTATCTGGGGCGCCTCCAGAGTCAGTACCAGGAGTAATGTGCAAACACCCCCAAGTCAAGATTTTTCCTGTTACATATATACTTAATTGAGTTTTGTAGTCTTGTATTCTTACACACTCATCTCATTCTCAGTTTCAACTACACTTTATCTAATTAAGTAAAATGTCTGTATTGGAGGTATTTATGTGCCACAATAGGCTATAATGCCCTGCCCCAATTTGAACCCCACACCAAGTGGATTCTGGGTGATTTATAGGTCATTGCTTAGCAATGCACTGCTGTTGCATCATAAGCCTCAATTGAGAAAATCCCATTAAAAAGGGCAGGGCTGAAGAAAACCCAAACAAAAAACAAACAAACATTTCCTTGTTCCTTACCACATGTTCTGTCATTGTTCTAAGACACACAAGGGTTCCAGTTATGGCTGGAGCAGCTGTAAAAGACAGACCTGTCCATATTGATGGTATGATGTTTGGACCACACCCGTTGGTCCTGCTGCTGAGCACTGATAAAACTTAACACTTGGAAATCTCCAAAAACTAGTTAGAGAGGGCGGATGACAAAAGGCTGATAGGTATGGTTGGTTTGAAAACGACAGTTTTTTCAATTAACTGAGATCAACCATTTTGTACAAATTGTCCACCACTTCCACTGGCAATTACAAATAAGGTTAGCTAAAAGTTACAAGTTCCATGACAACTTGTTGCGGTCGTGACATTAACGGGTTATCTCAGTTTACTGACCTTCTCTGAGCTCGGAGTCCTCTAATACGTTGTACGAAGCATAGTCGTCCACCCCATGCATCCGGAGGATCTGAACCACGGCATTACTGAAGCCACACATGGGCTGAGCCGGCGTCCCCTTCATAAACACCACCACTTTGTCCTTCTTGACCATCTCACCAAGGTCTTTTTGGAGGTCCGCTGACGCGCACAGGAACCGGGCCGAGGCCGACCACACGCGTCCGTCGGCCTGCCTGGGAAGATAGACCGCCGCCCCCTGCCGAAGACACCTCGCAGTGGATCGAATTAAACTGTTCATGTTCTTTGGTCAATTCTTTCTTTATACGAGGAGATAAAACTGTCGTTGCAGTTGCCTAACCTGCTTCTGGACGAGCCGGAGTAAGAGTAAAACCAGTCTGTCGGTCGTCAACACACACTTAACGCACAAAAGGGGCGGGACGTGACCGTTGATTGGACAGATGCGCCCAAACAAATTCTGCCATTGATAGAGCCACATGTCAATTACATTAGTTACCTAAACAAGGACTGCTATTCGTGTCGCGTCAATATAATATAAAATATAGTAAGACCCACACAACCACTATTATATAACTAATCAAATTATATATATGTATATATATATATATAAAATTTAAAAAACAATATTAAAAATATATGAGTAAAATAATTATTTCCAGGTTACGAAACCCTCAAAAACTTCCGGGGCGACCTGAGCAAGGAGGAAGAGGCAAGACGACAGCGGTTTGAAAGATGGCGGCGCACACACAAAAGAATAACAAGCCGGGGAAACCTGGAGGAAAAGAGGCACAGCCTCTGATAATTGCCAAAACTCCTGCGGAGGAACAGCGTCTGAAGTTGGAGAGGTTAATGCGAAACCCGGATAAGCCCGCTCCCATCCCGGACCGGCCGAAAGAATGGAACCCGCGGGCTCCGCCGGAGTTCGTCCGAGATGTGATGGGCTCCAGCGCGGGGGCAGGCAGCGGGGAGTTCCATGTTTACCGGCACCTCCGACGCAGAGAGTATCAGAGGCAGGACTTTCTGGACAAGATAGCAGATAAGCTCGACGAAGACGACCATTATCTGGAAAAGGTGGAGCAAAACAAAAAGGCAGCAGATGAGAGAACGGCGAAGCGCAGGAAGAAGCGGGAAAAGTTGAAGAAGAAAAAGGAGATGGCCAAGAAGGCAAAGCTAGAGTCCAAAAACAAGAACGACGACGACGAAGACGCCGCCGAGAAGAGCACAGCCAGCAGCGAAGAAGACGAAGGGGAAAAGGAGGCTGACGATGATGCCGAGGCTCCTAGCTTCATCATGGGGAAGAAATAAATCCCGCAGGGAGACTACCC
>NC_045750.1:21594243-21597655 GCF_008692095.1 Etheostoma spectabile | reverse complement strand
CTGGTTTTAATGCCCCTTGGTAGCGACATTGTGGATAATCGATCATGAAGACGTGGAGGAGATGGAGACCAGAATCACACAACAACCATTTAACCTTCCTGTTGTCCTGGGGTCAAATTTGACACCTTTAAAATGTCTATATCTGAAATATCACAAAAAATGGATAGGATTCCGTTCAACCCTCTTTACAAATACAATTGATCGCTTTAATTCCTGATGAAACTCATCTGTACGTTTCTCTTAACTATTAGTCAAAATAATTCATAATTTCTGCTTTTTTAACTCAAATATTAGGTATAATGCTATATAAATGAGGGTTATTGACCATGAATTCTAAAAGTACTGTAAAACTAGTAAGGTGGTGTTAGTGAATATCTAAAAGTCAGACAAAAATTGACATTTTTTTTGACCCGGGAGGACAACACAAGGGTTAAAAACCAGTTTAAGAGCACTGTACAAGGGTGGGTGCTTTCCTGTTTTACAACCAGAAAAAAATGGATGGACTGCCTAGTTTTTATAGGCAGAAAGCCCCTCAGAGTGTATGATTTTAATTATGCTTTCAATGATCTCACTAAAGTGTTACCCTAGTAGTTTAGTTCTCATGTTTCAGTTAGCAGGTGTATTGTCTTCAGGGGCTTCTGGAGCTTGCCAAAAATATATATATTTATCCAAGTTTTCAGAATTTTGACTTGATTGGGAATCCTGTAATGGTATATTTTAATAAAAGATGGTATTTGAAATGCCAGTGAGTGGTGTATGTGTACCTAGTCTAAATCCTCAACATCCACTTTAGAGACTGCTCCGGTGCTGCAGGGAATTCCGATGGATGCATGTATTTTCACCGATGCCCGTTCCCTTATGCTGGAATTTTAAACTCCGGTGGATTTCTGAGGACTATGGTTAACTGCCCCTCAGATCTCTGTGGGTAAATCCAGACAACTAGCTTGGCTATCTGTCCAATCAAGACAATTGTGATTGGTTTAAAGAAATGCCAATAAATCAGAGCACGTTTTTCTCCCATCCCGGAGTGCTGTGTGGACTAGCCAGACCCTCCTTCACAGTGCTGTGGAGGAAGGCCTGTCAAAGCGAGGTTAATGTGGACATAACATCTATATTCAGTGTGTTTCTTTTGTCTCTGCAGCCTTGTGATGCTGCTCCTTGCAAGGACTGTTGCTCGTGGGCCTAACAAGGTTGCAGAAAGCAACTCAAAGAATGAAAAGGCGTGACTTCTGGAGACTCAGGAGTTTCACGTGCGATGTTCCTTGGACAGAGTCCTGCTTTCCACGGTGGTGATGGTCTCGCTCTGTAGCCATCACCTTTTCTTGAAGCAGGTAGAACAAAAGCTGACAGCCAGATGTTGTTTGAAGCAGGGGAAGTTCTTCCTGTCAAGCACTGTCAACTGTCACAATAAGTCGGAGGAGCACACTGCTTTAACAAGTTTGATTAATTATCGGTTATTAACTTAAAATTAATAATAAATATGCTGTATGTTGTAAAAATAACTTGACTTCAGTTTGAACCCACCACCTGCATTTTTTATTCCCATAAATTATTCACATAAACTTTTTCATCCAGAAGCCAAATGGCTTTTTTTTACATAACATTAATGTGCATTACCCCAGCCTGCCTATGGCCCCCCAGTGGCTAGAAATGCCAATAGGTGTAAACCAAGCCCTGGGTCGCCTGCTATGCTTTTGATCTGGAATCTTGCCCCTTATAAGGTCATAAGGTGCAAGGAAAGAGACTTCAGATACAGTGTTAGGGGACCACTAAGGTTTATGTAAAAGAGACTTCAGATACAGTATTATGGGACCACTAAGGTCTATATAAAAGAGACTTCAGTTACAGTATTAGAGGACCACTAAGGTCTTTATAAAAGAGACTTCAGATACAGTATTAGAGGACCACTACGGTCTTTATAAAAGAGACTTCAGATACAGTATTAGAGGACCACTAAGGTCTATATAAAAGAGACTTCAGATACAGTATTAGGGGACCACTAAGGTCTATATAAAAGACACTTCAGATACAGTATTAGGGGCCACTAAGGTCTATATAAAAGAGACTTCAGTTACAGTATTAGGAACCACTAAGGTCTATATAAAAGCATCCAAAGAGGACCATGTCATGGGACCTTTAACATCCACTAAATAGACTACCATTGTTTTTTTTTGGCTGGTGGGGGAAGCTAATCTACCAGCCAATTTCATATTTTACCAGCATTTGGCTGGTGGATGGTGCTAATTTTTAACCCTTTTCACCAATCACACAAACACATAATTTTATATTCATGAACTCTATTTAAAGAAACTGATATATTAAACACCTTTATTGAAATGGGAGCTCTGAGACCTCTGGTCCAGTTATTTGCTTTTAGTCTTAGTTCGTGTGCTGTTTTCCGCATTGATTTTGCTTTGTGATTCTCTTGAATCTTCCCATTTCTGCCCTGTTGACATCCGTTCAGCTTGTGCAATGACGCGGCTGCAAAAAGAAACTGCCAGTTTCTCATGAGTAATTCTGCCCAACGATGGAAGATTTCACTCATTAAACATGCGTCGAAGTTCCCTGTTGAGGTTGAATGAGGAATGCAACAGAACTTCAGCAAAATGTAGGTCACTGCAAAAAACTAGTTTCATACAAATTTCATTGCATCCTATTAAGATCCAAAACGATAATTTAGGTTCTGTGACTTCTTTAAGACAAGTTTTATTTTATAAAGTGAGTCCATTACATGTCATGCATTTTTCAAAGTAAAATGCCACATTCAAATAGGTTACTGACAATATAAGCAGTTCTTGAAGCAAATAACAGCACATTTTGTGTAAGTTTGACTTGTTCCGCACAGAAATATGAACGCTCACCTTAAGCATCAGCAATAATGAGAAAACATATTTTAATTTTCCAATGTTCATGACATGTCATTGCCATTATTAGGGCGCCCTGTTGGCCAAGGGGTTAAGTCACATTCAGACCGGAAAAAATTAGCCAGTAGCATGCATGCACATGTTCCTGGTGGATTACGCAATAATCAGAATGCAACATGTATGTTTACCTTGTGATTGTTGATACAAAATATAACAAATTAATTACTCAGGAGCATTTAATGAACATTTAATTAAGGGGAGAAATAAGCAGACAGTACAGTTTAACCACACTGTATTATTGTGTCGTGCCGTCCCAACTCTCTGAAGGTGTATTTAAACTCACGCTGGAGGCGTTACATTTAGCTGAACCTTTAACTTTCATGTTGTCCTCGGGTCAAATTGACCCGTTTTCCTATATTATTGTTTTTTTTAATTACCCAAAAATAACATTTCTGATTCCACACGACGCTCTTTGGCAAGTACAAATCTCTACTTTCATTCCTTTTGGGGGCGTCTTATTAAATTTTATAGCATTTGAAAAAAGTGGT
>NC_045750.1:21593508-21594233 GCF_008692095.1 Etheostoma spectabile | reverse complement strand
TATTGAGTAAAAGTTGACATATTCCAGTTTGTGATTATCCTTCAACATACATTCCTTTCATTTTAGTCTAAATAATTCCTAATTTCTGCGTTTCTAACTCAAACATTAGTTATAATTTCCTATAAATGAGGTTTATTGTCCATAAACTTCAAAAAGAACTATAAAACTAAAGTTAGCACTGTAAGTTAGTGTTACGTAGTGTTGAAAACGTCAACAATAGTGTTAAAAAAATTGACAAAAATGTAAGAAAAAGTTAAAAGCATTACTAAAAAGCATCAACAAAAGTGTTGATTTTCAATTTTGATGAGAAGACAACACAAGGGTTAAGTAAAGCGGTCTATGTAGACTTTATGGATCTGTAGAGAGACAAACATAATTATACATCAACAGGTTTTTATTATTAGAGACTGGCCCGATATTCTCGTCCCCTGACCTGTCACCTATGATTGACCTGATGTTGTCCAAGCTTTCCCTCTGTCTCATCATACCATTTCTGGAAATTCCAGCATAATAACTTTATTAAAGGGTTAGTATTACAGACTCATACAGTGTTTTGGCACACAGAGCTGTTTTAGGGCTCAATGACTGACCCAGCCAGTGATGGAATGTAACTAAGTACATTTACATTTCTTCACATTTTAAGTACAGGACTTAAGTACAAATTTGAGGTACTTGTACTTTACTTGTACTTTTCATGCCACTTTCTACTTCTACACCACTACATT
>NC_045750.1:21586009-21593498 GCF_008692095.1 Etheostoma spectabile | reverse complement strand
ATATTGTACTTTTTACTCCACTACACTATTCTGACAGCTTTAGGTGCTTTACAAGTAAATATTTTGCACACAAAATGCATTTTATTCATAAAATAAAGTGTTGTTGTAAATTAAATTACCCAACAATACACTGGCTTACAAATGACGCTAAAATGATTATCTTATTAAACACTTTGTTGAGGATTTTTCTGCATTAAGTGCTTTTACTTTTAATACTTTAAGTGCATTTTCTTGATGATACTTATGTACTTTTACTTAAGTAACATTTTCAAAGGACCTTTGCTTGGGACAGAGTATTTTCAGTGTGTACTTAAGTAAAGGATTTGAATACTTCTTCTATTGCTGACCCCATCTTTCTCTCCCCCTCATTTTATAAGATGGTGACCTCAGCTGTTGGTGATGAGGCCTGGATGCAAGTCTAAAAAAAGAGTCTCAGTTCCATGGTTAACTGAAAACCAGAATTAAAAAAGCCCACTTACTACGCCCGGACCACCTCTATACATTCCACACACAAAGCCAGCCTTTTCAATCCTTGAGTCTGAGCTGAACATGCTTATTTAAATGAGCCATGTTATGAGAACTAGAAGTATTAATGACAGGCCTGCAGGGAAACCAAACGACCTGTAACCTCACTCAGCAATCCTTCATTTATAATTCCTTAATTTTTTAACGATTATGTGACTGCCTCCACATAGTTTGACGAATCGCAGCCTGCCAATAGGATTCAGTGTGAGTTGTCTCAGGGGACTGGAAGCTAGAGTTGATCAACAGCTTGGAGCGTGTTCAGGCAAGACGCACTGCCACATTCTGCCTTTTCTTCATCCTTGTACTGTAAGGAAACCTCAGAGCATGTCGAATTGCAACAAGCTCCTGGCGTTTTGAATCGTTCTGCCATTATATCTCCACAGTGGATCATGAGTAGATGTTTGTGACAAGCGACGTTGAATGAGAATGCAGGACAAGGCCAACAGGGACTCACAAAAGAAGTCATCGGGAGAGATCAGTGATCAACGTGTGCAACAGCTTCAAGGTACTGTGAAAAAAAATACTGTCTTATGCTGATGCTAAATACTGAGCCACTGTAAAAAAACAAATACTATGTTAAATCCAATGGTGTTGTCTAGTGTGTGATACGCAGGTATCAGTATACCCACTAGGAGAGCTCCAGGATTTCCATGCACTCACTTAAAAATGTACAATGACACACAACAACATACTTTCTATTATATTTTTGATATATTTTAAATTTGTCATCTATGTTTTTCCTCTTTGCATAGGCTAAATAAAGGTATTTCCACTGTAAATTGGTGTATAAAAGTGTATCTGAATCAATCAGAACTTCCTCGGGGAGGACACCTAGACCCCTCACTATGACATCCCCCCAAAGGCAGATTCTGGCCAATATATATATATATATATACAGTATATTGGCTATATATATATATATATATAAAACTATTGTCCCATGTGCCACACCGTTAAAGGAGGCTTTCAAATATTGTAACAGTGTGTTCAATTAGGAAACTGCCGTATCTTCAGCATCAAGTCCTTGTCTTCTCTTCCCCAGATGAGAGGAAAGCAGTGCGGAGGAGAACCTTCACCAGGTGGATGAATGTGTTTCTGCAGAGGGTAAGGGAACAAATCGATTCAGCTTTACTGTGACATTACACTTTGGCTCATAAATGCAATTACCAATGAGGTTTATGACGTGTTGTTTCCAGCGTGATCCTCCGATTGAAGTGCACGACCTGTTCACAGACATCCAGGATGGCAGGATACTGATGGCTCTGCTGGAGGAGCTGTCTGGGTGCAAGCTAGTAAGTGTCAAGTCTCGCATTGCCTGTCTCCACTGTGGAGATATGTCTGGCTACACCACACATAGCAAAGGAGAAAAAAACACTCGGGGTTGTTTGTATTTTCTTTAAAACCATAAAATGCGTCAAGCTCAATCCTCACGGGCCAAATCCGGCCCCTTGCAGATTTTAATCCGGTCACAGTATATCTTGGCAAGCCTTGCGTGCCAAACCAAAAGGCATTTTTTCTAAGGCTAATTCATTTTTTATTTTTTTTCGCTATCTTTTGTATGGCTTTCTATGTCGACAACAATGCGGCAAAAGTTGAAAAAAGTGTAAAACCCCCCCCAAAAGATGACGAAAATGTAGAAAAAAATACAAACATGCAGAAAAATGTATCAAACATATTTTACTTTTCCAATGCATGGCAATAAACACACACACACACACACACACACACACACACACACACACACACACACACACACACACACACACACACACACACACACACACACACACACACACACACACACACACACACACACACACACTTACTTAGTTATCCTGGAAATGTACTTTTGAAGAATACCTAATTACTTGCCTCTGGTCCATTTTAGCCATGTTGATTAGCCTTTTACCACATTTGTGAGCATAAAGGACACATAGAAAAATTCCAAATACTCAAACATTTCTTCTTTGATAGCTTCATAGGTTTAGGTCGTCTCCTCATCGCATTTTCCAACTGAACAACATTTCCAAAGCCCTGGCGTTCCTGGATGACAGACATGTGAGTGTGTTTGCTTGTAAGTCACCACATAGGGATATTGCTTTAATGTGCATTACATTTACATTTAAATCCATTAAAACTAGATTTCACTTGATGTGTCCTCCATGTTGTCTTTCAGGTGAAGCTGCTTGGCATCGATGCCTCTGCTATTGCTGATGGGATCCCCTGTGTTGTTCTTAACCTTGTCTGGAACATGATCTTGCATTTTCAGGCCGGTTTTTTCCCTATCATCTATCACACTAATTTCTTTATGTACCAATTCACTCCTTGCCCGGGTGTTTGTCTCTGTCTCTGACCTTACATACACTCCTCTCTTTTACTCTAATACAGGTAAAGGAGGTGACAGGAAGTCTCCAGAAACATTTGTCTTCTAGCCTCTCTTCCTTATCAATGAGCAGTTACCCCTCCTCCAGCAACCTCTCGCCCCAGCCAAATGACATTGGCAGCTACTCCTGCAACACTATGCCAAGCAAAGGCAGGAAGGCTGCCAGAGAGCCAAAGTACCATGGGAAAGCAATCAAGACTCTACTGCAGTGGGTCCAAAGATGCACATCAAAGTGAGTTTGAAAAAAGATCCAATCACTTGGTTGTTCTCAGCATGTTTGTTCTGAGGTACCCCCTCAGTTTCAATTCCGTGTTCAGGTGTTACAGCTGTAATAGCCTTTTAATCAAATCATAATTACATTTTTTTCAAATTAATTGAGCTGCTCCACAGTCTATCCTAGTACACCATGACACTAGCATGAAGTGCTAGAAGTGCCCTCCAGGGGTACAAGTATCCCTGGTTGGGAATCACTGCCTTATAAAGTCATTTTTGTGAATGAAACCTCCCATACGTAATCATGTGTGAGCTGGCTGAGTTGAAGTTCTTCTATTATGCAACTTTAAACGGCAGGTTTGGTGTGGAGATGCATGACTTTGGGAAGAGCTGGAGGAGCGGTTTGGCATTCCTAGCCATGATTAAGTCCATAAACCCAGCCTTGGTCGATATGAAGGAGAGTCTGCCCAGAGAGCCACGAGAAAAAATTCAGCTGGCTTTCATGATAGCTCATCACAGTTTGGATATACCACCTCTGCTGGAGCCTGAAGGTAAAAGCTTACTGACTAGAAAGTGCCTCACATTGATCCATTTCTATCCACAAAGACAAATATTGCCTGCACCTTCATCTAAACAGTACTACCAGTACCAATCTTCTAACAGTAAGTTGGCACTAGAAGCCCACCCCAGTGTTATGATACCACCTATCACAGACCATTTAAGAAGTTGACCCAACTAGAAATGAGCAGCAAAGGTCATTGCTACCTGAAGTGCCAATATTATTGTATCTTCATTATCACACAGAGGCTCAAACTGGCCCTCCAACCATCACAGTCTACCCTGCTACTCTCTAACGGGCTTATTCTTTCCACAGATGTGTTATGCACTTCACCAGATGAGCAGTCCATCATCACCTATGTGTCTATGTTCCTGCGGCATTGTTCAGGCACAAATGAGGTTAGTAGGGCTTTGAATAGTACGACATTGCTGAGAGTTAGATGAGAAAATGAATGCCACTCTTATGTAAGCTTTTATTCAATACTATTTAGAAACCACTTCAATTTTTTTCAAATGCTATAAAATTGAATAAGACACCCCAAAATGAATGAAAGGAGAGATTTGTACTGGCCAAAGAGCGTTGTGTGGAATCAATCATGTTATTTTGGGTAGTTAAAAAGAACATTGATACAGGAAAACGGGTCAATTTGACTCAAGGACAACATTAGGGTTACAGACATGTGGAAACAGCTAGCCTGGCTCTTTCCAAAAGCAAAGAAATCTGCATTCCGGCAACATTTAATTAAAATGTTATATCTCACTTCTTTAAAAGATTTATGTTTTACAAGACATTATTCTTAGGACGCAAAGTAGTGTTTTCTGGGATGGCAAAGGAATGTCTCACCTTACTCAGCCTCTGATTAACTTACCCTAGTATTCTTACCCTAACCCTAACCAATCTTACTCATCATGTCTAAACCTAATCAATCCGGCCATGAAGGCAACAAGTACTAGCCAATCAGAGGCATTGTAGGATGGTACATTCCTCCACCATAATAGAAAATGCAAAATTTGCATGCATGACTATCTGGTTGCAGTGAGGATGGAAGTTTTCTTAGTACCTATTAAAAAAAAAGAAGACATTTCATGTCTTTTAGTGAACCTTTGGACAGCGCCAGGCTAGCTGTTTCCTCTTTTTCCAGTCTTTATGCTAAGCTTAGTTAACTGGGTTGGGGTTGGTCTCTTCCTTTAAGACCAAAGACAAATGCATTCACAAATACTATGAACCAAAGAGACACTCCTTTGTGGGTATTATTTCAGTGATATCATGTAACATCACTAACAAACCCTATATTACAGGATCACACAACAAATATTGAAGATCCTGAGATCCCAACCTTTGGATCACTTGAGTCAGTCAGCTTTGAAGAGACCCTCGCTGAAGACCCAGAAGCCCAAGCTTTGCTCCAAAGATTGCAGAAGAGTGACGAGCAGCTACTGTGGATAAGCTGGGCTAGAAGATCCTCAGGGAGCCCCTGTGCCACCTCGCTTCCCACAAGTGAAGCTACGTCACCTTGCGTCAAAAAGAAAAGCAGGTGTCGAAGCATTTTACAACACCCTAGTCAAATGGACGCAGGCGTAGTTGGTGAAGAGATCCAATCGTGGAATGAGAAAGCGTCTGTGGACCAGGGCTACAGCAATCAAAGAGCGGATGAAAGCTTTTCTTTGAGCTCTGAAGAAGAAATCCACAGCTTGTTGGCACTGGACTCAGATGAGGAGGATGCCTACAGCTACATCCTGGATCTGAATAAAGAGGTTTTTCAACCATATAATCAGCTGATAAGACAAGCACCAATGGTTGAAGAGGAAACAGAGAAAGAAATGTTCCTGAATGGACAGAAGACTGAACATTCAAAACATCTAGAAGTATATGAGACGTTAAACAGCACTGGATGTAAACATCAAGGAGGCTCACTTGCACAAAATGTTGAATCGGAAATCAGGGATCAGTCGGCGATTCATAGCATATTCGATCGGGACAAAAATGAAAGTAGTTCCAGAGAGATGGCAAAAAGTATGGCTGTGGTTAGCATGAAGCTAGGGAAAGACAGCAGCGACAACGGTGAGGAAAGTGAAGATGAGAGAGTTTTTAGAGGACAGATTAATGATGATAGTGATTGTTGTGAAGAAGAACAGAGGAAGGTGAAGACAGAAAACACTCGATTGGTGAAGCATGGATGTGATAAATTAGCGGTTCTTGTAGATGAAATCAAGAACACAAAGCTTTTTGAAGTGGCAAGTTGGAAAACAGAGTTTGAGGAAGAGTCTGTAAGAGGGATTTTCGAAAAAGATGGACAAGTGAGTGAAAAGAGAGTGGTAGACAAAGAAGAAGCAGAAGTAAATGAAAAAGTATCATTTGATAAGGCTGTACATAAAGTCAGAGACGCCGGTGCGTGTAGCATTAACACAAAGGAAGAAAAGGATGGGAATACCCCCAAAATGGAAGATGAAGACAAGGTAGACTACAGCAGTGCAGTCACAAATTCAGTGGATTTTGAGGAAGTAAGAACAGTAGAGGTGAAAGACAAGATTAAGAAACATAAACTCATTGACAAGGTGGCAACAAGGATAGATCATCCTGGTAAAACTGCCCCAAAAAATGACACTAATGGAGCTGTTAACGTCCGTAGTGGTGAGAGCTGGACTCCTGCCTGTAGTGGAAGTTCTCAGTCCTTCAGGTTGGTCTGGCATTTGGGATTTAAGCACAATTGTCCATTTGCTAAGCATTCAATTTCTGTAACAATGTTTTAGGCATCCCAATTTAGCGTGGCAAGCTTCTCATTTCAAGCTGACGACAGAAGATTTTGTTGGCTGAAATGATGACTGATGCTTGCAGACTTCATCTGCTGTCTAGCGTAAAATAATGCCAACACCAAAACTAGGTGAAGTGGATGAAACCGCCATTTAAAGTTGACGATTAATGCTCCCAACACATTTAAAACAAGAACCCCAGTTTAGTCTTTTAGCATTACATCATGTATGATGTAATGCTAAAAGACTAAAGCTAAAACTACATGTCCCAGACCAAAAGGCAGAAACTTCAGTTATCGATAGAAGACATGGAAATGGGCGCTTGGGCAGCTCACCTGGTAGAGTGCGTATACGTACAGCTGACGCAGCTCCGACCTGCGGCCCTTTGCGGCATGTCATTCCCCTTTCATGACTTCAGCTGTTCTATAAAATAAAGGCCTAAAATGCCCCAAAAAACTTTAAAAAAGAAGACAAGGAAATAAAGTAGCAGCATTGCATTACAACGTAGAGCTAGCTGTTATTATTGTACAGCATTATAACTGAAAGTATAATGTTATTGGTTTTAACATAACCCTTGGATGATTTAAATGCTAACTATAACATACCTGGACAAATTGCCCAGCAGTTAGATTTATGGTTTAATGCTCATATCGTCAAACAGCACGCTTCCTTTTAACAACAGTAAAGGACTAACTGATGAGTTGGCAAATGTAACCTCCTATACCAAACCAAATAAAGAGCAGAACAGAGTTAGCCTAAGCTCTGATACACTAGCATCTTAGCTAACACAGGGTGGATGCTAACAGCTACTTTTGTAATGTAACCTATAACCTCACAAACTAATGTAGTTTACTAGTTAATAACATTTCCCTTCCCTTGAGAAAGACGATTATTTTGAACTTTACGTTTCGACTGATACAAAAAAAGGTTAAAACGGGAAAGTATTCACAGTAATTCAATAAATGCACCATCTTTCCAAAAGTCAATGAGTAATCATGATTTTAATATTGACCAAAATAATCGTGATTAGGATTTTTTCCATTATCGAGCAACGCTAAC
>NC_045750.1:21585674-21585999 GCF_008692095.1 Etheostoma spectabile | reverse complement strand
ATGCTAGTTAGCAGAGCATGCTAGCGTGCAGCAAACACTAGGTCAGATAAACACAATGTTGAGTACACCTAATCCATTTAGCACACTTTAGTACACTTAGTACAAAAAGACACCATCCTCAAAACTCTACAGTGGCTTAAAGTTTACACACCCATGCTAAAGTTGACTAAAAAGAGTTATAAAAAAACTATCTTTGGAAATCAATCTTAATGCCTTAATTCAAAAAATTTAGGAAAATCCAATCTTTTAAGGACACCAATGGTCTTTGAGAATGAATTATGTATTGTAAATGAATAAATGTTCTTCCTTAAAATACAGGGGACAT
>NC_045750.1:21585487-21585664 GCF_008692095.1 Etheostoma spectabile | reverse complement strand
CACACCCCTATGTTAAATTCCCATAGAAGCAGGCAGATCTTTATTTTTAAAGGCCAGTTATTTCATGGATCCAGGTTACTATGCATCCTGATAAAGTTCCATTGGCCTTTGGAATTAAAATAGCCCCCCCCACATCATCACATACCCTTCACCATAAATAGAGATAGGCATGGGGAA
>NC_045750.1:21564687-21585477 GCF_008692095.1 Etheostoma spectabile | reverse complement strand
TTCCATAAGATCATCTCTCAACGTAAATCAAACCAGCTATTTGGCTGACTGAAATAACACCATGCCAATCTCTCTATCTTGATCTTAATACCTTCATTTTGAATGAAGGCATTAATATCAATTTCAAAAGGTGTATTTTTATTCCTCTTTTTAATCAACTTAAGCATGGGTGTGTAAACTTTCTCAACTGTATGCCACTGTATGTATATTGAATATCGCTCTTACAACAGGCACATCACTTCAACAATTGCTGGTCAATTACTTTACAAAGACTATACAAATAATTACATTTTTTTGTGTCTTATCTGTGTGCTTTAATTTAATTTCTATTCCTTCATCATAAACGTGATGACATACAGTATGAATGCAAACAGCCTCATTTAAGTCTGAGTCTAACACTCCTGTGTTTTATCTCCTGTCCAACAGAGAGGGAGGATTCATCCTTCAGTCTTCAGCAGCCTCTTGTGACGTTACCCCATTAGAGCTGGAAATGCTCTTGGTCCTGTGGATCCTTCTCTACAGCTGCTTCATCCTAGCTTAAATGAACTTCTGAGTCCCCCTGCAGTGCACTCTTCTTATCAAGATGTGCTCGTTAGCCCAGTTTCCAGTAACGAGCCAAACAAGGACACTTAAGGCTTTTTTTAAAGCTCTTTATCTGTGTCACAAAATCTACCGCAAGGCAACATTTAATGCTTGTGTTTGCTTTTTGCTGCCAGCTGAAATAAATTGTCATTTGGGCAATAGATAAAACACATAATAGTGTTATCCACGTTATTACATATTTTGCTACTTGGTCTTACAAATCATTTGAGATGGTTTGTAAGGTGTTTCTGCATGATTAAAATGCTCTGTTAATTTGATTTACTTTTCTGCCAGAAATAGTCTTTTCAATTTCAGTCGTCTTTATCGACCACATGGTGGCATTGCAGCATCACTGCAGCGACAATCTCCCATTACATGCTGTCTTCATATCTCTGCCAACTGCTGAGAATCCCGTGTGACTTGCTGTTTAAATAGAAGCTGTATTGACACGGTGAGGTTTGGCTGATAATATTTTAATGAGCACTTTGGCATTTCGCAGACTCTTTATCACTGTATGATAGTAAAAGCTAATCGATCATGCAGGCCTTTGTCGTGACATTTGTGTGACTATTAGGTCTAAATAATAATAATTCATACATTAATCTTTATTTATCTTCTGGTTCTTTCCACAAGATGAAATCAGTCATGTAAATACTGTATTTCAAGGCGCTGTAGACATTTTAGGCACGTGTGTGTGTGTGTGTGTGTGTGTGTGTGTGTGTGTGTGTGTGTGAATGTGTGTGCCACAAAACTAGAGCAACATTCAAGTATGCATCAGTTGCACAAGTGTTCAAAATCCATGTTGACAAGAATGTGTATTAAAGGGGGGAATGAGTATGCCCTGTCCTCACTGCCCCCCACCCCCCACCCCACCCACCACCACCACCACACACACATTGCTGCTGAAATTCTAGGAAATCTAAAAAACATGCCGCCATTGTTTGCTTGGAGCTCAACCCACGGGTCAAAAGCTCAGCTCTGGAGATCAATATACTTTCATCACCACTGCCACCCCCGCACAAAGTCACAGTAACAACACTTCCCCATAGCTGGAGTTTGGCCGGTCTTCTGAGAGATTAGGCTGCGGTGTCTCTGAATCAGGCCAAGCCTGGATGGCGAGAGAAGAAACCATGATGTATAGTTTAGGAACAGAAGCTGAGGCTGGGGTGAAAATCAGAGGGGGAGATACTAAAACCAGTACTGATGTAGAAAATGAGGCAGAGGGTAGGAATATAACAGGGGATGCGTTTCATCCTTGGGGACAGTTTAGTTTATTAGGATTAGCTACAGCAGGGCTGCAGCCATTCTTCCTGGGGTCAGTTAAGAGTGTGGAACAGCCTACATATTGATGTGAAAAACCCTCACTGGACAATGAGAGGTTTTTCCCCAGGCCTCAACACACTGGCCTCTCTCCCTTCAACATTATTCTTATGAGAGTTGCTCAAGGCTGCATGAAGCCAGAAAAGTTCAACCGCTGTGTATAAAATAACCCGCTTCCTCACTATGGGGCCCACAGAGCAGGTGCACTAGAGTTCTACGCTGGCCAAACTGGCAACTTCAGGTTTAGTGCTCCCCTAACTTGAATAGGTATACAATTATTTATTTGTGCGGCTCTTCTAGACCTTCCAAATGTCATAGGACCGAATGTATCAATGTCTGATAGTGAAAGGAGTCATTTTGTGAGGCTGGGAGTGTGACGCTGTTGAAACCCACAGCCCGTGCTTCAAGGAGTTAAACCTCTACCAACTTAGCTAACCAGGCCACACTCGCCAAATAATTCAATGGGAAACAAGTCTTTTTGGGCGTCATAGTGTAATTCCACTGTTGTCTGGCTGCTGTGTCAAATTTTAAAGCCCATCCTGTTCAAAGCTTAGTGCACTTTCTGGTGGCCTGCAATGTACCTGGACTTTGTCACTCTTTATACTACATCATATAAAAAATACGTTGTAATAACATGCAAAATGACTTAAGAAATTGGCGTGTTATTCAAACGCCTTTTGGTGAGTCAAGTAGTAATCATTTGTGAAGCATGTGGTGGTACATATAAGAGTTTGAGTGTGGTCCTTTACAGTATATGCCCTCCATAAAGGGTGTTTGCTAATCCCTGAGTGTACAGTGTATTGATCCATATCATGGCACAGCAGTCACTTGCTTTCTGTTGATTATCGTGACGAATGATGCTGAGTCGATTCTAAATCAGCAATAATTACTGCTCTCCACACATCAGTGAGCGAAGGTCTGCTGTATGGGTTCTACTAGTTGTAACAAGACAACTTAGAGCAAATCTATTAAAACATTGACTGTTTTCACAGGCAGGCAGAAATCCGTTTGCCTCAGTTTCCAACTGAGCAAATCAAACAGTTTAAAACGCCTCTTGAGGAACTCTGGGGTATCATCAATGTTCTCAGACTCAGCTAAAGGTCTCACGAATATCGCAGAAGATGCTGAAACTCATCAAGGTAAGAGACCAACCAAAATATCCTATTTTTCTTTGTCAGAATGGATTGTCATGAATCCACCAAGCATAAGCGTTTGGTTGTGACCCTTTTTTCACATTGGAACTCTCAACTTTCGCTGAATGAACATGCTAAACCATACTTTTTCCCTCATCTCTCTTTCTCTCTCTCTCTTTAAAGGAGCCCTGCCACACGTATCTCATTACTTTGTGGTAATGACGTAAGTTCTACAATGGAATTTAACATTTTTTGTGGAAAAAATGCCTTGTTTACCTTGTTTCAAACCATTCTAGTGTGGTATAGAAAGCCTGCAGGAAGACTCAGCTCGATTTGTGCCAGTTCTCATTAATATTCAACGAGCTAAGCTGCTTGACTCTGATTGGCTAACAGCTAGCCAATGAAAGCCTGGCTATCAGCATCCTTTACCCAGCGCAACTGGGCAAGCTCATGAATAGTAATGAGCTCAGGCAACATGACATCACACTGACCAGCTTTTCTAATTGGCCTGATTTCTCCACTTTTTTTTTTTTCAGTGGCTAGAGCTGACAGAGGAGGTAGCAGTTCATCTTCACATTCACAACATAACACATATGGACCTAACATATTTCAAAAAATGCAAGTAAACCTAAAAAGTCAGGTAAAAATGGTTTTGTGTGGCAGGGCAACTTTAAAGTACATACTCGCACTCTCCTCACTGCCTTTATTCTGTATTCCTCTGCTTACTCACCAATCTTTCTTCATGTGCCATTACTCATGCTCCTTATGAGGCAGTGCTGCAGGTGAAAGAGACCAAGTCAGAAGATAGGGGGGAGACCTGGCACCTCCTCCCCCCCGGAGAGTTACCTTTAACAGACCATTCATGCTCATAATGTATGAAGATCTCACGGAGCTCCTGCTCATCGGGACAATTATCGATCCTACAGAAGTCTAGACTGTCCATTGTTGTGCTTTTATTCTTTTGCTATTGATTTAATACTGCATCCACTTACATTAACTCATTTGTATTTCCCCCAGTAGTATGCCATATCATTCTCAGGAATGAAATGCATCTCCAGCAATTTCACCAAAGTTGCTGAATGTGTTTTGTTCCACCTCCAGTTTTTCCAACCATTACAGGATGATTTACAGGGTATTTCTCAATTTTCACAAAATGATGACAATCCATCCAAATGGCAGTAATTTACCCCTGTTACTGAATCTCTGCTATTGCAAACAACATTAAAACCCTATTCTTTTATTGCAAAAGCATTTTCTCTTTTGTCATTTTTAGTGTTTTCACACTGCAATCAATTTCCTCCTATAACACCTCTTTATCTTCTTACGCAGTTAGCAGAAATTGCTTTGCATCTAGGCCAATCAGGCAAATATAGTGTTACATTTCCACACTGCAGTAGTAGCTGCGGGACGTTAGCTCACTGTTACCTCAGCATCGGGCCGCCTTGTGGAGATGATATTGAGCTCAGATGATGAATAGAGGATAGTTTGATGAAAACGACAACAGATCTATCACAAGTAACAGAAATGTCAGCCTATTAATCAAGAAGGGTTCAAGTGACACCTTGGAAGCCCCATGTTTTTGAGCCAATAGAAACAACGAGTCCTCCACACCATATGATGATACAGGTAGTTTATTTCTGCCCTCTAACATAGCGGTCTTCAAGGTTCTTTTAGGCCAAGGAGCAGGGACCCCCTACTACGCATTGGATAAAATCTAGTTGGATATTGAGCTGGGTCTTCAATAGTGTGTAGCTAAAGCCTTTAAACATAGCTTTTTATGGTGCATACACTGTAAGGCTTTTAAAATAAGAATAATTTTCATATTCATGTTTTAATGTTAAACGTCTATGTAGCACAGTGGATCCTTGAAGCTGAACTGGATCTGTGGAAGGCCCCTTTCCGAATGTTATCGGACTGAATGGATCAAATTCTGATAGTGATGTGAGTTATTTCGCAAGGGTTGTCACGCTCCAAAAAATGCACCCACTGATTGACTTAGACTTAGACATCTTTTTATTGATCCTTTTGGGATAATTCCCACAAGGGAATTGAAATTCCAGCAGCAGATTTCAGCAGCTTACAAAACACTTGAATAGAAAATAAAGAGGAATAAAACACAGTATAGAAAAAACAGTATAAAAATGACAATAACAATAAACGTTTAGTTATAAAAACACCTTTAGCATAAATTAGCAGTTAAGGGCAGTTAGAGTGTCCAGGTATGTATGTTAGTAAATTATTAATTAATTAATTGCACTTCCTTCCTGTTCTGTCCTCTTTACCCTATTTCCTCTGAGGAAATAGGGTATTCTAAACCCTGAACTCCTGGGACCCTCAAGAAACACCCTCCAAGCTAGAACAACTATCAAAATATATTTTAATTTCAGGGCTTTTACTGCATGCACATGTTCCACCTAAACAAGTTCCTTCCCAAGGCGATTTTGCAGCTGCACTTTTGCAAGATGTTTTGTGGACTAGCCAGACCCTCCACCGCAACGTTGTGAAGGGAGGTCTGGCAATGCGAGACTACTGCTGTGGTGATCCTGGTTTTTTTCCTGTTTTATTTTGTAGTATCTCTGTTTCTCCTGTATCGTGTCTTGTTTAAAAACTTCCTGCCTTGCGCCTTTTCCCGCCTTTGCGATTGCCTGCCCTGCCCTGTTGTGTTCCACCAGTTTACCAGTCCTCATGTCACATGTCCCTCGTTACCGCCCTCATCACGCCCTGCATTGTAGCTTCCACATGGTTTTAGCTTTTCAAGTTTCAATTTACCCAGTGTGTTTTGGATTTTCAGTTTATCAGTTTCCAGATGCACCTGCCTAACTCCGGAAACTTTTTGTTGTAAGCCCCTTGTTTAACTTAAATATATCTTCCAACTCTTCCTGCTGCCTTTTCATCTGCCTTCCAAGCCTGCGGTGTTACGGTGTTGTTTTGTAGTTTTGACATGAAGCAGAATAAAGTTTCGTCAAGAAATACTAGCATACAACACAGTGCATGTCTGGACTGTGGGAGGAAACCCACAGGTATGGGGGGGAGCATGCAAACTTTGCACAGAAAGGCCTCAGCCGGCTGACTCAGTAATATTGGTGAATGGCTATATAGGATTCAGAATGCCAGTTCTTGTTATTTTATGGGAAATTGACATAAGCAACCAGTTATTTACTTTCATAACGGAATTCAGTGACATTCAGCATGACTGCAGTCTGAAGGAAGTTTCCCTCCATACAGTGATTCCTGGTGTTTTTCATTTGATTTCTTAAAAGTACGATTTAATTTAACAAGAGGTGTTGTGATTTTTATGACAGACACTTATAGAACAGCCTGTGATTGGCTGCCATGTAGTGCTGAGTGAGTTGTTTTGCATTAGTGAAAATAGTCCGGCCAGATATCTGTTAGCCCAGGACAGAATAGAGGCTGGTCTTGGCCAATGTTTGAACTAACAGTCAGCTGATTGTCCCAGCTCCTGTATATATTGAGGACGTTTTGGGCAGACTGTCTGCAGCAAAGAGGACATTAAAGGTAAGCATGCACACTTTAATGAAACATGCACATTTCTTTAAAACTTCTAAACTTTAGGTGCATTAGATTTGCGTTCATTGGTAAAAATCAGGTTTGAAAGTAACTTTGACTACGTGACATAATTATGTAGTAAATGGTAAGTGTAGAGCTGGTTAGAGGCTAAATCATATCAGTGTGTCCTGTTTTTTTTGGAGGGGGGGTGTTTTAACAGTTCTCAATTTTGTTAACGCAATTGCACAGTTAACTATGAGGACACCTTAAGATGTGTGTGTGTATAGAAATAAAATGATCTAAAGAGAGACCTTCAAAACAAATGAAAATAAACAAGTTTTATTTTAGTTTAGGTTTTGTCTAGGGCACTCTTATGCATAGATGGCAGGTAGAAAAGTCCCAGACACTTATATGCTATGATATACCAACTATCTGTTCAACACTTAGTGTAAAACACTCCTCTGCCATAAAGTTTTCATGGACTAAGGAAAAGGTTACCATATCAATGTAAATGTAAACTTGTCATGTGGCCAACTAACAATACCTTAACTACTCTAATTTAATAAAATACATATCCCTAACCCTTTCCATTTGAAAGCTGTGTAAATTATCAAATACTTACCTGGCAGGGGAGACACCATGATCAATAAGGTGGTTCACCCAGGCCGAGGCTTGGCCATTGCACTCCGGCTGAGCTGTCCTTTGCGAATTCCCCAAATGTGGGAATCTCGACTGTATAATTTGTGGTGGTGGGGGACTGCGTTCACACTGATTTTGGGGGTGGCAGTTGCATAGACCGTAGGAAGTTGGGTTGGGAACCGGAGGGTTGTCGGTTAAAGTCTCCATACGGACCAAAGTACGGAGTGTGGATTGGTAGCTGGAGAGATGCCACTTCACCTCCTGGGCACTGCCAGGTGCCCTTGAGCAAGGCACTGTACCCCCCCCAACCGCTCAGGGCGCTGGTCCAGCCCTGGCAGCCCACTCACTCTGACATCTCTCCATTTGCGCTTGAATAGTTCCTAATCATGTGTGTATTTCAGATTTGTGTGTAGTGATTACTAACAGAGTGTAAATTGTAATTTCCCCACTGGGGATCAATAAACACTTTAGAAAAAAAACAATTTCACCTCTTGTGGTAGAGCCCAACTTACCTCCTGATTTTTTTCCCTGGACAGGCTGTGAAGATGCGTGGGATCTTTGCTAGTTGTGCACTCTCAGCCCTGTTGCTGGCTGCAGCCTGGGCAGACCACCACCACCACCCCCCCGGCTCTGAGCACAGCCATGAGGGAGAGCTGAGCTGCCACAAACTGTCCTCTCCCAATGCTGACTTTGCCTTTGCCCTCTACAAACACCTGAGTACCAACGCTGCTGCCGGAAAAAATGTATTCTTCTCGCCGCTGGGCATCTCCACCGCCCTGTCCATGCTGTCTACAGGGGCCAGTGGTGAGACCCACCGCCAGCTGTTCTCCAGCTTGGGCTACAGTGCTCACACCCAGGCACAGGTCAATGAAGCGTACGAGCATCTCTTCCACATGATGGGACACAGCCAGGAGAGCCAGATACTGGATGTTGGTAACGGCGTGGCCGTGCGCTCCGGCTTCAGTCCTCTGGAGAAGTTCCTGAAGGACGTCAAGCACTACTACTCTGCTGATGTCTTCAACGTCGACTTCACCAAACCCGCCGAGGCTGCGGCTCAGATCAACACCTTCATTGCCAGTAAAACCCAGGACAAGATCAAAGAGATGGTGAAGGACCTGGACGCTGAGATGGCCATGGTGCTGATCAACTATGTCTACTTCAGAGGTAGGACACATGCACATACAGAGACATTATGAAAAGGAAACAGAGCATTTAAACAGATAGCCGGCTGCTTTGATGAGCACAAGAGCATCTACACAGGTTTACAAGCACATGTCCTTGTATAGTTTAAAGAAGGGTGCTACTATGGCTGCAACTAACGATTGTATTTTCAATTAATTGATTCGTTGTCCTATTAGTGACAAATGTCAATCAGTGTTTCCCAAAGTCAAAGGTGTCTTCTTCAAATGTCTTTTTGTCCACAAATTAAAGATATTCAGCGTACTGTCTCAGAACAGTGAAGAAACCAGAAAATATTCACATTTAAGATGCTGAAATCTGAATTTTTACTAATATAGTATAATCATCAAAATAGTGAATAATTTAATAGACAACTAATGGATTAATCGACTAATCTTTGCAGCTCCTAGATACCAGGAATATGTTAAACAAACCAGCCTGAAAGTTAATAAAAAATGCAAGATAACCCATACTGCCACATGTGAAACTACGATCATTTGAGTTGACGTACAGAAAATGACATAACCCCCTCCCCGCTGCCTCGCACAGGACAATGGGAGAAACCCTTCGATGGGAACCAGACGCACAAGGCGGACTTCAATGTGGACGAAACCACCAAGGTCCAGGTGGACATGATGAAGAGGAATGGCCGCTACCAATTCTACCAGGACGCCGACAACCACACTACAGTCGTCATGCTGCCCTACAAGGGCAACACCTCCATGATGATCGTTCTGCCCGATGAAGGCAAGATGAAGGAGGTGGAGGGCTACATCAACAAGGACTATATCAAGCACTGGCATGACTCGCTCTTCAGGAGGTAAGAGAGGAATTTGAGTTACTTTTGAATCATCTTACATGGTTATGATGTGTGTTGTAGATACAGTAACGTTGTGCTCATTTGAGGGATTGTAGGGAATGTGTTTGCGTGTTTTTGGGGCTTTATGCAGAATAAAAGATGGACACACTTTCCATTCACTTAAATGAGTGTCAACTTCTTGACTGGTATTGCATTTGATTTGCTCAATGTGTCCATATTAAGTACAACTGAATTTGACTAAACAAGGTATAAGTCGACTGTATAGTCCAGTGATTGTGACCCTGTTGATCTGTTTATCAGCTCTGTGGATCTGTTCCTGCCAAAGTTTTCCATCTCTGCTGAAGCCGCCCTGGACAGCCCACTCAAAGAAATGGGCATAACCGACGCTTTTGCAAACAACGCTGATTTCTCTGGCATGTCTGACGAGATCAAGCTCAAAGTCTCAAAGGTAGGATCAGCAAACATTCCTCCACATGTTTGGAGTGGGAATGGAAATGGCAGTGTTTTACTTGTTTTTTTTAGCTGCTGCTGTAATAAGGCAATTTCCCCACTGTGGGATGAAGAAAGTATTATCTAATCTAATCTAGTTACTCATGGGGAAATTTCAACAGGGGGCAGTTGTGGCCTAAAGGTTAAAAGCATGCTTGTGACCGGGCAGTCAATCTCAGCGCCTTCCAGGTGGGATTGTGTAACGGTCCGAATGTGATCAGAGTTTTTTTGTTTTTACTCTGAAACTTCCGTGAATAAAAAATATCCAGTAGATTAAACACCCATAACACTTCATAAGTAAATAAGTAAGTAAGATCACAAGTACAACAAAAGTGAATCAAAAATCATAGATATGTCTTTTGCATGCTTAAAAAAGAAAAAAATCACTTGCATTATTTTGGATAAACACCAGCATACAAAGTCACATTCTGCAAATGTTTATCACTTTTCCTCTAAATAAAAGAAAAAATGCATACAGACAGGGACGCAACACTTTGAGAAGGTTTAAGGAACGTTGAATTTGTTTGAAAGGTATGGAGGTGGCAGATAAACGATTGAGTACTGACTAATGTAATGCGAGTTCAAACTGTAAAATGCTGAAGTAACCTTAAATTGAATCAGTCGGGCAGAAATGTATGTGATGTACAAATTGAATATCTTTCAGTTTTGAGTCTTTCTTTTTACTTTGGTTTGTCTGTTTCACCTGTACCTTAGTGCAGATTTAGACGAAAGTACACTTCTGTGCGTCTGGAACTAAACATGTGTCAGAGTAAAAAAATGTTCCCAAAGAGGAGATGTTGCAAAGAGCCTTTGGTAACTACAGTTTTCCCAGACCTACTCCTCTAATTGGACTCCTGCTTCCTCCCCAGGTGTCCCACCAGGCCGTGCTGAGCGTGGATGAAACGGGAACAGAGGCAGCAGCCGTCACCACCATCGAGGTCATGCCCATGAGCATGCCTGAAACGATAAAACTCGACAGACCCTTCATGGTCTTCATCCTGGAGCACTCGACCAGAAGCATCGTCTTCATGGGAAAGATCAGCAACCCCGCAGCCGAGTAAAGATGCTAGGGAAAAGATGAGTTGTTACTTTTTCACACTTTAGTTGGTTTTTGTAGCCAAAGGACGTCAGCTCCTTTTTTACCTCAGCATTTGCAAGCCCTGTCATGTCAGTTTGATGAATAAGATGACAGGATCTATCATGGAGTAACAAATGTCAGTCCATTAATCTGCTTTGCTGTCAACATGACACATTTTATACTATTTGCCATCTGAACCTGGCTTGGTGTATAAATATCAAAATACATAATTGTTTATTGTATCCAGCTGACTGTATGTAATACAGAAAACTAAAATAATCCCTTACACTCATTGGCTATTGCATTTTAACATGAAGTGAAATAAAGACTTTTTTATCTGGGGTTCATAGATCTAATTATTTTCTCAAATGGCTGTGTGTGTATAATGAACTGATGTTCTTTTTATTTAGAAAAGCAAAAATTGTAATGCATATATCCCTCAAATTGATTTGTATCTGTGGTTATTAGCTCATACCCTTGTTTTGTTTTTGTTAAATGCAAGTGTAGTCATATCTTTGACATTCCACTTCCAGAATGTGCCGGTCCCGCAGGAAATTCTGCAGGATGTATTTTTGCCAATGTCAGTCTCCTTCCTCTTCCTTGGTTTTGGAATGTTAATCTTGGATTTATAAGGGCCATCGTTAAGTGCTCCACTCCTCAGATCTCTAAAGGGTAAATCCCACAACTACCCAGACTGAGTTTTCTCTTGAACGGCTGTTCTACAGCGGCTCCTTGCGCAGCAAAGTGCTGCCCATGATGAATGTGATTGGTTTAAAAGGATAGGTGGACTAGCCAGACCCCCCCTCCGCACGGCTGCGTGTGGCTGATCGGGCAAAGTAAGACTAATGAAAGTGTAAAACACATTTTTAGGCCCCTACTGCACCAGCAGTTTTTTACCCGTGTTGTTTACTGGGTTGGGTTGCATCAGTAAAGAGAGCCTTGCCAGAAATCTCATTGGACAGAAGAGGTTGGTCCTCATTAATTTTGAATAGAACTCTCAGCTGACTCGCTTGGATATAGAATGGGGAAGTATCTGCTAAACATTGGCATAGGGAACACTAACAGTAAGCATGGCTGTGAAACAATTGTGGATGTCAATTTTCAAATTCAGGGATGGTAATTTTCTTTTAGCTTTCCCCCTCTACTGTGTCACACAGGACAGGGTGACCCCATTCCTCCCTTTACTTGTAAACACGGCCACAGGCTGTATTAAAAAAATAAAGCAAAGTAGCCACTCTGCCCATTGATTTGTGGACTCTTTGCAACTGAAGATCCTAATTAGCGGGCTCCTTGGTTTTGAAATGACAACCCAACAATTCTCCCTTCTCTTTCCTATCCTGGCATTAAAAAGGGTCTAGAAACAGTGAATAAAACACCTCAGTGACATGTAAAGCGTAGCCAGAGGGTTAAAAAAATGATGGTAAGGCAGACTTCTTGAATTCTAAAGACTGCATATTTATTTAGTGTGACCGAATGAGTTTAAAATGGACACTGTCTTTTACGTTATTAATAGAAAACTTGATAACACATGCTTCTGACAGCATAGCTTACACAATTGAAGGACACTTAACAAGCTAAGTAACCCCAATTACCCTTAAAATGCATCTCTCAAACACAAAAATATCTCTACACATGAGACTCCCATCAGTTGGTTTGGTCCAACGATTCTAGTGTTGTCATCATCCACACCATAAACGCACAGGAAATGCTCGATGGATCGTCCCCGTCACTCCCCGATGTGAGTCGAGTGCAGATTTGAGTCACGCATGCTAAGATTTAAGCGGTTTACGGCATAAAGTGTCATACTGAAATTTGTGAAATAAACTTCTCATTACAAACAATAACAGAAGATGGGAATCATTTCAAAATAGTTTGAACTATTTTGCTTTTTTAGCTAAAAACACCATTCAACTGACAACCTTTGTTGTGTTTGATGCTAACTTATGGCCATTAGTGAGCCAACTTCGTTAAGTAGATCCATTTTTTTACTGTATTGACATTACAGAAGTCTTTTGTTAGCATCTTATGTGCTACTTGTCGCAAAATGACGGATGCAGGCCTCAAATCTGCACTCGACTTACATCAAGGAGTGACACTCCCCGAACATTCCTGACTGTTGGACCAAACCAGGGAACACACAAAAGGTGAGTGTGAAGAAACAAAAACTATTAAAACCTGCAGCTAAATCAAATGTATCGTTAAATATAATGTGTTGTTCTGCTGACAAACCTATACTGTACCACACTAAAATGATTGATGGTTTGCATCACAAGATACACAGGGGAGGGGCAAAAACATAAAAGCTCACACGCAGGCACCGCAGCCTTCTAAACCATTTCTCTTGGTGCTCGATGTGCTCTCTCTGTACACTCACTCTCATTCGAAAATGGCCGGCAAGAAAAGTTTTCTGTCAGCGAAGTTTTGTCACAGCGCCTTTACACTGAAGGTGACATAGAGGAGAATGTGTCCGAGACTGAGAATAATGTTGAGGAAGACCCTGGTTATGAGGCATCCTCCTCTGAAGAAAATGAGACTCTTGGGGTTGACCCTTCTGTTGTCGCTCAACCACCAGCAGACTAATTACCTTCCAAAAATGTAAAATTATTATGGTCCCCCTCCCCACTTGAACAACAGGGTAGACGCAGTGCTGCTAATGGGATTAAAATGATTCCTGGCCCCAACAAATATGCTGTCAGCCATGTCCAAGACATAAAATCAGCATTTGAGCTTTTTATGACACTATCAGTTGAAAAAGATTTATCTGAGATGTCAAATTTAGAGGGAAGTCATGTGTATGTGGACAGCTGGAAAGATGTGGATGTGACAGACCTCCATGCCTACATTGGGTTGCTCATTTTGGCAGGAGTATACAAGTCAAAAGGTCAAAAGGTGACGCAAAAGCAAGCCTTTAGAATACTGACACTGGAAGGGCAATATTTCCAGCCACTGTCTGAAAACATTCAATGTTTTCTCCCGCGTTGTCCGCTTTGATGACAGAGAAATGAGGAAGGGCCGATGGGAGCATGACAAATTGGCAGCAATAATGGATGTATGGGACAAGTGGGTGCAGCGATTAGCCTTTCTCCACAATCCAGGCCCCCACATGACTGTGGCTGAATGTCTGTTTTATTATTTTTTTTGTGGCTGCTGTCCCTACAGACAATATATACCAAGCAAACCAGCCAAATATGGTATTAAAATATGGGCAGCTTCCAGTTTAGGCTGTCAACATTTTCCAATTGCCAGTTTAGGATATCAACATGAAAATTTGGTAGAAGTTTTTTAATTACCAACATTTTCTGGAGGTTTCAAATCCTGGGGTCAAACTGACTCCAAGGATAACAGATGTTAGTAAATTTGAGAAGAACAGGAGGGTTAAGCAACATGAAGAAGTTGCAAGTTCAGTTGTTTTTTTCAGTGGTTGACTGAAGGACGCGGCGTGTGTATGCCGTGTAATGGTGGTGATCCATTTGTCCGTGCTATGCTTCTGTTGCGCCGCGCTCCACTCCATTCCTATGGGTGAAGTCAAAGCATGATGTTGCGTCTCAAAAAGCTGGCCAATGCCAATCTTTATGCAAACAAATCCTTTGAACGTGACGCGACTATCCAGGAGAAGTAGACGAAAATCTTTCAAACTAACCTTTGTCAATCTGAAATGAAGACAGATTTAGCAAATGTATGACCTATTTCTCGCTTAAAATGTTTTCAGAAACACGTTTCAGTGAACTATTTTTGTAAAATATGACATTGTATTCCATCTGAGGTTTGAAATCCTCAATGGGGTAAGGCAGACTTCACGAAGCGTCGCTCATATGGCGCCATTTTAATGCTACCAAGCCCTCATCGGCAGTTAGCATTCCATTGACTCCCATTTGTTTTGGCGCCACTTTGACAGTGAATAACTTTACATCTGAAGTGTTTAAAAACTTTAGTTGTCCATTGTTTATTTCTAAAGAAACGTGACAATGTATAAAAGGTTCCATTTTCTTATACCTCACGTTATGGCTCCAGAGCAGACGTTTCTGTAAAAATAGGCTAACAATTGCGTCATAACCACACGAGTTGCTGTCGCATAGTCAACAAATCACCGTATTGTCAGGAGAAGGACGCAAACAGTTTTGACTTACATCAGCTGTTTAGGTTTAACTACTAATGTTAACTAGCATTTTAGTTAGCAATACTTAGCCTGTCTATATTATCTCCTAACATACACCTACGCTCTCAGTCTCTGCTGATTGGGAATGATCGAGATTTCTCTTGCACAGCTACCAGAAGACTTATAACTTTCAGACAGGTTGCTCACATCACAGCTATGTCGCCAAGCTCAGTTGGAGGCTGCGCAGTAACTATGAATGAGGTTCAGTATGTCTGCCTCCAGTTTTTGGAGTCTTATAGACTAAACATGCATAATGGGGGCATGGGAGTGGAGTCCATAACCGCTTGTTTTCTCTATAAACATTATCCCTACCATCCTACTTATTTTTCTGAAATCTTTCTTCTCTGCTTAGACAACATGTACAAAAATGAATTTATTGAATTTAATTTTATTTTCAATAGAGCTTTGAGCTACTGAGGGTCATTGAGGAGGCCCACTGGCAGTGGGGCAAAAATCAAGAGAGGGAAGAAAAGTGCCCACCTTGCTTGCATCCGGATCCCTTAGCGTTATGGCATAAAGTGGACTCACAACAGTAAACCGTTTCAATCTGAACATGCGCAACTCACATCTGCAATCGACTCACATTGACACAGTGGAAACGCTCTATTGTTTTTTTTGGAGCGCTAAGCTTAACGCTAAGTTACCAGCTATTACTAGCACTAAGCTTGCTAGCTTGGTTTGCAAAGTGAATTTGTAATTCACATTTGCTGTTAGGGTCGTTTTTATAAATAGTTATAGGTCTATAGATTTGGAGCAGATTTAACAGAAATAACAGAAACATTAGCCTGTTCATCTATTTGTAGTCTTTCACTAATCTGCTATTTACCATCAGTCATCTGGACCTGTCTAGGTGTCTGATGTTCTAAATACATCACTATTTATTGTGTCCTATTGTAAATTACGAAGATAGAAGAGGTTGGTGCAAAGCATCTGCTGACTCATTTCAATCCGGAGAGACAAGTGAATGCAGAAAAAAACGTTGATTATTCTGATTACTGCAGATAATGTATTGATTAAATCTCAACAGAAATTCTTGTAATTGAGGAGCGACTGCTTTAAGCAGTAGCAAGATAAGTCTCTCTTATAAGGGGACACATAGGATTGGAAATTGAGTAATCTTTTCTATGAATGTCATTCCCATGCAAAAACAAAACATGTACTGTATGCATGTTTTTAATTAAATGTATTCATACAGTTTTAAATCTACAGAAAGAAAAATCTTCTCTGATGCAAGAATTACATTTATTGGAGTAGTAGGGTGAGTTTTTATTAAATCTACCACAACGATTCTGCTGAAGCCAAAACCTGCGAGGGCAGACTGATTTGCATATACAGTTGATGCAGATATGGAGGAAAACAGTTAGGGCAAGTGCACACATTTCATTGAAATTATTGCATGTGTGCTTTTTTTAAGCCTTGTGTTGTCTTTCCGTCGACTATGCAACTTTTAGTTTTTTTGGGTCAAAATGTACAACTATTTCTTTAAAACTTTTCCCGAGGTTTTGTCTTCTTTCCCCCAACATTTTTGTCGTTTATTTACAATCTTTTAAGCTTTTGTGTCAATTTTTGCAACATTCTTTAATCTTTTTTTGCTTAAATGCTATACAATTGAATAAAACACACACATTTTTCTTATTTTAGTATTTATTTAACTTGTGAAGAGCATTGTATGGAACAATCCACATAGTTTTTCTTCAACATTTTGTTTTGAAAGAAACCCAAATTTCTGATATAGAAACTTTGTAAAATGGGTCAAATTTGACCCGAGGACAATAGGAGGGTTAAAGGTGTGCACCTAGTACCAGAAAGACCAGAAGACAGAGAGATGCGGAATGACCAATGGTGCCACGTGGAGGCCAGGTATGGCATGGCCGCCCACTTGCATGAACAACAGTTCAGTGTCGAAGACAGACTGGTTCAAGTGTGTGTTTGATTGTGTGATGTAGAGGGCTGCTTAGCTGGAGAAATGTTGTGGTACTGGTAAAATAAGTTTTTCCCATACCCTTGGTATAGGTCCGATCAGCAACAAATGTGTCTAATTCTCAGGGACAACTATGCATATCGCATCATAGAAAACACAAAAGCAACTACAAATTTGACAATGGCCATGTTTAGTTAATCTGGGAATGACAGATTTAATGTCCTTTCCCTGCAAAATCTTTGCCCTTAAGCGAGAAGATATGTGTGTTCCAGAAAGGAACGTACAGCCTACCTGGCATACAAGCAGAGGTCAGTGAATGCTGTGTTATAGTAGCACATGTGGTGGACATGGATGGCTTCTGTGATGGAGCCGGAGTATGACACAGCGGGATTTAGGATGCATTAAATGGACTGTTCTTATATAGCGCTTTTTTAGTCTCATCTACTACTCAAAGTGCTTTTACATAATACAGGAACCAATCACCATTGACACACTGTGGCTGAGGCTGCCGTACAAGGTGCCACCTGCTCATTAGAAAAACACTCACACACATTTACACTCCAATGACGCAGCATTGGGGACAACTTGGGATATAGTGTCTTGCCCGCGGACACTTCAACATGTGATTGCAGGGCCAGGGATCAAACCACCAACCTTTCAATTAGCAGGCAACCGCCATACCACTGATCCACAGCCGCAGCACAGTAAATAATGGCGAGGTAGATGTTGAAGTTCTGAAGAGACTGGAGACGAGTATCTATAATAAGATTGTTCCGATGTACCGCAACTACGGACATTTGGGTATTTGCCAAAAACAATATGAGTACTAAATAATACCGTTACAGTTTTGACAACAACTTTGAAGACATGCCTTTTTTGTACCTGATTGCATTTTGACTTTACAAGGTGTACCTGAATGCATATGAAGTCTCATCAGTGCACACATGCTTCAACGAGTAAAAAACAGCCATACTTTACACCTTTTAGCTTTAAAATTTGTAACCGTGTTTAAGCAAGCTATTGGCCAACGGTAGGTTAACGTTTCCTGCTGCCAAGTGTGGTGCTAACTAGTATTACAAGCGGTGATGCATAAAGTAATATTGGGTGCGGTATTGGATTACTTTTATGAGTATGTGTACATGAGCACAGTACCAGACCATCTCTGCACCCCTAATCTGTGTGGTAGTGTATTATCATGACTACATTACTGAAAGGTCTTATCTTAGTCCCTGTTATTCAGTCAGAATCTTTGATTTTTAACTTCTTTACAGTGAATACTTTTATCAAGCAATGCATTCAATGTCTGGAAAAACAGAGAGGTCAATGGCCTTATGTGGTAAAGTTATGGAATGGGGTAAGTACCCATCCTCTGTGTATGAAACAAACGAATTACTGAGAGAGAGTTAGTGGTTTTCTGCAGAAAATACTCAGGTCTTTTGATTAAATAAAGATCTTATATTACAATTATATATCTCGATCTCCCTGAAACATTCATTGATTAGTAGAATCCGAACCACAGGAATCCACCACAATGGCCAGAATGATGTTGATGCAGGGTTGTAAGGGCATTTGGTTGATGAGCAGAGTGATGTTTTTTCTTTTCACCGTTACAGTACTGAATGGTTTAACATGAAGGGACATTAAATTCTGAACTGGCATTCTATATATTATTTTAATGCCAATTTGATAGACATTGTCCAACCCTGGTATCCAGCCAACTTTTGTACACGATGGTTAAAAACCATGGTGCATGTATTGCACTGCTGACATTAACTTGTGTGTTACTGAGCAATTGTTTCAAAATGCAATCCTACTGATTACATGCCATGCTACTACTAATTAATTGCTGTATCTGCTGCAGCTAAGGCATCTCCTAATAAATAAATTACAATGAATGAATTACAATTAGAGCTATTTTTTTTAAAATAACTTAATTCAATTCAATTTTATTTATGATATCAAAATATAAAAACAGTTATCTTGATACACTTTATATAGCTAGTCATGGCTGGACGTAGCAGGAAACAGCAGGGTTCAGCAAAGGGAGAGGAGAGAGCAGGTCAGTGTGTCAAAGGGAGGAAATCCCCCAGCAGTTTAGAACTATAACAGCATAACTAAGAGAGACAGGTTGAGGAGAGGTGCCTGGTCAGGCTAGAACTCTCCCCAACCGGATCGGACTATACTCCCTCTTCTGTTATTATATTATTGATTATGAATAAATGTAATTTATTTAATTCAAAATGAATCTGACGAATATGAAGAGAAGCAGGTGGGCCTAGTGCTCTAGTGGGACAATAAGGCACTAAGAGGTCTTCTAAATATGTTGTGCTGGACCATTTAGAGCTTTGTAGATCATGAGACGGACTTTAAATTCAATATTGGATTTTAACTGGAAGCCAATGCAGAGAAGCTAATACAGTAGAAATATGACTTTTTTTCTTAGTTCTTGTCAGAACATGCGCTGCAGCATTCTAGATCAGCTGGAGAGTCTTAAGGAATTTGAGCATCCTGATAGTAAGGAATTACTCTAGTCCAGCCTGGAAGTAACAAATGCATGGACTAGTTTTTCCGCACCATTTTGAGACAGGATGTTCCTAATTTTGGCAATGTTACAAAGATGAAAAAACGCTGTTAAACCAGCTTAGTGCTATTCCTTTAATGCCAGCTATGGTATGGTCAATAGTGTCAAATGCAGCACTGAGATCTAATAAGACAAGTAAGGAGACAAGTCCTTTGTCTGCAGCAGTTAGAAGGTCGTTAGTAATTTTCACCAGTGCCGTCTCTGTGCTATGATGATTTCTAAATACTGACTGAAAGTCCTCAAGTAAACTGTTGATATGTAGAAAATAACATAACTGATTAACAGCTACCTTCAAGGATCTTGGAGAGGAAGGGAAGATTAGATATAGGTCTATAGTTGGCTAAGACCTCAGGATCAAGGGTGTTTTATTTCAGAAGAGGTTTTATCACAGCTACTTTCAATGGCCGCGGTACATAACCTGTTAATAGAGGCATACTGTTCATATCTAGTAATTGATTGTTAACCATGGGTAAGGCTTCTTTAAGTAGCCTGAGGTCTAAGAGAAAGGTAGATGGCTTAGCTGAAGAGACCTTAAACATTAATGTTTGAAGGTCTATAGAATAAATGCAGTCCAATTATATATTAGGTCTTGTTGTCCTTTCTAGTAGTCCTGCGTTTAAAGGTGAATTGTTAGAAGTTGAGGGCAAAAGGTGATGAATTTTATCTCTAATTCTTATAATTCCATCATTAAAGAAGCTCATAACGTTGTCTCTACTAAGAGCTATAGGAATAGGTGGCTCAATAGAGCTGTGGCTGTCAGCCTGGCTACAGTGCTAAAAAGAAACATTGGGTTGTTCTTATTTTCTTCTATTAGTGAGGAGTAATAGTCTGATCTGGCATTTCTGATGGCCTTCCTGTAGGTTTTCAGACTGTCTTGCCAATCCCTAACCCTAACCCCTAACCCTTCCTTTAATTTAGCTATAGCACTGTCAGATAGGCATCTAGTGTAGAAGCTTTTCTCTAATTTAGTATAGTCAGGTAGTAAGAATTCGAAAAGTATTAAAATATGGTCTGATAATACCGGATTCTGCGGAAATATTATGAAATCCTCAATTTCAACGCCAAATGTCAGCACAAGGTCGAGCGTATGGTTTAAACAGTATATGGCCTTATTCACACTCTGACTGAAACCAATAATGAGTTGAAAGCAGTACGCTGTCAACGTCCACATGGATATTAAAATCACCTACAATAAGTACTTTGTCTGATAAAAACTCAGAAGTCATAGAGAAATTCAGAATACGGACTTGGAGCTAATAACGAATATAATTGGCTGCAATGTTTTCCATGATGGATGTTGAAGATTAAGAACAAGACTTTTATAATTTAGTTTAGGTAAAGGATTAATTAACAGGCTTGAATCATAGATGGCTGCAACTCCCCCC
>NC_045750.1:21552761-21564677 GCF_008692095.1 Etheostoma spectabile | reverse complement strand
ACGGCCTGAGCCTCTAGGAATTTGAGTATTATCATGACTGGGAGGAGTGGAATAATTTAATTAAGACAGAATAGATCAATTTAATTATCTGATATCAGATAATTTACTAGTACTGCTTTAGAAGACAGAGATCTGATCTAAAAGTCCACATCTAATTTTCCTATTCTGTTTTATCATTGCAGTGGTAGTTTTAATTCCAATTAGGTTGTGAAGTATAGCCCGTCTTTTGTTTACCTTTGATTTAACCGATCTGAGTCGGGGGACAGACATGGTGGTTATTAGACTATGAGTGGGTGACCGACCCAGTGGAAGCACAGAGGAGCGCATTGCACTGCCCCTCTGATTACTAATATCAGACTTGGGTTGTCATTGTTTATGACAGATTAGAGACTCAGTCAGATTTTTTGATATGAGAGCGGCTCTGTCCAAAGTGGGATAAATGCCGTCTCTTTTAGACCAGGCTTTCCCCAGAACGCACTCCAGTTGTCTACATAGGCCACATCATTAGCTGAGCTCACCCTGACAACCAGCAGATGAAGAATGACATGCGGCTGTACATGTCATCGCTGATCAAGTTTGGCAGGGGTCCAGAGAAAGTCCGACATTGTCTTTGCAAATGCACAAAGTGACTCAACCATAATTTCAGTGATCTCCGATTTGCATAGCCGGGTATCATTACCACCCACGTACGTGAAGGATGATCTTACTGCATTTACGGTTATCTTTAGCTAGCAGCTTTGCTCTGGCCCCAGGGACACACACGACCGCGGCCACTGGAGCCGCCAACTTCACGTTACGCAGTATAGCGCTCACAATAACCAGAGTTGGCTCCTCAGTGGGTGTGTTGCTGAGTGGGGAGAAACTGATTTGGTTAATATCTATCGCTACGCTTCCTTCGGACAGTTACCCACTCGCCTGGCTGCTCGGGACCTGCCGGGGGACTGCTAGCTGAAGCTGCAGTATCTTGGCTACAGAGCACTGGCTAGCTACGTAAGCATGTGATTTTGATTCCATGGTGTGGAGCTGGGCCTCAAACTCACTAAGCATTGTCTCCAGAGCTGCAAATATACTAGATTTATTACATATATCTTTATCGCTAAAGGAGGCAGAGGAATAGCTAAACATCTGACACACAGAGCAAGAGAGAGCTGGAGAGGGAGAGGAATTAGCCATTGCCAATGGCTAAGCTAAAGTAGCGTTCTAACAATTGAGATTACGGTGACCAGACATCTCCGGTTTCCGGGGACAGTCCCCGGTTTTGGTGATTTGTCCCCGGCTGGATCTGTCCCCGGTTTTCACTGTGACTGACAGACCCGAAATTGAAACAAAAGAAAGAAAACATGTAGCCTATAGTCGCACACCCTCCACGCGCAGGCTCAGGACAGCCAGAGCAAGCGCTGCTCAAAGCTCAGAAACTTTTTAGAATGCCATATTTTACAAAGCTAAAATGAGTGATTATTTACATGGAGTCTGGTGGGTTTAGCAAACGCAATTTTGTGGACTTTTATGTTTTAAAAAGTATCTCGATCTTTAACAGGACGGTTGACTTCCTTAGAAATCCTTTCCAAAATGTTGTCAGACACTTAGAATATTAATCTGAGTCTGTCAGTACAAAACAAGCACTTTTATGAACTTAAAAACAAGCTGGACAATTGTCTGATTAACTTACATTGTAGCTTGTTTCGCTGCCGACTGCAGCGATCTCGTTTAAAGAGAATTCTGGCCAATTTTTATATTAATCTTGATTGCTATAAATATGTACTTTTGTGTTTTTGAAAAAAACCCTGACCTGAATTGGTGCAGGCAACACAGAACATATTTTCAAAAATAAGCATATGCTTATTTTTTAAAAGTGCTGTAGTACAACTAGCAGGAGGCAAGTCATATCTGAGGTAAGTTTGGAGACACTACCTTATTTAATCATTAAATTGATAGCCTAGAGGTTTTTGTTTTATCTTTTTTCTGTGTTTTAGTTTGTAGATGGTCCCTAAGCTCTCTAACTGCCGTCTCGACACAGAAACTAAACAGACCTGAATTAGCACAACTTTCATGCATTTCATTCACATCTACTGCAGCCAGATTCACTGTGTTTATTGCATCATGTTTAGGCGCTTTTATTATTTGACATTTTGAACATGTTTAGAGGCTAAAAACACATTTAAAACTTGCCCTGTTTGAGCAAGTTGGGTGCTAACTCTAGCAGGAGGATAACACGGTGGAGGCAGCACCGATTGGTTTCATTCTTCTCTCTACTGAGAGCCCTCCTAAATTACAAACAACAGATCTATGTATTGAAATCGACCGGAATTCTCCTTTAATGTGATTATTTAAATAAGGTTACCATTTCTTTTTCCAGAAGGGATTTAAAGTGGAAATGCCTGGAATGAGTTGCTTCATACTTTAACCAAAGGCTCATCAATCCTCCTTGTATCATTTTTGTCATTATTTGAGGATTAATGCAAGCTTGTGTGTAACGAATGGTACTTTACCTGTTATTTGTATGTTGAATTGTGTTGTGACGTGAAAATAGCTTGGCCAGAAATCTTTTAGCACAGGACAAAAAAGGCTGGACCTTGTTAATTTTTAATAGTATGTGTCAGCTGACTCAATACTATCTCCTGAATATAAAGATCTTTGCCAAACTGCCCCAGAGGAGATTAATGGTAAGCATGGACCCCACTGAAAATATGCTAAATGTTTTACAGGAATTATGACAACTTGGACTTAAATTGAAGTGAATTGTTTTTTTGTATTTGTGAAGTTTAGAAATAAACCTTATGTGGTAAGGAGACAAATGTGTTACAATAGAAGTGTTATGCTGTCACAATTAGATCTAAAGTGTGTCCCTTTTAAAAAGTATTGAAACTTTATCTACTGTCAACTTTATCCTTTTCATTCATCATGTATGTATGTATTCACATTTCTTTTAATTTAACTTGAAACTTGATGTCTGAGATTTACATTCATTAGTTAAAAATTAAGTTTGAAAGTAAAACTTTGAAGATGTGGAATAATAATGTAAATATTGGAAAGTGTAGAGCTGTTTTAAGGCTAAATCTTTATATGTCCTGTTTAATTGAAAGCCAGCCACTACTGTTACTTGTTTTTCCATTTCAAAAAGTTGTGCAAATTATCTAAATTTTCAATCACCTGTTAGACCTGGAAGAGCCCAACTTACCTCCTGATGTTTTTCCCAGGACAGGCTGTAAAGATGCGTGGGATCTTTGCTAGTTGTGCACTCTCAGCCCTGCTGCTGGCGGCAGCCTGGGCAGACCACCACCACCACCCCCCCGGCTCTGAACACGGTCATGAAGGAGAGCTGAGCTGCCACAAACTGTCCTCTCCCAATGCTGACTTTGCCTTTGCCCTGTACAAAAGCCTGAATAACAACACTACTGCTGGACAAAACATCTTCTTCTCGCCGCTGGGCATCTCCACCGCCCTGTCCATGCTGTCTACAGGGGCCAGTGGTGAAACCCACCGCCAGCTGTTCTCCAGCTTGGGCTACAGCACCTTTACCCAGACCCAGGTCAATGAAGCGTACAAGCATCTTGTCGACATGCATGGAAACAGCCAGGAGAGCCAGCAGCTGGATGTCGGTAACGGCGTGGCCGTGCGCTCCGGCTTCAGTCCTCTGGAGAAGTTCCTGAAGGACGTCAAGCACTACTACTCTGCTGATATCTTCAACGTCGACTTCACCAAACCTGCCGAGGCTGCGGCTCAGATCAACACCTTCATTGCTAATAAAACAAAAGATAAAATCAAAGATATGGTGAACGACCTGGACCCTGATATGGCCATTGTGCTTACTAACTATGTCTACTTTAAAGGTAAGAAGCTATTTCAAGTCCATGCCTCATAATTTACAGACAGGCAAAGAAACAAACTCACCACATGTTAAATAAAGCTGTTTTAACAATGAAGTTTAGAGTCCTCCCCTGAAAAACGCACCCATAGGTCGTTTCTTGCAATTACGACCTATATTTACGTTTGTAGTGACAGCACCCACTAGTAGTATTTAAGATGGCCGGAAAAGCGGAAAGTTCCCAAATTTCCATATAAGGAGAAAGGTTGGGGCGTTGGACGAGTCAAACAATCAATCTCAGGACTGTCACCCAAAGTAATGTGCACGTTTTTTTTCACTTTACGAACGTTAAATTCAGTGTCATGTGCATAACCATAATTATGGCTAAGTAATAGCTGATTTTAACCCAAACCACAATCGTTTTCTAAACTTAACCAAGTACTTTAGGTGCATAACTACTTTATGTTTTTGGGGCCTACATTTCATTTCTTGTACTGTAGCTATGTTATTGACTAGCTTGTTTCTTACTCTTATTTTTACCTTCAATCTGACTGTGAACAACTGCAACCGAACAATTTTCCTGACGGGATCAATAAAGTTTTCTGATTCTCATAAACATATCCAAACTGTGACCGTTCCACAACTTTAAACACGTGTTTAAAATTGCAACCATTACATTCAAAAATGCAACCGACTTTCTGTGGTTAATTTATGAGGGAGGATATTGCTCCTGTATCAGAGGGGTATGATGATTGAAGAGAATTATTCAACATTTAAAAACAGATGATAATTTGCGCTGAGTACTGTCCTCTTTGCCTGTCCACTGCCTCATACAGGACTGTGGAAAACACCGTTCAGTCGTGACGCTACACACAAGACCGACTTCAATGTGGACAAGACCACCAAAGTTCAGGTGGACATGATGATCAGGAAGGGTGACTACGACACCTACTGGGACGTCGACAACCACACCACGGTGGTCATGCTGCCCTACAAGGGCAACACCTCCATGATGATCGTCCTGCCCGATGAAGGCAAGATGAAGGAGGTGGAGGGCTACATCAACAAGGACTACATCAAGCACTGGCGAGACTCTGTCTCAATGAAGTAAGAGATATCTGTATTTTTAAATCCCCATCCTCTAGTGATTGAGAAAATGTTGACTGGATGACATCTGATTTACTTGAAACAGTAATGTGTAATAGGACTGCACGTTATATTCCTTTAAAAAAAAATCATTGTGATATAAACTTGTGCAATAAATGCATCGCAAAAGACACTAAGATTTTTTGTCGCACTGTTGCTTGCTCTGTAGGAAACTACTAGAACTGTTGGGTCCTTGTAAATTCTGGAGTGTGGTCTAGACCTGCTCTATCTGTAAAGTGTCTTGAGATAACGCTTGTTATGAATTGATACTATAAATAAAATTGAATTGAAATTGAATTGAGTTGATTGAAAGAGAGTAGAAAGTAGAAAACTTAAACATAAGCTTTAGAAAACACTATGAAGTTTAACCGTCATTTTTTTTTAATGGTGCCTTTTATGTTCAATTTGTTCAATAAAATATTGGAAATATATATTTTTTTTTAATTCAACAATGAATTTGCTGTTTTTTTAGCAGAATACTAAAAGCACCATATGTGCCAAACTGAGTAGGTACACTTTAATCATATATTTATTGTTAAATAATATATTTAATCATTCATTACAAGTAACATTGCAATATTCAACGTTGTCACATGTTGTTGATTTTCCTCATATCGTGCAGCCCTAATGTGTTAATTGGCCATGCAGTGATTTAACATTAAATTCCAGCCATTGTGACACTAGGGGTGTTCTGTGTTTCTTAGATATGTGGATCTGTACCTGCCAAAGTTTTCCATCTCTGCTGATGCTCCTCTGGAAAACACACTCAAAGAAATGGGCATAACCGACGCGTTTGAGAACAAGGCGGATTTCTCTGGCATGTCTGAGGTCCCGCTCAAAGTCTCAAAGGTAGGAGAGGCAAGCATTTCTTCTCAGGTGCATTATTCATTTAAGTGCTTATGAACATGGGAATATACCTACCTCACTGCAGGAGCAGTGGTTCAGGAAAAACTGCAGAATAGAGACCTCTACGCGTCTACATTTGTTCTAGACCTGCAAGTATTAGGGCCATTGTAGGTAAAAATAATAATAGTACCAGGGGATGGGGGGAAATATTTCAGGAAAATAAATTGAATGTCTGAGACTTTAGTCAAAGTACGAGAAACAACATGAGTTTATGGAGTCTAAAATTTGTGAGGAAATCCTCTTAGTCACTAATTTATGAGAAAAGAAACTCAGATAATGTTAGCTTTTTTTGTCAAGGAACTACATGGCTTCATTTTGCAAGGTTGGATCAACCTCATCACACCACAAACACCGCCTCAGGCCGTGCATATGCAATTGGATTTAGCAATAGGTAAATCGAAAGCCACGCCCACTAGAGGGTAGAAGAATTCTCCGCTTTCCATTGACTTTTATTGGGTGATGGTGGATCCTTGTAAACTTGGTCTGCCCCCAAATAAATAATCTAAATCAATAATTTCACTGGATAACCATGTACTGCATGTATTTATCATTCTAACAGAGGATAAAGGCAAAAGATTGAACATACGAAAAAAAAACCTCCTTTATGGACTACCAGAATCAAATGAAATGATAAACAATAAATATACTGTATGAAAATGAAAACGTTCTTTGACTGGGTTATAGGTACAAAGCGTTGACGACAGCGACACAGGATGTCAAACCTGTTTCTTTCAACCTGTAATTGTTTGCCCTCTGTCACTAACACACATTTTTTAAAATTAATTTGTGTTTTATTATTATAATTTTAGGGGGGCTCCAACTGAGTTTGGGCAATTTAGGCTAGTTTTTGCTAGAATAACTTTCATTCACTGGAAAGGGATCTTCTCCACATGTGAATACTAACACTTGTGTTTTCTGCTGTGTATAAATACTTCTAACTTTAAGCTTTTCCTTAACACTGCTGAATCATTCCAGCCCTCTGAAGGCAGCAGGTATTTGTTCCCTCTGGAAACACTCCTAACTGGAGTGATGTTGCACACTGTCCAGATTGTCCTGTTACATTGGGTGCAACAATTCTTTCTCAGAATATTACCACGGCTTTGTAATACACATGTTTTACCTACAATGGCCCTAATACGCTGTAGTTTTAATATATACGTATATATTTTTATTTTATTTAAAGGCGCCTCTCTTGGCACTCAAGGACACCGTACAGGGTATACACACATTAAAAACAACGAAAAAAATAATATACAACAAAAACCACAGAAAAGGCAGAGCAATAGACATTCAAGTGGAATAGGCAGTTTTAAACAGATGTGTTTTGAGTTGTGCCTTAAAATGGGGGAGTGAATCGATGTTTCTAAGTTGGGGTGGTAATGAGTTCCAGAGACGGGGAGCAGAGCGGCTGAGTGCTCTGCCCCCCATGGTGGTGAGACGGGCGGAAGGGACAGAGAGGTGTATGGAGGAAGAGGATCTGGGGGAGCGAGGTTGTAGACGGCCTTGAATGCAAACAGGAGAACTTAAATTAGACTCTGACTGCCTTCTTTTTCCTCCACAGGCGTCCCACAAGGCTCTGCTGAGTGTCGCCGAGATGGGAACAGAGGCTGCATCTTCCACCATTTTTGAGGCAGTATTCCTCAGTAAACCCCGGTCCGTGAAAATTAATAGACCCTTCTTGGTCTTCATCCTGGAAAACGTCACCGGGAGCATCCTCTTCATGGGCAAGATCAACAACCCCACAGCCATGTAAAGAAGCAAGGCAGATAGGAACCGTGATCACATGTTGCAGGAGCCATAATGAGAAGCTGCTGGAGTGTTTCTACATGTGAGCATGGACACCTTATGTCTTTTATTTTGAAAAGACAATAAAGGAAGACACTGAAAATAGAAAACAAATAAAGCATTTTTCTATTCATTGGGCAGCATGACATCAGATACACAATAAATAAATACAAAATATTTAAATATGACTCAATAATCTCATTCTTCCCTACCAGTGCTACCAGACTGAGGCCATGCCTTTATTTGGCCTTTAACCCATTAAAACCCAGACCAATTTCCTTTTAAAGGGAAATTATGGGTTACATAACACAGACTAAAATAAGAACATAGAACACATTTTTTTTAACACCCCCCTTTAGTGTCTAGATCTGAAATGTTACATACTGTATATGTCACATTGGACGTATGTAGTATTTTTTCTCCTCATTTATAACACAGCAGCTTGACAGTCTTTTTGCTTAGTTTCACAGATTTGTCCTTTTATTATCAATTAGTTGTGGCCCGTTTCTAAAATAATTTTTCATTATAAATCCAGCTATGTACAGTAGATCAACTGGGGGAGAATACCAGGTATCATCGAGCCGCTTAGCAGTTAAGGTTCTTTTGAGCCGATGATACAACGAAGAGCGATGTGTAACCAGATGGTCGTCAACCTCACAGGACTCCTCGCCCTTTAACCTGTCAACAGTTGCTGCTGGAGTGTTTACACAATCAGTACACATACACTTTGTCTCCCCTGTCAGCACCCACACACAGTGACTTCTGCGAAGGACATGAGCAGGAAGTGTCTGAATCAAAAAGCTGAGTGGGCATCTCTTTAGAATCAGGCTGTTCTCATAAACCTTTCATATATATAGCTTCGAAATGTAATGCACTGTAATTCATAAGTATTCTGTGTATTTATTGCTGTATGCACCATAGTAACTGCTACTGCATAGGAGCCCTGCGTGGGAAAGAATGTTTCAATCCAAACCACAATATTTTTTTCTAATCTTACCTAGTTGTTTTCGTGCCTAAACTTAACTGTTGTCGCCGCATCATGCTCACTTTTGTCAGCTAAACTGAACTGCAACAGCCTGAGGAACAACCGGCAGCTCACGGTGACCGATGACCGGTCGCCCAATTTTGTAGGATATCATAAAAATTGATGTCAATACATTTTTTGTACTATATCATACAGTCCCGTTCATAAGAATGCATTGTTAGAACAGGTATTGAATTCTATCAGAAGCTGGACTGGTGTAGGCGGGGTATCACTTTTGAGCTGATTTTTGTTCTACATGCATGAATATCTGTGTATATATGACCCGTAAATACCCATATTGGAGTGTTTTTTGTTTTACTGTCATAACTGAAACGTCATGTACTAAACTGAATTAGTTTTTTAATGCACGCCGCTTAGTTTGACAATTTTTGGAGGTTTTTTTCTACTATCCCAGTCAGATACTGGTTCCATTCATTTATCTGATACATGAAAATCAATTACCAGACGGACTTGCTTGCAGTGTATAATCTATTGCATTGAACATCAAGTTACATTGTATTGTGCTGGCAATGCAGCTAAAGTGCATTATCTCATACCAATAGGGTAAGGATTACTAAAAGACAATGCAGACTTGTCAAACCAATAGCAAAGCGTTGAAGATGATATCATGCAGTCTTTTCACGCCGTCACTATGGCGATTAGTAGAACACAATGCACCCTGGTACATGCTGGGATACTTCCACACATCGCACCTGCCAGGGATGCTAAAATATATATATAAAAAATATATATAAAGTGGCTAATAGCATAGCTATGTAGTAAACCAATGGTTTGTAAGTATTCATATAGATGAAGATGTTCAGTCATCACTGCTGCGTGTTAAATGTTGCTTTTTGCATAAATGTAATGTTCTCTATGAGGGCTGGGCAATATAGTAATAGCGATTTATGAGGCTAGATAAAATTAAATTTTGGATATCGTAAAAAAGTGTTGTATTTTCCTGGTTTTAAAGGCTGCATGACAGCAAAGTGATGTCCTTTTCTGAAATGACCAGACTGTTCCAGCTGTTCTATAATTTACCTTTACCCACTTAGTCATTGTGTCCACATTATTGGTGATTATTTATCAAAACTCTCATTGTGTTAATAGTTTGTGAAAGCACCAACAGTCAACCCTACAAGATTGCCACAATATGGACATTAATGTAACGTGTGAAAAATATTGTGATATTTGATTATTATCCTCATCGCCCAGCTCTATTAGATAGATAGATAGATAGATGTTTATTGATCCCAAGAACAATGGGAAATTTTGGTGTTACAGCAGCAAAATCAGTCACAAAGAACAGAATATAAATATAAATGAAATACTAGGAAAAATGTACATACATACAATATACATGAAATAATCATATGAATAAAGTAAAAAGAACAAACATTTGAATCTGTACAGGATGGGGAAACAAAAATGTGCAACTGCTTAAATAAAATGCTAAAATGTTCAAATGTGTGCTAGGAGTAAATAAACCAATTGTGCAGTAGTGTGGTGTCCAAAAGTCTTATCTAGCACCCAGTGATGACATGTTAAAAAGTGTTATTGCTTGTGGTATGAATGATTTCCTGTAGCGGTCCGTGCGGCATCGAAGCTGTCGGAGCCTCTTTGAGAAGCTGCTCCTCTGTTGGACCAATGGGGGGTGGAGAGGGTGGTCAGGGTTATCCATGATAGATAACAGTTTGTTCAGTGACCTCCTCTCCACCACAGCTTCAAAAGTATTCTCTAGTTTGCAGCTAAATACTCTGAATACAACCCCCCCCCCAGCTCTGGAAAACATCCCGAACTCGAGATCATTTCTGCGCCCACGCACAGATGTGTTCATTAGTGTCAAGCTCGGCGACTCTCCTTCTTCCATTGGTGACAGTCTCTCAGATCTCCCCGCTTTGGTTATTATTCCTGTTCGAAGAAGATCAAATGCGTGGTACGCATACAAATCAAGACATGATGAGACACGTTGTGAAGTACGCATCTATAATGCATACACCGTCGTCGAGTTGTAGGTGTGTGAATCCTAACGCCACTTATTTTAGTCTGCTGTTCGCCGTTCCTTGTGGCGGATGAGACGGGTCTCACTGACAGACAGACGAGAGCAGGGACCAGATCTAAACAATGACCTGTTCTCAGGTTCTAGTCATCACACATGGCATATTCCAGTGTTCAACACATGCATGACATGCAGCTTCAAAAATTCCGTTTATTCACATACTCGCTGTCATAAGGTGTGATCGCATGGTGCTTCTTTCTGAATTATAGTGTATGTGTTTCCTTTTGTTCATTTGGCTGTAAACTAAAGTTATATGGACACACAAGCAGTTTGTTTATGTTAAAAGGATTGAAGTAGAAAAAAAACATTAAAAAGAAAATGGCTCTAAAAAGTAGACAATATATATAATATAGCCTATATTATTGCACCCAAGACTTTTTTTTCAGCTCACTGTTTTGGTTTTGCAGCCTGAAAATGAAATGTACTTAAATGTCAACGTGATTTATTTATTTTTTTAAAACACTTTTTATTATAAGAAAACACAATGTGATATACCTTAAAGACAGCATACACATTAAAACAAAGCATTAACAGAAATAAGAATGCAATGAACACAACATGATAATCAACAAAAGCAAACGGAATTTACAACTGTGACCATACAAATTCATACAAAGACACCACACACACACACACACACACACACACACACACACACACACACACAGTAATTAAACATGCTGCTCTAATAAATATTTTTTAAATGTTTTATATTATATATTATTTTAACAATAAATAAAATCTGCAAAGGTGTGGCTCCTGAAGAACTTAAAGAGACGTGCGTCTGCAGATCTTTTCCGCTCATTTTGGTTTTACGGCCCACAACTTTCCTGTTCTCTCTCACAAATTTAATTTCAATCAGGAGAGACATGTCTGCAGATCTGCAAATGAGGTTTATAGTACAGTCCCATAAAATGTACAAAGTCTTTGGCGATTAGACTCCATCGCTATGTGACTATTTCGTTTATCTACACAGGGTTAGAGAACCATCAAGCCCCCAGATGGAATCCAGACCCCGGTGGTGGCGACGAAGGAGCCCGGAGACCAGACCGGAGGAGGCTCCAGACCGGTCAGCTGGAGTAGATAACTGGAGGTGGAAGGGGGGGTGGAGGGTTGCACTCTTTGCCTGCAACGACCGCTGAATAGCACAGGGAGAAACAGATTTTTAAAAGCAGGGTTGTGACTCTGTGA
>NC_045750.1:21551695-21552751 GCF_008692095.1 Etheostoma spectabile | reverse complement strand
CAATTTGTGTACAATTCTGATTGGTTAAGCAGGAAGGTGAACGCCTCCAACAGGTGATTCCATCTAGGAAGAGAGCATTGATTAAATTAGGTCTAGATGCAGACTAGTTGCAGACATGCGACAGTTACACACAGCATGATAAAATATACATTTATTAGGATAACAGCTTAATTGATTTAGGAGCGCATTGATTAAAAGTTAGGTCTTCCTGAAAGAATTTACGCTGAGCTACATCAGACTCTTCCCCAGTAGGAGCAGGCAGCTGTTCTTTTAGAAATAAAATTCACCCTCTCTGCAGCAGACAGACAAAGCCAGTGACTACAGCTGGAGAAAGATAGTGAAGCATTTAAAGCAGCTAAAAAGCCAAATATTTTTCTCGTCAGTTGGTGGAGACCTGGGGCTCGCTTGCACTTGGCGCCACGCAAAGACCGTCAAAAGTGTCTTTGCTAGTTTAAGACCAGCGTCCCACTTTGTTTAATTAGCAAATGCACCTGCGCCCATCTGTGTGTCCATGGGCGTTCTGGTCTTACAGGTAGGTGTATTCAGGTGCATTCTGGGCGTATAGCTATTTCGAGGCAGCGGGATGTGATCACGCCATTGACCAACAAAGACCTAGTCTAAATTCAAAAACGCAGCATGTCATTGGTATTTTAACAGTACATGTTGAAATGCGCCTAGACTCATGCCACTAGGAACCGGTTCCAAAGTGGAACAGGGTTTTGGTACCCAACCCTACCGGGGAAAGTGAATATTGAGCTTCCATTCATCAGGTGGTCAGAAACATCAAACCCCAAACAACTGTGGTTCTGCATCTACTGAAAGTGTAAATAACTGCTTGCTAATATGTTTGTCATAACAATTAAACAAGTGGTAATTTGTCAATGTTGTGTTTACAGCTTATTTCCGCTGGCACCAAGTGGCCAAGAAATCAGTTATTACAGGTTTAAATTCATGAACGTTTTCTGTGAAACTAAATATGAGCATCATTTCAGAGTATTTAGCATTTTGATGTGCAATGATTCAATTGAACTAAACCAGGCAGGTGTGAAAACGTCT
>NC_045750.1:21544022-21551685 GCF_008692095.1 Etheostoma spectabile | reverse complement strand
TTTTTTTTTTTCATCCCTCATGTTTTTATGCATGGCGGTGCCCTAGATGACAGTGTGTACTGCTCTAGACCCTGAACAATTTGTCTTTTTTTCCTCACTGACTTAATGTGATTATTTACATTATTGTATGTTATCTATTAATACGTTATTAGTGTTTTTTCTTTGCGTGGTTCAAGTTGTAACCCTCTGAATTTTATAGTATAATAGGTTTGGGTTGGGGATTATCAAAGCTGTGTTATAAAAATTAAATTCTTAAATAAACTTAGTTCAACTTTCTAAGCATGAGTAGCTGCTGGCAATCAGATGTCAAAATAACTCTTAAACTGAGCCTGTTGGTGATTCATTTGTAGATTGACTTAATGCCCACACGGTATTCTCTCAAACAGCATTTCAGGCATGGATTACAGACGTCTCTGTGCGGCTTTCGGGTGCAACTTTCAGTTATTCTGATTTTAAGTTATTCTGAAACGTAGAAACCACACAGTTTAAATAAACTGAGAGAAGTCAGATTAAGACGGACAAAGATGGCATAATTTAAAACACAAGTGAAGACATACGCTGTTAAGAAACTTCTCCGATGACAACCCCAGCACCATTCTATAAGCTATCATGACATGGTTACAGTGAAAACAGTTGATTTGTGATGATTTAATTACATTTGATCAGAAATCTGAGGACCACAGAGAAAACAGAGTGTATTCTGCTAGCTAGCACAATGTTTCCGTCTTGCTACTGTAACAGTGATGAAGAAACCACAGACCCATGTGGGCAGCCTAGCAACTGCACTGAAACACATACAGAGATGCAGTCTGGCTGTCACAAACATATCTTTGAATGCTCTCTTCATTTCTACCTGAACTTCATAATTATAGATTTACAGACATAAGACCATGACTATTTTCAATAGGTTTTCATTCATTCTCTGTCATTATGTCAAAACTATCCTGGGAGGATAACGTATGATTTCACAGCAACACTTGAGATGGGATTTTTATGCTCAATAAACCACCAAATCAGTTTGAATGAGCTATAAGGAGATCAACATTGTTGAGCGGGCAAAAAGGAAAGCAACAGATTAATAGATTAGTTACCGTAAGAAACTAGAATACTATGTACATTCTGAACATCTACTGTATACAAAATGATAACAATGAAAGGTGTTAGATACTATTCTATATACCTGAATAATAGTATACTACATATAGCTACTACAAAGCGCACTGAGACACAAATATTACAAATAAGCAAGAGCTTGTTCACTGTCTTATCATTCTGTGTTCTCTTCTCTCTGGTTCCCTACATGTTAGCTTAGGCTGTTGTCATGAAATATTCGTACATATATGGAAAGTAATGCACTGTAATTCATATGTATTCCACTTATTTATTGTGTTATGCACCACCATAAGTGCTGCTGTATAAGACTGCTCTGGTCAATGTAGCGAGGAGGGATTAATAAAAAACAGGGCTTTCAAGCGAGGGAGCGGAGTTTATGTCCCGGGGAAACCAAAAGACTTTCACCCAAAACGCGTGTTCATGTCTGGGGAGTACTACTTACGGGGACCAGTGTTTAAAAAAACAACATAATCTATTCATTTTGGTGCCTAAACTTAAATCTCATCACCGTAGCATGACGGTTATTTTTTGTTGAATAACTCAACAGCAACATCTGCTTAAACGCCCGGGCCCACGGTCCTCTGTGGCCGGCTCACAGCAACCTTTTCTCAGCTAAATTTAACTGTAAAGACCGTTAAATTAAATTCATTTACATATCATTCCCCCTCTCTCTCCCATTTCATGTCTTCATCTGTCCTGTGAAAATAAATAATGCCCCAAAAATGATCTTTATAAAAACAAACGTTCGTAATTGTCATGTGTCCGTGTAATTTTGTAGGATATCATACGAATTGCTGTGCATAACTCTTCATGCAATATTATACCAACCTGTTCATGAGAATGTGTTGGCTAATTTAATGAATGAGCTGAAGATGTGGGGAGGATGGAAGAAATATGGCTGAAACATTTTTTTCCCCATTTCATTTCTGCGTCTTGTACCCTCGATCTAGTTCTTTTGGTCATGACCCAGCCTTGAAGAACATTGGTCTTTGCCCGGTAGATCGAGAGCTTTGCCTTTCGGCTAAGCTCTCTTTTTGTCACAAACGGTTTGGTAAGCAAATGCATTACTGGCCCCACTGCTCCGAGTCTCCCCGGCCAATCTCCCGCTCCATTGTCTCCTCACTCGCGAATAGACCCCAAGGTACTTGAACTCCTTCACTAGGGGTAAGGACTCATTCCCTACCCAGGCACTAAGAGCCATGGCTACAGACACAAGTGCTTGCAGCTCCAGTAGAATAACTAACCTCTATACTGGGCATGCGTGTGCCGGGGTAAAAAAGAGACAGCATTTATACTCTGCCTGTTGCTGGTATTTGCCATGGTAACATTAGAAGCAGACTGGAATATGTCAACTTTCACTCAATACTATTTCAGAACCACTTCAACGTTTTTTTTTAAATGCTATAAAATCGAATAAGACATCCCAAAATTAATGAAAGTAGAGATTGCCAAAGAGCGTTGTGTGGAAAGTGGTAGTTGAAAAGAACATTGATAGGAAAACAGGTCAATTTGCTCCGAGGACAACATGGGAGTTAAATGCCCGAGCAGGTGGAACGCAAGGTATCAACATTGCAAAAGATATTCATTTTAAAATTTAGCAATGGAAATGTAGCCTTAGAGGTGCTGATGGTCATCCCAGCCGCTTTCCACTTAGCTGTGGACCAACCCAGTGAGTGCTGTGGGTGTCTGATCGATGATGCCATCAGGACCACATGAGATCCCAAGCCCACCAATCCGCAACCCCTCCCCACTCCGACAACACCTTGGTACGCTGTCCTTGAATATCACAAACAGGATTGGAAAATGGCGTTTGCATCAGTTTGTTATCAATGAGATAGAATTAAAAAAAGTACATGCATGCAGCGTTTTGTTCAGGTAGGTAATCTAAATCCTCCCAGAAACGGCAGACTGTGCCACTAACAATAAAAGCTACTACAACATAAACAGATGATGTGACAATGAATGTCACAATAAATGCATGAAGGATTTTCACATTCATCTGCTGGAGGAGAACAAGCTTCTCTAGGCTCACCTTTAATGGCTTTTTGAACATATAGGAGTGTAGGTTTGTGACATCACAACTAGTTTGGAGACCAATCAATCAATCAAAATGTATTTATTTAGTGCTTTACAACTACCAGCAGGTATCCAAAGTGCTTAACAAAATGAGTAAAATCATAACATACAATAGAAAGAGTAAACATAGAAAACATCAAAATCAGAAAAGGTTACAACAACCAGTCATGGTTCAACATGCAGCTTACACATGTGGAAACTTTAAAGATTAAAGATATTTGCATATTCTCAAATTCTGCATTTTTCAATGAGTGACAAGGAGCAGAATGAATGAATTAATGAATATATCTTTTTTATTATTGTGTCATGCATACAATAAAATATGCCCAGCCCACAAGGGTTTAAGAGACACAGTTACCTAGGAGAATGGACCAGATGCCAAAGTCACACATGCCCTAATCAAATAAACCTTCTAGTCTTTTTTGCCAAGCTTTAGAAACAAAAGTTGCCAACTCATACTTATTAAAAGTAGAAGTTGTTTAAAAAAAGTAATTTTGAACAACCATATCAGACACAAATCATTAGTCACTATCATAACATAGAATTTTAATATGCCTTGAAACACTTAAATACAAGCAGATAAGCACTCACTCAATCATCTGTTAGCTAGTGTGAAAAAAACGATGTAACTTTCTCTTTACTCAGCAGGACACACACACACACACACACACACACACACACACACACACACACACACACACACACACACACACACACACACACACACACACACACACACTTTCACCAGTAGGTGACACTGTTGTGTCACGAAGAACAGCGCAGTGGTCCTCGCACCTTGCCATTGTTCACTTAGTGTTCTACTCATTTGAGTTTGTAATTTAGACCAAAAGGAAAGCACAGCCGCTACTCCATTCATTGCTCTACTTTACACATCAAAGTCAAATGAGTTGAATGGTTGGAAGGTCATGGAAAGGCTCTTTTGTCCTATCATCTGTGTGTTAGCTGTGCCACAGTCTCAGCCAGGGAAAACACATTAAAAGGGGAATCTACCCGAAAAGAGAGCCGCCTCTTTTTCTTCAATAAACTTGGACAGTGTAAACAGGCGATAATAAAAGCAAGAGCCAAAGCTTTAATGTGTCTCTGTGGAGAAAAAAACCATGGGCTTCTATCACAGATAAACACTTTATTTATTTTTTGCAATAACAGCGAGATAGGATTGTTTATTTACACAAATCTCTCCAAGATCATAGTGAATATAGCTTAAAATTCCTTTTTAGGGTGTATTTCTAATTAAGAGGCACCCCAGTAGAAGGGACTAAAATGTTTCTTCACGCAGGCTTTGCTATTAAAATCAGCCATGAAGACAGTGACATAGGGTAACATTGAGTTGTTTTTTTTAAACCTGGACCTTACTTTGCTATGGTTTTGTGTCCAAGTGACTGATGGGAACAGCAATTTATGAAATTGGTCCCGTATTATGCAAGGTTGCTGCATTTGGCAGCTGTGAAACAAGCTACCATATAAGTTATTGGGAAATTGCGCACCTTCAATTTACTTGTACAAAATGTGCTATTTTGGCCACTGACATGCTCATATTATTATTCTACGTGTCTGACGCCATTATGGAAAGGATACCAACAGAGATAGACGTCGTTATGGTGTAATATCCTTTTTTTAAACGTAAAAACACCTCCAGAATATTATTATTACATGTCATTTAGCTGGCGCTTTCATCCAAAGTGACTTATAATTACTATATGCCACGGGTTGCACGCCTCTGGAACAACTAGGGGTTAAGTGTCTTGCTCAAGGGCACATTGGTTGATGTGTCACAGTGGTAATTGAACCCACATCAAACCACACCAAAGGCATGTGTAACATCCTCTGCACCACCACCACTTCTAGAACAGCCATTGGGGGCCAGTAGCTCAGTCCGTGGGGAGTTGGGTCAGCAACAGTGGAGGGATGCATACGGACCAAAGGGCTGAGTGTGGACTGGTAGCTGGAGAGGCACCAGTTCACCCCCAAGGCACTGCTAAGGAGCTTCTGAGCAAGGCACCAAACCCCCGACTGCTCAGGACGCTCATCCATGTGCAGCCCCCTCACATCTTTAGATAAGTGTGTATATCATGTATGGGTCCTAAGCATGTGTTCAGGCTTGTGTGTAATGCGTGGGCTAAATAAAAGCATGTCTTCGTATTGCCACGCCCACCAGCCTCCATTTAAATAAACAGTGATTTTATTATTGTAAAACTCACAAAACTATCAAAAAGCTGTCTTGGGAGGCAACCTCAAGTTCACCCTGTAAGAGCATGCGCCCCATGTAGGCTGAGTCCTTTGCTGCGTCCCGGGTTCATGTCCAACCTGCATCCCCCAGGTCTTTCCCACCTCCCTATATATCCAAAGTCACTGTCAAATGAAGGGAAAATCGTTTTGGTCATCTTTCCACTGTTCCAACCATCATTACTCTGGTTTGGTTGAAATAAACACATCATTTAACCTTTGGAAATATGCTCTAAAAAGCATTGTTTATTTAAATGGAGTCTGGTTGGATTGGTGATACCCATTTCAGAGTGTTTTCTGATTAAAAAAAACATGATCTTACTCTTTAACAAAATAGTTTGGAAAGATCCTTTATATTAGATCCTTTCTTCCCGAGGCTATTTAGCAGAGGCACTGTGGTTCCTCCTCCCCAGTGCTGTGGAGGAAGGTCTGGCATAAGCGAGACGACACAAATGTCAATGATAAAATCCACTGAGTACTATACCCACAGACACCCTGAATGTGTGGTTATAACCTTGTTAAATGTGCATCAAAGCCAACACAGAAGAAGAGGCAGGAGCTAGGTTGACAGAAGGAGGCTGCTCCTATATCAAAGACAAACAAAGAGGAAACTGATAATGTTTATTAATTATGTCTGCCGTGCCACAGAGTGTAGAAATGTAAAGCAAGAAATCGTAGACCTTTCATGTTGAAGCCTCCATGGCAAAAAGGGGATAAACTCACAAGAAAGTGAACAAAAAAATGTTTGCGTGCACATTTTGTTGTGATGTTTTATTACAGTAACTCATGCTGACAGTCCAAAGCGTATCACTCACTAACTGCGCTGACCTGTGCATCTGGGCCCACGCACAAACACACACGCTACTGTTCCTGTGTGCAAAGCCATCCCGAGTGGCGATGGCTGACGTCTCGATGTGTTTGAACGTGTTGTTCGACGCCGTGACCCTAAAATCTGAGAGCGTCTTCGCTGCCGATGAAAGGATTAGACGTGGCACGTTTCGACAGAGAACCCGCTGTGTTGAAGGATTGACTGCCTCTGTGTCTCAGTTGTACTGTATCAAACCAGGTCAGTGGTAAGACAGCAGCTGCGTTTCATTATTATTCCCCTGTCATATCGCATCAACCCTACACAATCACACCGCTCTCCCTGGGTCCTTGATACATGTGTTGACTGTTTGTTTTTTTGCACCTGCAGCTCTAAGGTGTGTGGCTGATCCATCACATCTAATGCTTGGTGAAATTGCTTAAGGTCTGTTTGACACACACACACACACACACACACACACACACACACACACACACACACACACACACACACACACATCCGCTCAATTTTCAATTTCCTTCAGTACTCCTCTGGGTCTGCGTTATATTCGCAGGTTTTCTCCGGCCAAATATTTAGCGGTCCAATCAGCGAACATCAGGCAGAGAAAGATGCGAGTGGAGCCATTTGGCCCGCGTGGCAACATTACCAAATATCCAGAAGTTAAAACCTGAGCAAGAACAATCTTTATTGAGTTTTGTTGGTGGACATAATGTTGTGGCCCTCCTGCCCACAGGGTTTGGGAAAAGTTTGATTTTCCAGCTTGTTCCGTTAGTGGTGAAGGAGTTAGCTAACGCTAACATTAGCTATGCTAAGACGTCACAACCTAACGTTAGCGATTGGCTTTGGGCAGATCCAATGGTTTTAAACTTCAACAGAGTACCTGCCTTCAAAGAAGTTAACACTTGTCAATGGAGAGTGGCCAGACCCTCTTTACGAATAAGATGTATGAGAGTCTGGTAGAACCAGGCTAGGCCATCTTGGATCTTTCAGGAAATGCTGGTAGAGATTTACAAGTCACGTTTATAGCATATACTCTGTAACTGGGACGTTTTTGGGGACCAATTGGCGGGGATTGTTGTGGTTCTAAGCCCCGGACACAGAAACAATGGCTCTGCAAAATGGTTTCCTGTAGCAAACCAAGTTTAAGGCTACATTTATATTGCTACGTTCTGATTTACAAAACAAATATCTTTTGCTCCAGAGACATTTGAAAACACTTTGGAATCTGTGGGGTTGTGTTGCAGTGTCAATGGCTGCAAACACCTTTGGCGACACTGACGCCGTTTTGCCCCCTGATTGGGTCTTTTCGGGGATGACGTCTCGTTCTCTGAGACCAAGCTACTAACGTTACCAGCAACGGGCTGGGTATGCTGTTTTAGATTAGATTAGATTAGATTCAACTTT
>NC_045750.1:21540477-21544012 GCF_008692095.1 Etheostoma spectabile | reverse complement strand
CACATGTACAGGTACATTGCAACAAAATGCAGTTTGTTAATGCCCAATTTAGGAGAATGTTAATGAGATGTGCGGTTAATTACTATGCTCAAAAACCAAAATGAAGCAATGTAGCCCAAGAATGGCAGCACAAAGAGATAAAAGCAGAAGGTGAGGGACATCCAGTGGAACATCTAAACATCTTGCAATTGAACTGTCGTTGTTCCAAACTAAGTTTAAAGTTTATGTGCATAACTTTTTAATTTTAATGAACGTCTGTTACAGTCAAGACATTGCCAAATGAGTTGATACAAAGCTAATTAACAATATCAGCTCAACATAACTCTGTGTATTTCTCACCAGGGCTATGTTCAGAAAACTGTGTTGTCCGGCAACTTTTGCACGTGTAACCGATTGGTTAGAGGTTGGTCATGTGAACGGTCACGTGACCAAGGCGGAATAAGGTCCCGCCGCAGGAGCTCCCGGTCTCTTGTCCCTGCTTGTTTTTTTTTTTTTTTTTGTTTTTTTTATTTTTTTTTTTGTTTTTTTTTTTTGTGTTGGGAGGAGGGGTTTCTGTTATCTGGCGTGTGTGGGTCTCGGGTGCTACAGCCAAAGCCAAGCGTCTGCTGTGTGTCGTGTGCGGGTCTCGGGTGCTACAGCCAAAGGTGAGTTTGGTGACATTGACATGTTTTGCACTTTTGTGAGACAACTGTAAAGGTTCTAATGTCTGTCTGTTTCGTGCGTACAGCCAAAGCCAAGCCAAGTACACAAGTTCGAGTGTCACTGCTGTTTGCCTTGCCCGTGGTTTTGTTGTTTTATGTGTTATTGACTGTGTTGTCTATTTTTGATATTCTATAACTTTTAACTGATAAAGCGCCCGGTTTTTGGTTTGTTTTTGCTTTATGTTTTTGGTCACAAGGTGGTTTTTGTGGAGAACGTGGTCAAAGTCTGAGTGTGTTTGTCCTTGGGACTTTTAACGGTCTTAGATTGAGGAACATTGATGGTTGTGTCAAGTAGTGGATAACAGGTGGTGACGTATTAACAACTGATTTTTTTAAAATATTGCATGGTTTAGTGTGTTATGTGATTGGGTTGGTTTTATTGATATTTATTTAATTATTAATCCACCTGTGCCACTGTAGCAACCAATAGTTAACAAATTCCTGTGCTTCTCTAAATTTTATAAAGTACCTTTTTTTTTTACCAGACTAACTTAATTTCCCTAGACCCTAAACATTTGTACTTTTGCTTTCTTTGTTAGATAGTGGTGTTATTTGGTCTTTAGTAATTGTTAGTTTTTATTTCTTTTAATGTACAATAAATATTTGAATAGTCATAACAACAAACGTCTGATTACTTTGTGGCTGACCTGCGTAGTGGGAACCCTGGGATTATTAAAAATCAAATTCATATGGTAACTCTTTGGGTGGAAGTCCCAAGGTGGCGTTGTCTAAGTGGAAATTATTAACTTTGGCTAAGCCCTCCATTGGGCCTGGTTACACACGCAGAAAATTAGAAGGAGATAATTACCTCTTCGGAAGAGTGAGTCCGTCATGTTTTTATAATCCTCTGTGTCCTCCTTGGTTACAAGTAGTGGTGAAGGCTTGTACAGTATCACAGTTTTGTTGTCATTATTACCTCATGGGGGTGACAGAAACTGTCTGGAATGTATGTGTGGACTAGCCAGACCTTACTGTACAGTGCTGTGGAGATAGGTCTGGCAATGCAAGACTGAATCTAGAAGATTGACACTGACACATAAGCAGCCCACATAAACCTTCCCTCCGGGGGACTGTAGAGCTCAGATTTTCCTGTTGAATTATTTTGGTAAGAGCACACTTTAAAGAACATCATCAAGTAGTAATGGAAACAGCAGCACATTAGGAGCATTGAACACTGATTAAAATCCTGTTAAAAACCACACAAAACAGCAGGACTCAAAGTGGTGAAAGATCAGTGTTGAGGATTGGGAACAAATCAGGAGCTAACTTCTAATTAACAAGTCGACAAGTACTTCCTCTAATTCAAGATCTATGAGGTAAATAGTGATAAAGTTACTTGAGCAAAGAAACCGGTTTCTAATGATTAGTTCCTAGATATCTTTGAATTTCCACACTGGCCATTTTCATATTTGTTTCTGAAAAACTTTGATCTCGGAGCTTAATACAGCAGCACACAGTTCATGCATAATCTTTACTTACTTGTTATGCAAATATTAGTAGATAAAAGTGAGGATATTTCCATACTATTATTTCTACACCATTAGTAAGTCCATCTATCAAGGATTAATACATGTAACACAAGCAAAAGCACTTTAATCATCAATTCAGAGCATGTTTACATTAACATTCATTCATATCCATATGGCATCTTAGCTAACACAATCTTCATAGATGCTAGCCAATTTGCTGTGAACTGATGTGTGTTGTGGTATTGGATTATCCTCTAATTTATGATTTATAATGGCAAGTTGTGTGCCTATTACTTACAAATATTGATGTTAATATCACAGATGCTGTTTCTAACTCTATGCATAGCTAATACTAAGACATATGGATGTGAATATTAATGTGCTCTTAATGGTGAATGTATTATTCTTTTTTACAAATCTGTTGTCTCTGTTGAGAATTAATAACCAAACTTTTTGCTCCAACGTAAACTACAAATTCATGAAATAATGGAGGAAAAAAAGTTTTGGAAGGATGATGGTTGAGGGAACAAGGTGTAAATATGCAGACGGACTGATATAATCATGATTACTTGATCTGGAGACAAAAACAAGACACGCAGAAACAGACACACACAAACACATACACAAACACATATGCACAGACAGATACAAGATGAGGAACCATACATACACAGCCCCAACAATGTTCACCCAAGTTTCTAGAATCTTTTCTGGCGCTCCATCGATGCACCACATCCAGGTACGCACTGGTCCACGCATGGATTGACAGATGATGGGGTGGATTCCAACGGGTTGCAGTCATCTTCTTCGCAGCTGTAAGTCCAGCAAATACAGAAGTTTGAGTTTCAGAAAGTTGAAAAGCTGAACGGTCATTCAAAATAAAAAAAAAAGACTTTAACAGGCATAGTAAAATTAAACAAGGCAAAGATTTTGGATGCAATACTGTCCCAGAACCAACTAACAGGGGCGCACTCCCTGACCATGTTAAGATATGTGTGACAGCACTAGTAGTTTGACATTTTGGCCAACATGATTACCGTAATTCCTCAAATAAAGACTGGTAGTCAATTAAAAGACACATTAAAAGGGCGTGGCCAACATGGACAAATAAAGGCCAGCCTCAAATTAAGGCCAGGGAAAAAATAGCGTGGATAATCTCCTAAATTCCTTTCATATAATGTGCATTCAAGTTTATCGTAATGTACATTTCTAACAATTAAATTTAACAGATTCAACATTAAATTCACGCTTTTTTTTCTGGGTTAAGGTGCTCATGTAAAGTATTATTTTCCTACCGGTATTGTAGTCACTGTGGTTGCATGTGTTTATATATATATATATATATATATATATATATATATATAT
>NC_045750.1:21538481-21540467 GCF_008692095.1 Etheostoma spectabile | reverse complement strand
ATATATATATATATATATATATATATATATATATATATATAGGAATTACGGTATTGGCTTTCTTGCTGAGAACGAGACAAAAAAATGGATACCACTCATACCACTTATGAAGCCACAGCTAGTTGCCGGTTAGTTTAGCATAAAGCCTGGAAACAGCTAGCCTGGTTCTGTCTAAAGGTAACAAAATCATCCTACCAGTACCTGTAAAGCTCACCAATTAACAATTATATGTTGTTTGTTTAATCTGTACAAAACCAAAGTGTAAAAAATGACAATTTGTAGTTTAACGTACAACCAGTGGAGAATCCAAGAAGTCATTGCACACAGTTAAGAAATAATCACACCTGAATTAGAGTTACAAATTCAGTGTAGAAGTGGGTCATGATCAAGTGGTAACTTACAGGCCTGAAAAGTGAAGCCAATTTGGAATTGTCTTAAACCTACATTCTCTCTATTTTCCAGCAGGGAGCGACTCCACTGGTTGCAAAAAGAAGTAAGTTTCTATAGAAGTCAATGGGGAAATTACCATAAATCTCACTTCATATATTACCTTAGTAAACATTTTCATAATAAGTTTACAATTTCAATTGCTAATTTAAAGTCTTCTTCAATTAGGCAATATGTTCATTTTGTAAATGATTATTATATTATAATAACATTTTTATTATATATAATTATTATTATATAATATACATTTACACATTAAAGCAGGAGATGCTTTAGGGGCGTCGCTACACACTGTTCATTAAAATGGCAGTGAACTGGTTTTTAGGTGTTGTTCATGTTTTTTTCTAATTCTTTGACCCTTTCATGTGTCGTGTGACATTGTGTGTTTACACTTCATCAGAGTTAATTGGAACATATTGGTTACCAATGTCATATTTAGCGCCTCGCCAGCTCTGCGTAGTGTGGTACAGTACATCCAGAGGAACGGCCCCAGTACCTGGAGGTCCACCTTTCCCCAACAGCAAAATTCTGCTGGATGATTGAAATCTTTGACTTTAGCAGCTCCATTGAAACCATACACACAACATTGGCTTAGAAACGTCATCCTCCTCAGCTCCGCCCTTTAGTCCAAATATGGTCCCTTCTGGCTTCAAATACCAAGATGGCGACAGCCAAAAATGCAAACTCCTGGCTTCAAAACGGCAGTCCACAAACCAGAGTATGATGTCACTAATGCTATTTGCGTCCATTATTTTTACAGTCTAGGGTCATGATGCAGTATTACTAAATGACAGTAAATTCTGGATTTCATCCAATGCAACTTACAATTGCTATATCAGAGGTCGCATGGAGCAACTAGGAGTAAAGTGCCTTGCTCAAGGACACATCGGTTGACATATTTAGCAGTGGGATTCGAACCCTCGTCTCCCACACCAAAGGCATGTCTCATATCCACATCACCACCCATTGACCCAGAGACTGGACTCCATAGCACAAAAAAAACTTGAACTTTTGTCTCTCATTTCACATTAATAGAGTAAAGTAGCTTATTTCATTTGATGTCATTAAATTAGGTGAAGGTGTTTACCTTCTCAGGGGCGGGGGCTAGAAGGGGGCACGAGGTGGTACTGCGCCCCCCCCCACATACACACACACACCCTTGGACCCCCTCTCCCCTTCATTGGGCTAGAGTCAATGTCACTGTTCTGCCAAAGAGTCACTATCACTGTTCTGCCAAACTTCCCAGCCCTTGTCACATGACCAATTAATGTTTCCATGACGACTATCCAAAATTCTGATGCCATGGAACTAGCCCTGGAATTGTTTTTTTTGTTTTTTTTAAGTGGCAGACTGAGCTTAAAGAAAACGTTTATTGTATGCGTTTGTCTATTTGTATAGCTTTATTTTTATTATTAATAATGGATGTGCTGTTTTATTTAACAGAAATAAATGGTGTTGTTCTGTCCTATTCAATATTGCCTATATTTATAAACAGATTTTCTATGTTGTATTCTGATGAAATGTCCCCCTGTGCCCCCC
>NC_045750.1:21537435-21538471 GCF_008692095.1 Etheostoma spectabile | reverse complement strand
TTATTGGTTGCCTACTTGTGCCCCCCCCCCAACTGATTGTTGGTCCCCCCTGTGCCTCCCCACTTAAAAAAAATCCTGGAATCACCCTGTTACCTTCAGTTTTGCATGCTGCCTCTTTGTCCCACCTCACTGTGCTTTAGACAGATAAATGATGAAAGACTTATTTTGCTCGGCACCTGTAGTAAACTGTCACATTTCCATTGCGTTGTTGTGTCCGGAGGCACACTGACGCAACATGAACCGGGATGCAGAGCTGTAAACGACTGCTGATCTGAACCTCTACACTCTGAATGTAACCAAGGGCAGCGTTTGACCCACACAATGAAAACAAAAAAGCTCAGGTGTGCTCTGGGGTTCAATTGAAATGTAGAAAAAGTAGGTGCCCAACAGGGTGGTGTCATCACTGTCAAAGTGCTTCAGGGAAAATCTTCATCACCTCTGCGTATTAACCTCTCGCCTCACTGCCTTCAGCTATTATTTACCAAGTTTCCACAAGCCATCTGAATCCTAGAGCTGCAGTTGAGCCCAGCTCCTATGAGTGAGGGGGGTGGGGGACATGATGATTAGACAAAACCCATCTCGTTCACCGTGGCTCAGAGTAGACTATAATCAAGATGAATGTTGGCTTTTGATTGCTCGCTACTGTCGAAAACTCTGAGATGTAGCTGAGTTTTTTGATATCGGTGAGAGAGTAAGAGAAAGAGAGAGAGAGAGACTGAGAGAATCAATGCATCATCTATTATGTCCAGTGCCTAATGAAAAGACAGTGCTGCAGATGGAATAAAGTGCTGCCAAAAGGAAGTCTTCAGAGGCCTTCTCTGCCTTTAGCTTGATGTCATGATCACTTTAATACTCCGGCTACTTTTCCTCTGCTATCGATCCGCTGCTTAATGGCTTGTGTTGCACAAGCATCATTCAAACTACACTTCATTGCTGTTTCTCTTCTCTTTGATTCCTTCTGACACTGCTTATTCAATTCCAATTCCATTTTATTTACAGGATCATTCATAACAAGAGTTATCTCGAGACACTTTAC
>NC_045750.1:21534949-21537425 GCF_008692095.1 Etheostoma spectabile | reverse complement strand
GGTCTAGACCACACTCCATAATTTACAAGGACCCAGCAGTTCTAGTAGTTCCCTCCAGAGTAAGCAACAGTGTGATAGTGGCGAGGAAAAACTTCCTTTTAGGAAGAAATCTCGGTAGATAGATACAGTGGTGTGAAAAAGTGTTTGCCCTCTTCCTCATTTCCTGTTCCTTTGCATGTTTGTCACAAGTGTGCGGAACATCAAACCAATTTAAACTAGTCACGGACAAACAAGAACACAAAATGCAATTGGTAAAAAGTGTTATTATTAAAGGTGAAAAAAAAATCCAAACCATCATGGCACTGTGTGAAAAAGTGATGTTGCCCCCTAAACTAATAACTGGTTGGGCCACCATTAGCAGCAACAACTGCAACCGAGCGTTGCGATAACGTGCAATGAGGCTTTTACAGCGTCCTGGAGGAATTTTGGCCCACTCATCTTTGCAGAATTGTCCTAATTCAGTTACATAGAGGGTTTTTGAGCATGAACGGCCTTTTAAGGTCATACAACATCTCAATAGGATTCAGGTCAGGACTTGGATAGGCCACTCCAAAGTCTTCATTTTGTTTTTCTTCAGCGATTTGGTGGTGGACTTGCTGGTGTGTTTAGGATCAGTGTCCTGCTGCAGAACCCAAGTTCGTTTCAGCTTGAGTACACGAACAGATGGTCGGACATTTTCCTTCAGGACTCTTGGTAGACAGCAGAATTCATAGTTCCTTTTATCACGGCAAGTCTTCCAGGCCTGAGAGCAAAACAGCCCCAGACCATCACTACCCACCCACCATATTTTACTGTTGGTATAATGTTCTTTTATGAAATGCAGTGTTCCTCCTACGCCAGATATACTTGGACACACACCTTCCAAAGAGTTCCACTTTTGTCTCATCGGTCCACAGAATGTTGTCCCAAAAGTCTGGAGATCATCAAGATGTGTTGTGGAGAAATTGAGACGAGCTTTGATGTTTTTTGCTCAGCATTGGTTTTCTCCTTGGAACTCTGCCATGCAGGCCATTTTTGCCCAGTCTTTTCCTGATGGTGGAGGCATGAACGCTGACCTTAACTGAGGCAAGTGAGGCCTGCAGTTCTTTGGACGTTGTTGTAGGGTCCTCTTACCTGACCTCTTGGATGAGTCGTCGCTGCGCTCTTGGGGTAATTTTGGGAGGCCGGCCACTCCTGGGAAGGTTCACCACTGTTCCATGTCTTCGCCATTTGTGGATAATGGCTCTCACTGTGGTTCGCTGGATTCCCAAAGCTTTGGAAATGGCTTTATAACCCTTTCCTGTTACGGGGAAGGACGGACCCAAACGCACAGCTCAAAGTAACGTTATTTTAAGGGGAAAGAGAGGAAAAGGGAGTGGGAGGAGGAGGTGCGAGACCCGGGGATGGGAACCAGGGTAACCAGTGAGGGCAGATGATGGTGCGGGGAATGCCGGGGTTGAGTCCTGAGGGGGCCGGGACGAAGGAGGGAAGGAGGAGGCGAAACGGGAGAGGCAGAGGGCGAGTCCGGGGTAGGTGGCTGAGGAGAAGGCAGTGGGGTCGGAGACTGACGCGTTGCAGCAGATAGATGGATGAAGGGGGGCACCGAGGAGGAGGACCAGGAGGGGAGCAGCTGACCGAGTGGAACTGAGGATGGAAAAGACAAGAGAGGTAAGTACAGGGAGTTAACATGCAAACAGACAAGTTCTAAGCCTTAAAGCAGTCGGTACTAGGAGTTCACCCAGGTAGTAGCGACAACGATCGGTGAAGACTGAGTGAAGAGCCGGAGTAGATATACTGGTGGTGATGATGATGGCAGACAGGTGTGGAAGGCGGGAGCGAGAGCAGGCTGGCGGTGTGGAGAATGAGCCGGTTGATTGTACACAGGAAGCAGGTGTGGGCGGGTCAGCTGGCATTGGAGATGAGGGAGAGGAAAAACAAAAACAAACAGCAGCAGAGAAGCGGGAACAAAAGGCAGAAAGAAAAAACCAAAAACACAAAAATAAATAAAAGGACAGACTCACGGTCAGCCGGGCCCCACCACAACACTTTCCAGACTGATAGATCTCAATTACTTTCTTTCTAAATGTTCCTGAATTTCTTTGAGTCTCGGCATGATGTGTAGCTTTTAGGATCTCTGGTGGACCTTACTGTGTCAAGCGCTCCATTTAAGTGATGCCTTGATTGTGAACAGGTGTGGCAATAATCAGGCCTGGGGTGTGCTAGAGAAATTGAACTCAGGTGTGGACAACCACAGTATAGTATGTTTTAACAAGGGGGCAATCCCTTTTTCACACAGGGCCATGATGGTTTGGATTTTTTTCCCTTTAATAAACACCTTCATTTACAAATTGCATTTTTGTTGTACTTGTGTTGTCCTTGACTATTGTTTAATTGGTTGTGTCCGAACACTTAAGTGTGACAAACATGCAGGAACGGAAATGAGGAAGGGGGCAAACACTTTTTCACCCTACTGTATATCTATGCTAATAATATCCTA
>NC_045750.1:21534795-21534924 GCF_008692095.1 Etheostoma spectabile | reverse complement strand
AAAAGTCTTGGAGATCATCAAGATGTGTTGTGGAGAAATTGAGACGAGCTTTGATGTTTTTTGCTCAGCATTGGTTTTCTCCTTGGAACTCTGCCATGCAGGCCATTTTTGCCCAGTCTTTTCCTGATG
>NC_045750.1:21534637-21534782 GCF_008692095.1 Etheostoma spectabile | reverse complement strand
CGCTGACCTTAACTGAGGCAAGTGAGGCCTGCAGTTCTTTGGACGTTGTTGTAGGGTCCTCTTACCTGACCTCTTGGATGAGTCGTCGCTGCGCTCTTGGGGTAATTTTGGGAGGCCGGCCACTCCTGGGAAGGTTCACCACTGT
>NC_045750.1:21534140-21534294 GCF_008692095.1 Etheostoma spectabile | reverse complement strand
AAGGCAGTGGGGGTCGGAGACTGACGCGTTGCAGCAGATAGGATGGATGAAGGGGGGCACCGAGGGAGGAGGACCAGGAGGGGAGCCAGCTGACCAGAGTGGAACTGAGGATGGAAAAGACAAGAGAGGTAAGTACAGGGAGTTAACATGCAAA
>NC_045750.1:21518158-21534115 GCF_008692095.1 Etheostoma spectabile | reverse complement strand
GTTTGCGTTTTTTCTTTTCTGCCTTTTGTTCCCGCTTCTCTGGGGCTCTGTTTGTTTTTGTTTTTCCTCTCCTCATCTCCATGCCACTGACCGCCCACACTGCTTCCTGTGTACAATCAATCGGCTCATTCTCCACACCGCCAGCCTGCTCTCGCTCCCGCCTTCCCCCTGTCTGCCATCATCATCACCACCAGATATCTACTCCGGCTCTCACTCAGTCTTCACCGACGTTTGTCGCTACTACTGGTGACTCCTAGTACGACTGCTTTAAGGCTTAGAATCTGTGTTGTTTGCAGTTAACTCCCTGTACTTACCTCTCTTGTCTTTTCACATCCTCAGTTCCACTCGGTCAGCTGCTCCCCTCTGGTCCTCCTCCTCGGTGCCCCCCTTCATCCATCTATCTGCTGCAACGCGTCAGTCTCCGGCCCCACTGCCTTCTCCTCACCACCTACTCCCGACTCGCCCTCCTGCCTCTCCCGTTCGCCCTCCTCCCTTCCTTCCTTCGTCCCGGCCCCCTCAGGACTCAACCGGCATTCCCCGCACCATCATCTGCCCTCACTGGTTACCCTGGTTCCCATCCCCGGGTCTCGCACCTCCTCCTCCCACTCCCTTTTCCTCTCTTTCCCCTTAAAATAACGTTACTTGAGCTGTGCGTTTGGGTCGTCCTTCCCCGTAACAGGAAGGGTTATAAAGCCATTTCCAAAGCTTTGGGAATCAGCGAACCACAGGAGAGCCATTACCACAATGGCGAAGACATGGAACAGTGGTGAACCTTCCCAGGAGTGGCCGGCCTCCCAAAATTACCCCAGAGCGCAGCGACGACTCATCCAAGAGGTCAGGTAAGAGGACCCTACAACAACGTCCAAAGAACTGCAGGCCTCAACTGCCTCAGTTAAGGTCAGGTTCATGCCTCCACCATCAGGAAGGACTGGGCAAAAATGGCCTGCATGGCAGAGTTACAGGAGAAACCAATGCTGAGCAAAAAACATCAAAGCTCGTCTCAATTTCTCCACACACATCTTGATGATCTCCAGACTTTTGGGACAACATTCTGTGGACCGATGAGACAAAAGTGGAACTCTTTGGAAGGTGTGTGTCCAGTATATCTGGCGTAGGAGGAACACTGCATTTCATAAAAGAACATTATACCACAGTAATATGGTGGGTGGGTATGTGATGGTCTGGGGCTGTTTTGCTCTCAGGCCTGGAAGACTTCCGTGATAAAGGAACTTGAATTCTGCTGTCTACCAAGAGTCCTGAAGGAAAATGTCCGACCATCTGTTCGTGTACTCAAGCTGAAACGAACTTGGGTTCTGCACAGGACACATGATCCTAAACCCACCAGCAAGTCCACCACCAAATCGCTGAAGAAAAACAAAATGAGACTTTGGAGTGGCCTATCCAAGTCCTGACCTGAATCCTATGAGATGTTTATGACCTTAAAAGGCCGTTCATGCTACAAAAACCCTCTAATTAACTGAATTAGGACAATTCGTCAAAGATGTATGGCCAAAATTCCTCCAGGACGCTGTAAAGCCTCATTGCACGTTATCGCAAACGCTCGGTTGCAGTTGTTGCTGCTAATGGTGGCCCAACCAGTTATAGTGTTAGGGGGCAACTCACTTTTCACACAGGGCCATGATGGTTTGGATTTTTTTTTCACCTTTAATAATAACACCTCTTCGTTACCAATTGCATTTTGTGTTGCTTGTTGTCCTTGACTAGTGTTAAATTGGTTGATGTTCCGACACACTTGTGACACACATGCAAAGGAACAGGAAATGAGGAAGAGGGCAAAAACTTTTTCACACCACTGATCTATCTACGAGATTTCTTCCTAAAAGGAAGTTTTTCTCGCCCTATCACACGTTGCTTACTCTGGAGGGAAACTACAGAACTGCTGGGTCCTTGTAACCTCTGGAGTGTGGTCTAGACCTACTCTATTGTAAAGTGTCTCGAGATAACTCTTGTTATGAATGATCCTGTAAATAAAATGGAATTGGAATTGAAATAAGCAGTGTCGAAGGAATCAAAGAGAAGGAAACCAGCAATGAAGTTAGTTTGAATGATGCTTGTCAACACAAGCCATTAACACGATCGATAGCAGAGGAAAAGTAGCCGGAGTATAAGTGATCATGACATCAACTAAAGGCAAGAAGAGCTCCTGAAGACTTCTTTTGGCAGCCTTTTCCATCTGCAGCACTGTCTTTTCATTAGGCACTGGACATAATAGATGATGCATTGATTCTCTCAGTCTCTCTCTCTATCTTTCTCTTACTCTCTCACCGATATCAAAAAAACTCAGCTACATCTCAGAGTTTTCGAACAGTAGCGAGCAATCAAAAGCCAACATTCATCTTGATGTATAGTCTACTCTGAGCCACGGTGAACGAGATGGGTTTTGTTCTAATCATCATGTCCCCCACCCCCTCACTCATAGGAGCTGGGCGCAACGCAGCTCTAGGATTCAATGGCTTGTGAAACTTTAAATAATAGCTGAAGGCAGTGAGGCGAGAGGTTAATAGAGCAGAGTGGATGAAGATTTTTCCCTGAAGCACTTTGACAGTGATACACCCCTGTTGGGCCAACCTATTTTTCTACATTCAATTGAACCCCAGAGCACACCTGAGCTTTTTTGTTTTCATTGTGTGGGTCAAACGCTGCCCTTGGTTACATTCGAGTGTAGAGGTTCAGATCACAGTCGTTTACGCTCTGCATCCCGTTCATGTTGCGTCAGTGTGCCTCCGGACCACAACACGCAATGGGAAATGTGACAGTTTACTACAGTGCCGAGAAAAATAAGTCTTTCATCATTACTGTCTAAAGCACAGTGAGGTGGGACAAGAGGCAGCATGCAAAACTGATAGGAACAGGGTGATTCGATTTTTTTTAAGTGGGGAGGCCAGGGGGACCAACAATCAGTTGGGGGGGGGCACAGTAGGCAACCAAAATCAGTTGGGGGGGGGGGACAGGGGGACATTTCATCAGAATACAACATAGACATCTGTTTATAATATGGCAATATGAATAGGACAGAACAACACCATTTATTTCTGTTAAATAAAACGCACATCATTATTATATAAAAATAAAGCTATACATAGACAAACGCATACAATAAACGTTTTCTTTAGCTCAGTTGCCCTTAAAAAAACAAAAAAAAACATTCCCAGGCTAGTCCATGGCATCAGAATTTGGATAGTCGTCATGGAAACATAATTGGTCCGTGACAAGGGCTGGGGAAGTTTGGCAGAACGTGATAGTGACTCTTTGGCGAACATGACATTGACTCTAGCCCATGAAGGGAGAGGGGGTCCAGGGTGTGTTGGGTATGTGGGGGGGGGCGCAGTACCCCTCGTGCCCCCTTCTAGCCCCGCCCCTGAGAAGGTAAACACCTTCAACCTAATTAATGACATCAATGAAATAAGCTCTTACTCTATTAATGTGAAAGAGAACAAAAGTTCAAGTTTTTTTTGTGCTATGGAGTCAGTCTCTGGGTCATGGGTGGTGATGTGATATGAGACATGCCTGTGGTGTGGGGACGAGGGTTCGAATCCCACTGTCTAAATGTCAACGATGTTCCTTGAGCAAGGCACTTTACTCCTAGTTGCTCCATGCGACCTCTGATATAGCAATTGTAGTTGCATTGGGATGAAATCCAGAATTTACTGTCATTTAGTATACTGCATCATACACTAGACTGTAAAAATAATGGACGCAAATAGCATTAGTGACATCATACTCTGGGTTTGTGGGCGCCGTGTTGACAGCAGGAGTTTGCATTTTTGGCTGTCGCCATCTTGGTATTTGAAGCCAGAAGGGACCATATTTGGACTAAAGGGCGGAGCTGAGGAGGATGACGTTTCTCAAGCCAATGTTGTGTGTATGGTTTCAATGAGCTGCTAAAGTCAAGATTTCAATCATCCAGCAGAATTTTGCTGTTGGGGAAAGGTGGACCCCAGTGTAGTGGGGCCGTTCCTCTGGATGTACTGTACCACACTACGCAGAGCTGGCGAGGCGCTAAATATGACATTGGTAACCAATATGTTCCAATTAACTCTGATGAAGTGTAAACACACAATGTCACACGACACATGAAAGGGTCAAAGAATTAGAAAAAAAACATGACACAACACCTAAAAACCAGTTCACTGCCATTGTAATGAACGTGTGAGGCGACGCCCCTAAAGCTCTCCTGCTTTAATGTTAAATGTATATTATAAATAATATATATAATAAAAATTTATTATATATAATAATCATTTACAAAATGAACATATTGCCCTAATTGAAGAAACTTTAAATTAGCAATTGAAATTGTAAACTTATATGAAAGTTACTAAGGTAATATATGAAGTGAGATTATGGTAATTTCCCATTGACTTCTAGAAACTTACTTCTTTTTGACACCAGTGGAGTCGCTCCTGCGGAAAATAGAGAGAATGTAGGTTTAAGACAATTCCAAATTGGCTTCACTTTTCAGGCCTGTAAGTTACACTTGATCATGACCCACTTCTACACGCAGTTGTACTCTAATCAGTGTGATTATTTCTTAACTGTGTGCAATGACTTCTTGGATCTCCACTGGTTGTACGTTAAACTACAAATGTCTTTTTTACACTTTGGTTTGTACAGATTCCAAACAACATATAATGTTAATTGGTGAGCTTTACAGGTACTGGTAGGATGTATTTGTTCCTTTAGACAGAACCCTGTAGCGTTTCCAGGCTTTATGCTAAACTAACCGCACTACTGTGTTCATAAGTGTATGAGTGGTATCCATTTTTTGTCTCGTTCTCAGCAAGAAGCCAATACCGTAATTCCTATATATATATCTATATATATTATATATATGATATATATATATATATAATTTTATATATATCTATATAATATATATATATATAAACACATGAACCACAGTGATACAATACCGGAGGAAAATAAACTTTACATGAGCACCTTAACCCAGAAAAAAAGCTGAATTTAATGTTGAATCTGTTTAAATTTAATTGTTAGAAATGTACATTACTAAACTTGAATGAATTATATGAAAGGAATTTAGGAGATATCCACCTATTTGTCCTGGCCTTAATTGAGGCTGGCCTTTATTTTGTCCATGTTGGCCGCGCCCTTTTTGTGTCTTTAATTGACTACCAGTCTTTATTGAGGAATACGGTAATCATGTTGGCCAAATGTCAAACTATAGTGCTGTCACACATATCTTAACATGGTCAGGGAGTGCGCCCCTGTTAGTTGGTTCTGGGACAGTATGCATCCAAAATCTTTGCCTTGTTTAATTTTACTATGCCTGTTAAAGTTCTTTTTTTTTATTTGAATGACAGTTCAGCTTTTAACTTTCTGAAACTCAAACTTCTGTATTTGCTGGACTTACAGCTGCGAGAAGATGACTGCAACCGTTGGAATCCACCCCATCACTCTGTCAATCATCGGGACCAGTGCGTACCGATGTGGTGCATCGATGGAGCGCCAGAAAAGATTCTAGAAACTTGGGTGAACTTGTTGGGCTGTGTATGTAGGTTCCTCATCTGTATCGTCGTGCATATGGTTGTGTGTATGTGTGTTGTGTGTGTCTGTTTCTGCGGTCTTTTTTTGTCTCCAGATCAAGTATCATGATTATATCAGTCCGTCTGCATCTTTACACCTGTTCCCCACCATCATCCTTCCAAAACTTTTTTTCCTCCATGTTTCATGAATTTTTGTTTACGTTGGAGCAAAAAGTTTGGTTATTAATTCTCAACAGAGACAACAGATTTGTAAAAAAGAATAATACATTCACCTTAAGACACATTAATTCACTCCATATGTCTAGTATTAGCTTGCATAGAGTTAGAAACAGCATCTGTGATATTAACATCAATATTTTGTAAGTAATAGGCACACAACTTGGCCATTATAAATCATAATTAGAGGATATCCAATACCACAACACACATCAGTTCACAGCAAATTGGCTAGCTCTATGAAGATGTGTTAGCTAGATGCCATATGGATATAATGAATGTTATGTAAACATGCTCTGAATTGATGATTAAGTGCTTTTGCTTGTTACATGTCTAAGCCTTGATAGATGGCTTACTAATGGTGGGAAAATAATAGTATGGGAAAATCCTCACTTTTACTACTAATATTTGCATAACAAGTAAGTAAAGTTATGCATGACTGTGTGCTGCTGTTAAGCTCCGAGATCAAAGTTTTTCAGAAACAATATGAAAATGGCCAGTTGGGAAATTCAAAGATACTAGGAAACTAATCATTAGAACCGGTTTTTTTTCTTTGCTCAGTAACTTATCCTATTACCTCATAGATCTTGAATTAGAGGAAGTACTTGTCGACTTGTTAATTAGAAGTTAGCTCCTGATTTGTTCCCAATCTCAAACATGATCTTTCCACACCTTACTTGAGTCCTGCTGTTTTGTTGGTTTTTAACAATTTTATCAGTGTTCAATCTCCTAATGTGCTGCTGTTTCCATTATACTTGATGATGTTCTTTAAAGTGTGCTCTTAGCCAAAATAAATTCAACAGAAAATCTTGAGCTCTACCGTCCCCCGGAGGGAAGGTTTTATGTGGACGCTGTTGTATTGGTAGTGTCAATCTTCTAGATTCATTCTTGCATTGTGCCAGACCTATCTCCACAGCATGTACTAAGGTCTGGCTAGTCCACACATACATTCCAGGACAGTTTCTGTCCCCCATGAGGTAATAATGACAACAAAACTGTGATACTGTACAAGCTTCACCACTACTTAACCAAGGCGACACAGAGGATTATAAAAACATGACGCACTCACTCTCCGAAGAGGTAATTATTCCTTCTATTTCTGCGTGTGTAACCAGGCCCACTGGAGGCTTAGCCAAAGTTAATAAGTCCACTTAGACAACGCCACCTTGGGACTTCCACCCAAAGAGTTTACCATAGAATTGATTTTAATAATCCCAGGGTCCCCACGACCAGGTCAGCCCACAAAGTAATCAGAGACGTTTGTTGTTATGACTATGCAAATGATTATTGTACATTAAAAGAAATAAAAACTAACAATTACTAAAAGACCAAATACACCACTAATCTAACAAAGAAGCAAAGTACAAATGTTAGGGTCTAGGAGAATTAAGTTAGTTGGTAAAAAAAAAGGTACTTATAAAATTTAGAGAAGCACAGGAATTTGTTAAACTATTGGTTGCTACAGTGGCAGCAGGTGATTATATAATTAATAATATCATAAAACAACCATGCAAATCACACTAACCATGCAATATATTTTAAAAAAATCAGTTGTTAACGTCACCACCTGTTATCCAACTACTTGACACACCACCAATGTTCCTCAAATCTAGACCTAGTTAAAAGTCCCAGGACAAACACACTCAGACTTTGACCACGTTCTCCACAAACCACCTTGTGACCACAAACAATAAAGCATAAAACAAACCAAAAACACGGGCGCTTTCTCAGTTAAAAGTTAATAGATAATCAAAAAATGACAACACAGTCAATAACACATAAAACAACTAAAACCGGGCAAGGCCAAAACAGCAGTGACACTCGGACTTTGTGTACTTGGCTTGGCTTTGGCTGTACGAACGAAACAGACAGACATTAGAACCTTTACGTTGTCTCACAAAAGTGCAAAAAACAGTTCACTCCAAACTCACCTTTGGCTGTAGCACCGAGACCCGCACACGCGCACACAGCAGACGCTTGGCTTTGGCGTAGCAACCGAGACCCACACACGCCAGATAAACAGCACAGACAAGAGACAGTGAGCTCTTTCGGCGGAGCCTTTATTTCCATGCCTTGGTCCAGTGACCGTTCACATGACCACTCTCTAACCAATCGGTTACACGTGCAAAAGTTGCCGGACAACACAGTTTTCTGAACATAGCCCTGGTGAGAAATACACAGGAGTTATGTTGAGCTGATATTGTTATTGCTTGTATCAACTCATTGGCAATGTCTTGACTGTAACAGCGTTCTTAAAATTAAAAGTTATGCACATAAACTTTAAACTTAGTTTGGAACGACGCAGTTCAATTGCAAGCTGTTTAGAGTGTTCCACTGGATGTCCCAACCTTTGCTTTTATCTCTTTGTGCGCCTTCTTGATACATTGCTTTTTGGTTTTTGAGCATAGTAATATAACCGCACATCTCAGTAACATTCTCCTAAATTGGGCATTAACAAACGCATTTTGTTGCAATTTTTACCGTAGCTGTGTAATGACAATAAGTTGAAATCTAATCTAATCTAATCTAAAACAGCATACCCGCCCGTTGCTGGTAACGTTTAGTAGCTTGGTCTCGAGACGAGACTCATCCCCGAAAAGACCCATCAGGGCCAAAACGGCGGTCAGTGTCGCCAAGGTGTTTGCAGCCATTGACACTGCAACACCCCACAGATTCCAAAGTGTTTTCAAAATGTCTCTGGAGCAAAAGATATGTTGTTTTGTAAATCAGAACGTAGCAATATAAGTGTAGCCTTAACTTGGTTTGCTACAGGAAACCATTTTGCAGAGCCATTGTTTCTGTGTCCGGGGCTTAGAACCACAACAATCCCCGCCAATTGGTCCCAAAAAGTCCCAGTTAACAGAGTATGATGCTATAAACGTGACTTGTGAAATCTCTACCAGCCTTTCCTGAAAGATCCAAGTGGCCTAGCCTGGTCTACCAGACTCTCATACATCTATTCGTAAAGAGGGTCTGGCCACTCTCCATTGACAAGTGTTCACTTCTTGAAGGCGGTACACGTTTTGAAGTTTAAACCATTGGATCTGCCCAAAGCCGCGAACGTACGGTTGTATACGTCGTTAGCATAGCTGAATGTTAGTCGTAGCTACTCCTTCACCACAAACGGAACAAGTGCTGAAAATCAAACTTTTCCAACCCTGTGGGCAGGAGGGCCAAACATTATGTCCACCCAACAAAACTCAATAAAGATTGTTCTTGCTCAGGTTTAACTTCTGGCATTTGGTAATGTTGCCGAGGCGCGCAAATGGCTCCACTCGCATCTTTTCTCTGACCTGATGTTCGCTGATTGGACCGCTAAATATTTGGCCGGAGAAAACCTGCGATATAACGCAGAACCAGAGGAGTACTGAAGGAATTGAAAATGAGCGGATGTGGTGTGTTTGTGTGTGTGGTGTGTGTGGTGGTGTGGTGTGTGTGTGTGTGTGGGTGTGTGTCAATCACCGACCTTAAGCAATTTCACCAAGCATTAGATGTGATGGATCAGACCACTTAAGCTGCAGGTGCAAAAAAACAAACATCCAACACACATGTATCAAGGACCAGGGAGAGGGGGGGGGGCGGGTGTGATTGTGTAGGGTATGCGATATGACAGGGGAATAATATGAAACGCAGCTGCTGTCTTACCATGACTGGTTTGATACAGTTACAACTGAGACACAGAGGCAGTCAATCCTTCAACACAGCGGGTTCTCTGTCGAAACGTGCCACGTCTAATCCTTCATCGGCAGCGAAGACGCTCTCAGATTTTAGGGTCACGGCGTTCGAACAAACACGTTCAAACACATCGAGACGTCAGCCATCGCCACTCGGGATGGCTTGCACACAGAACAGTAGCGTGTGTGTTTGTGCGTGGGCCCAATGACACAGGTCAGCGCAGTTCGTTAGTGATACGCTTTGGACTGTCAGCATGAGTTACTGTAATAACATCACAACAAAATGTGCACTCAAACATTTTTTGTGTTCACTTTCTTGTGAGTTTATCCCTTTGCCCATGAGCTTCAACATGAAAGGTCTCACGATTCTTGCTTTACTTTCTACACTCTGTGGCACGGCAGACATAATTAATAAACATTATCAGTTTCCTCTTTGTTTGTCTTTGATATAGGGCAGCCTCCTTCTGTCAACCTAGCTCCTGCCTCTTCTTCTGTGTTGGCTTTGAGTGCACATTTAACAAGGTTTAACCACACATCAGGGTTGTCTGTGGGTTATAGTACTCAGTGGATTTTATCATTGACATTTGTGTCGTCTCGCTATGCCAGACCTTCCTCCACGCGCTGATGGGGGAGGGGAACCACAGTGCCTCTCTAAATAGCCTCGGGAAGAAGGATCTGAATAAGGACTTTCCAAACTATTTTGTTAAAGAGTAAGATCATGTTTTTTTAAAATAACAGAAACACTCTGAAATGGTATCACCAATCCAACCAGACTCCATTTAAATAAACAATGCTTTTTTAGAGCATATTGTCCAAAGGTTAATGATGTGTTTATTTACACAAACCAGAGTATGATGGTTGAACAGTGGAAAGATACCAAAACGATTTTCCCTTCATTCGCAGTGACTTTGGATATATAGGGAGGTGGGGAAAGACCTGGGGTATGCAGGTTGGACATGATAACCAGGACCAGCAAAGGACTCAGCCTACATGGGGCGCATGCTCTACAGGGGAACTTGAGGTTCCTCCAAGGACAGCTTTTTGATAGTTTTGTGAGTTTTACAATAATAAAATCACTGTTTATTTAAATGGAGGCTGGTGGCGTGGCAATACGAAGACATGCTTTATTTAGCCCACGCATACACACAAGCCTGAACACATGCTTAGGACCCATACATGATATACACACTTACTAAAGATGTGAGGGGGTGCACATGGATGAGCGTCATGAGCAGTCGGGGTTTGGTGCCTTGCTCAGAAGCTCCTTAGCAGTGCCTTGGGGGGAACTGGTGCCTCCCAGCACCGTCCACACTCAGCCCTTGGTCCGTATGCATCCCTCCACTGTTGCTGACCCAACTCCCCACGGACTGAGCTACTGGCCCCCAATGGCTGTTCTAGAAGTTGGTGGTGTGCAGAGGATGTTGTACATGCCTTTGGTGTGGTTGATGTGGGTCAATTACCACTGTGACACATCAACCAATGTGCCTTGAGCAAGGACACTTAACCCTAGTGTTCCAGGGCGTGCAACCCGTGCATATAGTAATTAGACGTCACTTTGGATGAAACGCCAGCTAAATGACATGTATATAATATTCTGGAGTGTTTTACGTTTAAAAAAAGGATATTACACCATGAACGACGTTATCTCTGTTGTATCCTTTCCATAATGGGCGTCAGACACGTAGAACTAAATAACTGCATTCTGTCCAAATAGCATTTGTCAAGTAAATTGAAGGTGCGCAATTTCCCTAACTTATTGGTAGCTTGTTTCACAGCTGCAATGCAGCAACCCTTCTAATACGGGACCAATTTCATAAATTGCTGTTCCCTCAGTCACTTGGACACAAAACCATAGCAAAGTAAGGTCCAGTTTAAAAAAAACAACTCAATGTTACCCTATGTCAATGCGTCTCATGGCTGATTTAATAGCAAAGCCTGCGTGAAGAACATTATGTCCCTTCTACTGGGTGCCTATTAATTAGAAATACACCCTAAAAAGGAATTTTAAGCTATATCATAGATATTGGAGATTTGTGTAAATAACAATCCTATTCGCTGTTATTGCAAAAAATAATAAAGTGTTATCTGTGATAGAAAGCCCTGGTTTTTTTCTCCACAGAGACACTTAAAGCTTTGGCTCTTGCTTTTATTCGCCTGTTTACACTGTCCAAGTTTATTGAAGAAAAAGAGGCGGCTCTCTTTTCGGGTAGTATTCCCCTTTAATGTGTTTTCCGGCTGAGACTGTGGCACAGCTAACACACAGATGATAGGACAAAAAGCCTTTCCATGACCTTCCCACCATTCAATCATTGACTTTGATGTGTAAGTAGAGCAATGAATTGGGAGTAGCGGCTGTGCTTTCCTTTTGGTCATAATTACAAAACTCAAATGAGTAGAACACCTAAGTGAACAATGGCAAGGTGCGAGGACCACTGCGCTGTTCTTCGTGAACAACAGTGTACTCTACTGTGAAAGTGTGTTGTGTGTGTGTGTTGTGGTGTGTGTGTGTGTGTGTGTGTTGTGTGTGTGTGTGGCTGTGTGTGTGTTGTGTGTGTGTGTGTGGTGTCCTGCTGAGTAAGAGAGAAGTTACATCGTTTTTTTTTTTCACACTAGTCTACAGATGATGAGTGGGCTTATCTGCTGTATTTAAGTGTTTCAAGGCATATAAAATTCTATGTTATATAGTGACTAATGATTTGTGTCTGATATGGTTGCTTCAAAATACTTTTTTAAACAACTTCATATTTAATAAGTATGAGTTGCAACTTTGTTTACTAAAGCTTGGCAAAAAAGACTAGAAGGTTTATTTGATTAGGGCATGTGTGACTTTGGCATCTGGTCCTTCTCCTAGGTAACTGTGTCTATTAAACCCTTGTGGGCTGGCATATTTTATTGTATGCATGACACAAAATAAAAAATATATTCATGAATTCATTCATTCTGCCCTTGTTCCTCATTGAAAATGCAGAATTTGAGAATATGCAAGTATCTTTAATCTTTAAAGTTTTCCACATGGTGTAAGCTGCATGTTGAACCATGACTGGTTGTTGTAACCCTTTTCTGATTTATGATGTTTTTCTGTTTACTCTTTCTATGTATGTTATGATTTTACTCATTTTGTTAAGCACTTTGGATACCTGCTGGTAGTTGTAGCACTAAATAAATACATTTTGTTGATTGTTGGTCTCCAAACTAGTTGTGATGTCACAAACCACATCCTATTGTTCAAAAAGCATTAAAGGTGAGCCTAGAGAGCTGTTCTCCATCCAGCAGATGAATGGAAAATCCTTCATGCATTATATTGTGACATTCATTGTCACATCATCTGTTTATGTGTAGTAGCTTTTATGTTAGTGGCACAGTCTCCTTTCTGGGAGGATTTAGATTACCTACCTGAACAAAACGCGATGCATGACTGTATTTTTAATTCTATCCATTGATAACAAACTGATGCAAACGCCATTTTCAAATCCTGTTTTGATATCAAGGCCAGCGTACCAAGGTGTTGTTAGTCGGAGTGGGGAGGGGTTTGCGGATTGGTGGGCTTGGGATCTCATTGGTCCTATCGCATCATCGATCAGACACCCACAGCACTCACTGTTGGTCCACAGCTAAGTGGAAGAAGCGGCTGGGATGACCATCAAGCCCTCTAAGGCTACATTTCCCTGCTAAATTTTAAAAGAATATCTTTTGCAATGTGATACTTGCGTTCCAACTGCTCGGGCATTAACTCCCATGTTGTCCTCGGAGCAAATTACCGTTTTCCTATCAAGTTCTTTTCAACTACCACTTTCCACACAACGCCTTTGGCAATCTCTACTTTCATAATTTTGGATGTCTATTCGATTTTATAGCATTAAAAAAAAACGTTGAAGTGGGTTCTGAAATAGTATTGAGTGAAAGTTGACATATTCCAGTCTGCTTCTACATGTTACCATGGCAAATACCAGCAACAGGCAGAGTATAAATGCTGTCTCTTTTTACCCGGCACGCATGCCCAGTATAGAGGTTAGTTTTTCTACTGGAGCTGCAAGCACTTATGTCGGTAAGCCATGCTCTAGTGCCTGTAGGGAATGAGTCCTTACCCCTATGAAGGAGTTCAAGTACCTTGGGGTCTATCGCGAGTGAGGAGACAATGGAGCGGGAGATTGGCCGGGGAGACTCGGAGCAGTGGGGCAGTAATGCTTGTGCTACCAAACCGTTGTTGACAAAAAGAGAGCTTGCCAACGGCAAAAGCTCTCGATCTACCGGGCAAAGACCAAGTTGTCTTCAGCTGGGTCATGACCAAAAGAAACTAGATCGAGGGTACAAGACGCAGAAAGACAATGGGGAAAAAAAATGTTTCAGCCATATTTCTTCCATCCTCCCCACTTCTTCAGACTCAGTTCATTAATTAGCCAACACATCTCATGAACAGGTGGTATATATTGCATGAAGAGTTTATGCACAGCAATTCGTATTGATATCCTACAAAATTACACGGACACATGACAATTACGAACGTTTGTTTTTATAAAGATCATTTTTGGGGCATTATTATTTTCCACGGACAGATGAAGACATGAAATGGGAGAGAGAGGGGAATGATATGTAAATGAAATTTAATTTAACGGTCTTTACAGTTAATTTGCTGAGAAAGGTTGTGCTGTGAGCCGGCACAGAGGAACGTGGGCCGGGCGTTTAAGCAGATGTTGCTGTTGAGTTATTCAACAAAAATAACCGTCATGCTACGGTGAGATTTAAGTTTAGGCACCAAAATGAATAGATTAGTGTTTTTTAAACACGTCCCCGTATAAGACTCCCCAGACACTGAACACGCGTTTTGGTGAAGTCTTTTGGTCCCCGGGGACATAAACTCCGCTCCCTCGCTTGGAAAGCCCTGTCTTTTATACATCCCTCCTCGCTACATGACCAGAGCAGTCTTATACAGCAGCCTTAAGGTGGTGCTACACAATAAATAAGTGGAATACATATGAATTACAGTGCATTACTTTCCATATATGTACGAATATTTCATGACACAGCCTAAGCTAACATGTAGGGAACCAGAGAGAAGAGAACACAGAATGGTAAGACAGTGACCAAGCTCGTTCTATTTGTAATATTTGTGTCTCAGGCGCTTTGTAGTACGCTATATGTAGTATACTATTATTCTGGTATTAGAATGTATCTAACAGCTTTCATTTGTTAGTCTTTTGTATACAGTAGATTTTCAGAATGTCTAGTATTCTAGTTTCTTACGGTAACTAAGTTATAATCTGTTGCTTCCTTTTCCCCTCAACAATGTTGATCTCCTATAGCTCATTCAAGCTGATTTGTGGTTTATGAGCATAAAAAATCCATCTCAAGTGTTGCTGTGAAATCTACGTTATCCTCCCAGGATAGTTTTGACATCATGACAGAGAATGAATAAAACCTATTGAAAATATCATGGTCTTATGTCCCTCGTAAACTATATTATGAAGTTGCGTAGAAATGAAAGAGCATTCAAAGATATGTTGTGACAGCAGACTGCATCTCTGTATGTTGTTCAGTGCAGTTGTGCTGCCCACATGGGTCTGTGGTTTCTTCATCACTGTTACAGTAGCAAACGGAAACATTGTGCTAGCTACAAATACACCTGTTCTTGTTGGTCCTCGATTTCTGATTCAATGTAATTAAATCATCAATCAATGTTTTCCTGTAACCATGTCATGAGATTATAGATGGTGCTGGGGTTGTTCATCGGAGAAGTTTCTAACAGCGTATGTCTTCACTTGGTTTTAAATTATGCCATCTTTGTCCGTCTTAATCTGACTTCTCTCAGTTATTTGACTGTGTGGTTTCTACGTTCAGAATACTTAAAATCAGAATAACTGAAGTTGCACCCGAAAGCCGCACAGAGACGTCGTAATCCATGCCTGAAATGCTGTTTGAGAATAATACCGTGTGGGCATAAGTCAATCTACAAATGAATCACCAACAGGCTCAGTTAAGAGTATTTGACATCTGATTGCCAGCAAGCTATACATGCTTGAGAAAGTTGAACTAGTTTATTTAGAATTTAATTTTTATAACACAGCTTTGATAATCCCCAACCCAAACCTATTTACATAAATTCAGAGGTTACAACTTGAACCACGCAAAGAAAAACACACTAATACGTATTAATAGATAACATACAATATGTAAATATCACATTAAGTCAGTGAGGAAAAAAAGACAAATTGTTCAGGGTCTAGAGCAGTACACAGCTGTCAGTGCTGAGCACCGCCTGCATAAAAACATGAGGGATAAAAAAAAAAAGACGTTTTCACCCTGCCTGGTTTAGTTCAATTGAATCATTGCACATTCAAAAGCTATACTCTGAATTGAACTCTCATATTTATTTTTCACATCAAAACACAACACAAAAATTAAATAAAAGGACAGACTCACGGTCAGCCGGGCCCCACCACAACACTTTCCAGACTGATAGATCTCAATTACTTTCTTTCTCAAATGTTCCTGAATTTCTTTGAGTCTCGGCATGATGTGTAGCTTTTAAGGATCTTCTGGTG
>NC_045750.1:21502233-21517174 GCF_008692095.1 Etheostoma spectabile | reverse complement strand
TTCATAACAAGAGTTATCTCAAGACACTTTACAGATAGAGTAGGTCTAGACCACACCCAAGAATTTACAAGGACCCAACAGTTCTAGTAGTCTCCTCCAGGGCAAGCAACAGTGCGACAGTGGCGAGGAAAAACTTCCTTTTAGGCAGAAACCTCGGACAGACCCAGGCTCTTGGTAGGCGGTGTCTGACGGGCCGGTTGGGGTTAGAATGAAGAGTGGCAATAACAAAAATAGAAAAAATTAGTAGTTTGTAGCAGTTCTTTGTAGTAGTTCATGGCATAGCAGAATGCTGTGCGGCATTACAAGGCACAGCAGGACGTAGCAGGACGTAGCAGGACACTGCAGTGTAGCAGTTGAACATGGCATCACAGAACATGGAGCGGGACCAAAGCAACCGCTGCTACCCTGATTGTTACCATGACAACACCATTGATCTGAAGCTTGATGCTGTCATGTAAATAGTTTTCAAATCAGCAATAAATATAACAATTTTTGATCAACTCATATCAATTGCATGCTTAAATAACATACCGGTTAAAGCCCCGCACATTTCAAGAGAACCCGACCCACTTCCTGGTTGAATCTGACCACTTCCGGTTTAGGCCCCGCCCAGTCCGAGTACGGATACGGATACAGATAATTCATGTGGTAAACAGATACAGATACAGATAATGCTGTACTCACTCATCCCTACTATCTATCTATCTATCTATCTATCTATAAATCATCCATCTCTATCTATCTATCTATCTATCTATCTATAAATCATCCATCTCTATCTATCCATCTATCTATCCATCTATCCAGCATCCATATCTATCTATCTATCTATCTATCTATCTATCTATCTATCTATCTATCTATCTATCTCCAACTATTTTGATAATAAATCAGTTTGAGTATTTTTTTGATTAATGGACTGATTCCAGGTTCTCAAAGCTATGGTGCGTAGTTTCTGTCGCCCCCATGAGGAAGTAATGAGGTACAATCTTCGACACAATCTACTGAACATACTGAGAAATACACAGAGAGTTGTTTGGAGCTGATAGTCTAAATTGCTTTGTAGCAACTCATATGGCAATGGCTTCATAACACATTCATAAATATCAAAAACCTCTGCACTAAAGCTTTAAATATGAATATTTTCTAGTTTCTTGATTCATCTATGACTGTAAAGTACATTTGAGGACATCATATTGGGCTACCACTTTTTTAGACAATTGAGAAATTAAGGGTTAATCTAGAAAATACTTAAGAGATTATCTATCAATCAATCCATCAGTCCATCCATCAGTCCATCCATCCATCTTCTTACCGACCGACCTACTTACCTATCAACTGTGACTTAGACTTATAAGTCAATGTCGTACAGTATATAAATCCATATGTCTGTTACCTGAAGCATGAGCCCATAAATCAGTGTGATGTAGGCTGTGGTGGCTTCACTGGTTCTCAGATGTAGTCTCAGTGGGACAGCAGATTGGAGCAACGCTGTGTTGCATCCTCGTTAAAGTGCTCTCTGCGGATTACGTGTCCGTTGGCACTGTGAACCATGGCCCTGAGATATATAACATCTCATTACCGAGCCATCATATAACCCTCATGTTTATAAATGTTAATGCCTGTGATTTATATTTAAATGTCATCTAGATGTCGCGGTTGAAAGGTGTGTTAATGAGAAAAGGGGCGGCGAGGAGGCAGGGGGTGGAGAGGTAGACTGACAGACAGACAGACAGACACACACACACACACACAGAAGTCAGATGAGAGGAACATTGTGAGGGACTGAAAAATGAATTTCCCGTTGTGACTTTTATCCCTCCACCTTTTTGTTCTTCACTTTATGCTTGGCAATTTGTCATGAAAGCTGCTTGTCCCATGTGGCATATCTGCAATCAATTAATTATGGATATCTCTCCTTTAGCCACACTCACAACTGACACTTTCTTTTGTGCCAGTTTGTGCCGGCTGCTGACGATTCCCTTGTTATGGTGATTAATAATTTGATGTAAAGAACAGCGCGTGCATGTGTGTGTATCTAACTTCCGATGGCATCTCACAGAGACACTGACAATATCTGTTTCTGTACAAGCGAGGGAGAGTCCCTCCCTCTGCTCCTCTCCTCAGGATGTGACACACTTCCACATCAGAGCGGAATTGTAGCTTATTAGTGTGGCAGCGTGAGACCGGTGGTACGGTTCAAACGCTCTTGCTCACTTTCAATTACGCTTTTGGAGATAGATTCATATTTTCATCTGGGAGAAATGTGATCATCAAAGCAAACAAAGCACCGCACTCAGCCTCCTCTCTGTCTGCGGCTTTGGATGAGAGTTGGAGCTCCTGATTTGAGCCAAACGATCAAATTTCATCGCCGCACAAATAAATGCAATTCTCATTCACTTACACATGATCTGATATTTTCGCATCGCTCCGCGTGAATAAGAACCTGGTTTTAATGAGGAGGTCTTTGATAGCGTCCATGACGAAGCGAAGGTTGCTGAAAGTTTGGATCAGATGGACCTGATAGCCAGGAAACACAGCGGAAGCCAATCTAGGGCTGAGACTAGTTTCCTGAAGCAAAACAGGTAATGTGTTCCAGATCCCTGGCAATAGATGCCAGTTTCAACACTTTCAACAAAGATATGAACTTCAGATTTTTTTCTTCCTGCAAATCCGGCTTGACCGACAGGAATTGTACTCCAGATTTCGACTTGGAATCACACAGCTCTAATTGATCTCCATCGCTCTCCTTTGCAACATCTTACTGTTTGCATCACCTCTCTAAAAATTCAAATTTGGGAACAGAACAGAGGCTGAGTTGAGCTGAGGAAGCAGCAACCACCACGGCAGAGATGTGTGTTTATTGAGGCACGGTTGAAAAATAATGCTCTCTTAAAAGCTGTACTTAGCAAAGTTTTTATATCAACACTGGATCAACTGACTAACTGTGGGAGGGGAAAGTAGTTGTATGAAGTTGTATGTAGTGACAGACCCACAGATAATTATCCCCTAGCTTTGCTGTTGCTCTCAGCTCTCTTTCAGCTCATTGTTTTAGTTTTTACAGCCTACAATTTGACTGTTTTGGTTCATTCTTACCTCTCTCATTAGGCAAAGAAGCTCTGATAAATTCCACTGCACTGTATCAGTTAGACAGTGACCACAGTGGAGCATTTCACAGCTAAATACAGTGTAGCGTTTCACAGCTGAACACAGTGGAGTGTTTCACAGCTAAATACAGTGGAGCGTTTCACAGCTAAATACAGTGGAGCGTTTCACAGCTAAACACAGTGGAGCGTTTCACAGCTAAATACAGTGGAGCGTTTCACAGCTAAACACAGTGGAACGTTTCACAGCTGAATACAGTGGAACGTTTCACAGCTAAATACAGTGGAGCGTTTCACAGCTAAATAAAGTGAAGGGTTTCACAGCTAAACACAGTGAAGCATTTCACAGCTAAATACAGTGGAGCGTTTCTCAGCTAGACACAGTGGAACGTTTCACAGCTAAATACAGTGGAGCGTTTCACAGCTAAACACAGTAGAATGTTTCTCAGCTAAACACTGTGGAACGTTCACAGCTAAATACAGTGGAGCATTTCACAGCTAAATACAGTGAAGGGTTTCACAGCTAAACACAGTGAAGAATTTCACAGCTAAACACAGTGGAACGTTTCACAGCTAAATGGAGCGTTTCACAGCTGAATACAGTGGAGCGTTTCACAGCTAAATACAGTGGAGCGTTTCACAGCTAAACACAGTGAAGCATTTCACAGCTAAATACAGTGGAGCGTTTCTCAGCTAGACACAGTGGAACGTTTCACAGCTAAATACAGTGGAGCGTTTCACAGCTGAATACAGTGGAGCGTTTCACAGCTGAATACAGTGGAGCGTTTCACAGCTAAACACAGTAGAATGTTTCTCAGCTAAACATTGTGGAACGTTCACAGCTAAATACAGTGGAGCATTTCACAGCTAAATACAGTGAAGGGTTTCACAGCTAAACACAGTGAAGAATTTCACAACTAAATACAGTGGAGCGTTTCACAGCTAAATACAGTGGAGCGTTTCACAGCTAAACACAGTGAAGCATTTCACAGCTAAACACAGTGGAGCGTTTCACCGCTAAATACAGTATTTATGGAGGGTTGCCGTGAAATGCGTCATTGTGCTTAGCTGTGAAACGTTCCACTGTATTTAGCTGTGAAACGTTTCACAGCTAAACACAGTGACGCGTTTCACTGCAACCCTCCATAAATATTTATCAGCTTTACTTTAAAATACAGCAACAGTAAAAATGTATTTCACACTATAATATGGATAACCTTTGCAATTGGTCTGCGGGACACATGCATTCCGAATTATGAGTTGATCCATATGTACAACAGATCAACTTACATAAGATAACTTAGAAAAGGGTTTTTGGGCCTGAAAACTAAATAAAAAGTTCTGTCAAACTGCTTTGGGTTTGGTGATATGTCTCTCTGAACCTTGTCTCATAGTCATTTGGTCCATTGTTAATATAAAAATATTGATCAGTGTAACTTCAAGTTACTTTCACATTTGGCTTCAACACAGCCGTGGTGCTTGACACTTGGATGAACCGTCGCAGTCCTTCACTCAAAGTTATTTTCCAGTGATTTTCTCTTCTCAGGCAGGCATTGAGATCCAAAAATCCCCTACAGTGTCTCCATCCCTATATACTGTACATCCCTGCATAGTCAGAGCTTTCCAACTGCTTATCAAGTTTAGATAGAAACAAGATAGGAACACCTAGAGTTTGACCTTTTACCTGCAAGAAAATGCAAGTATTCACTAAAGGTTGTCAAACAATATGATTTCTCAAGTGGTGTGTGTGTTTGTGTGTACAGATCAGTTTGGCAGGGGCACATAAACAACTGCAGACTGGTTGATGATGATAATTTGATGTTGGGATTTTTCAAATAGCTATTAGTAGTCTATTAGTGATTTAGTGTTAAGTGTGGTCTGTGTGTGTGTGTGAGAGAGACAGAGAGAGAGGGAGGAAGACAGGAAAACCTCTTTACCCATCTGACTTTCACACATTATTTTCATCTGTCTTTCATTAAGAATCAAGTATTTGCTCAAGTCCAGAAAGCCCCCAGCGATGAGCTGACTGCGTCCAGTAATGCGAGTATGAGAGGGCATGTGTGTATGCGAGTGACACTGTGTGTGTTTGCTGCTGCATGTTGAACCTCAGCAGTGTGTTTCTGGTTATTCCCGAGACGATTTGGCCTTTTGTTTGTCTTCCCAGACTTTGCGGCTCTGCGTGTAGCTGTTGCCAAGGTGTCTGTGTTGGTGTCTTGGTGTGTTCCAGTGATAAAGTGGCCCTGCCTGTTGGTCTTGTTGTGCAGTGTTTGGGCGAGCAGCTGAACGACCAGGGGGTGAATGGGCTGTGAAGTCCTTGTGTGCGCACAGACAACCACCTACAGTCCCCAGAGGGGCTCCTTACAATACGTGATTGCCACCGGCATTATTGTGCTCCATTTGATGCAAAACCTTTGTCACCCGACAGCAGTTTGCAACTTTACTCCTTTTTTTTTTTTTTTAGCAATGCCTTGATTCAAAACAGGAAAGCACATTTAGTTGGAACACACATGCATGTCTTTTGTAGAACTGGATTATTTTGTAGAAGCTGAACATTGTTTTTTTTTTTGTGAAGTGGTAAAATCATGAATTAAATATGAGGCTGGAGTTTTGCTATGGCAGTGCGGTGCTGAATAACAAAAAGCTGGATCATTTCAAATTTCTGCAAATGCCACTCACATCACATTCCACTGCATTTTACAAATGCACAACTTGGCCTGTTGAGTACCCAACACCCTTACAATTCCTCGGCCAGTATAAATAGAAGAATGTTGGTCAATCTATACCATGAAAAGCAAAACTTTCACCGGTCGCTGGTGTCCCCCTTCTTGCTATGGCATCCATGACCCAACAATCTGCAATGTAGAAGGTGAGGGAAAACCAGCCAACAAACAATTCACCATCAGCTGATTAATGTAAAAAAAAATGACATGTCAGGCGATCATAAAAGGGACCGTCTCTTCCAATCGCGTCAAAAAAACAGGTGCCTTTTGTTATTTATGTAAAAAGTATGCTTTAGCGTCATATTTAGACGCGCTTAGTTAGGACTCTTGGCGTCACTATTTGACACCCTTGGGACACTGTGTTGTTTGACCCATCCAATCTCCTGTCTTTCATGCAACCCACGACCCTTGTCGCTCTTGCTACTACGTTACCATACAGTGCAGTGGAGCTGCTGCCATGCCCCCATGCATGCGTCCCATTCAGACACTAAAGAGTAGTTTTTGTTGTGATGGCAGCGGAATAAGGACCCAAAAGCAGAGAAGGCAGCAAGCATGAGAGCTTTACAAGGCTTTATTTCCACAGAAAACACAGGATCCAACAACAACAGCACAAAGTCCCAACATCCAAAAAATCCCCAAAAAGGTAATACAAAAACAGGGTAACAAAGCAGGGAAAAAACTCACGGAAAAACAGGAATGAACGAAGGAATCTCAGCAGGGAACAAGGCAGCAGACGGACAACGTCACAAGGCACAAAACAATCCAACAACAGACAAAGGAAGATAAATACAAGAGGTGACGAAGTAACAAGGAACAGGTGATACGTCAGGTGAATCACCTTGGGGCGGGGTAGGACAATCAGACAGGCAAAAAGTAAAACCAGGCAAGACTAGACAGAACAGGAAACCATACTATCAACATAAAACATGCAGACACTCATGGGAAACGCAAGACAGAAACTACCACACAAAACCAGGGAGAAAACACAGGGGAAATAACAGAAAACAGGATAAAGAAACAGGATAAAAACCAAAACCATAACAGTTTTTGCGTTACATGTGACGCTGAGAGCCATTGAGCCAGCGTCAGTATTAGATGGGTTAAGAATGAGATTGGGTTGTTTCTTCCTCCACATCCTCGGATCTTATTGTGTAGCTGAAAAGCAGAACCAATGAACCAGAGAGTCATTCTCTACATAATTCGTCATCAGAGGGCACGTGTGGGAGAATATTTCATGGGTAATTGAGCTGGTGTGATGCTGGGCAGTGTCATCGTCGGGGGGTGGGGGTAGGCGAAGGGCTCCGGAGGAGAACAATCAGAGAGGCTTAACAAGCTCTCACTGGCTTCTCACATCAGTGTGATTAAACCAATCCGGTGGAACACGCAGCCCATCTGAATCAATCTAGAGCAGGGCACTTTCTTAATTTTTTTTTGTTAATTATTTTTTGGGCAATTCTGCTTTTAATGGACAGGAGAGCTAGGTGAGAAAGGGGTGAGAGAGGGGGAAGACATGCAGGAAATTGTCCCTGGTAGGACTCGAAACCTGGACCTCTGCGTCAAAGCACAAGCCTCCATGTTCATGTTCGCCCGATCTACCAACTGGGCCAACCCGGCACGAGCAGGACAGTTTTACAGGGACACTTTTACACTTTTAAGGCATGCTTATTTTCAGAATTTATTAAGATTCAGTGTGGTATGAGGCTGCACATAACAATATGAATTGCAATAAAATCTGCCCAAGAACTTTCAAATAGAGGAAAAGTAAGTTCACAAAAACGGTTTGCAAGCATGGCTTACACACAGGCCTGCATGTGTGTTTATAACTTCATCTTCATTTTTGCACGTATTATTTTATATGGCATTCATTTAACTTGGTGGGTGGTAATTAGCTTACATTGTTTTCAAGTATGTGGCCCATAATCTGGCTTTACATTGTCTTGACTGAAAACAATCACTGTAATTACAGTGATTAAATCACCGGATGGGCTTCATCAGATGTACATTGTCAGCCTACATTACAAGTGGTGTGTGAAGAAGTGAACGATCGTATTGGCCCGAATGTAAGAAAACTTCTTCAGATGTTGTTATACGCCTGAAAAGTCTTATTGATAAGGGCAGCAGCTTTTAAATGTTAATATACACCTTTGGTTTATTCAGTGCATTTTTATTTTCATTATTGTCAGATTTGGTCTTCAAAAGTATTTTTTCCAAAAATGAGTCTTGAAAGAGAGGGGGTCGACTTGTCTTATAATGAGAAACTCAGGGGAGGTACGGTGCTATTGTTGGCTGTTAAAATGAGGGACAAAGCAAAAGGAATGACAATAAATACAATGCAAACAAGAAAAGAAATGGGAATGAAGCTGTCAGAGGACTGATTGTTTGGCTAGACAAAGCCAATAACTCTGCACAAGGAACACATCCTCTTTTCTGCAGAGCTGCAACATGTGGGGCCTTATGTCCAGAGGGTAGAGCAGAGGGGCCAGCAAAGAGGCTGTTGGTGGAGCTGCGGTCAAAGAAAGGGGTGAGGAGGCGAGAAATGCAGATGTTTTTAAGCATAGATAATATCTCTGAGCTTTAGGGTGGAATCAATGCCAATCCCCCAATTTGCTTACACAGTTTTGGTTTCCACTGGATCTCTCATACACTTAAATGCCTTGGGATGTGATTTAAAGAGGATCCTTGACGTTTTGAGTTTTTTAGTTGGCCACAGGCCGCAGACTTTTCACTATTGTGGGAAAGCATGAATTGGCTGTTAAGTTTCTCTGTAATGTCCTTTTGGACCACATTATTTATTTCCTACAGCCTGAGCGTCCACTGAGAATCCCGTGTACTATGAATGGTCAACAAGCTGAGAGAAAGCTGGCCATTGCTGACATTGTTATGCTCTTTGACTTTCAACAGTCATTCAAAATGTTCTGTGCTTCCATGTGTCCCTTGTGATGAGATTTTAATGGACAATAGTTTTGCCTGGCGGGTGCAAAATAAATGACAGGTTGATTACAGCCAATCAAAGCGTCCCAGTTTTCTGCAACCCTTGATGAAAGACTGCAGGGTTTAACCTCCATCTATGAAAAATAATAGAGAAGAACTGCATTAATCACTGGGGTCAATGGTGAGCGCTGCTGCAATTTTAGATATCTGTATTCATTTTCAATGAGTGTGACCTACTGGAATTAGTGCATGCTTTGTAGCCGTGGTTAAAGCTAAAATAACTACAACATAAAATGGTACATACAGTATGTGGACATGCAGTATGTAATTTGACGGGTAAGACTTTGTATTTGTCGAACATCAACACGTACTGTTTTGCTGATAATCAACAGGGATTAAAAGGTCAGTTTAACCAAATTACAAAACACACAAGTTAGTGGAAGTACTTTTACTGCAGAAATTGTCTCTATGACAATTGTTTCTATAACTGTTGACAGTGTGTTCAATGGACATCCAAAACAAGGTACACAAAGCACATTTTAAATTCCTCTCTCCACCACAAAATGACAAACTAACACATCCACTGTATTGGGGTGGAGGGAGAACACTCAGGAAAGAATATCTCAAAACCTGGACATAAGTAGTCCAAATAGTTGGACATTTTGGGAGAAAATGCTCACACGCTTTCTGGTTGAAAGTTAGATGAGAAGATCAATACCACTGTCTTATGTGACACTAGAGCCAGTAGACGGTTAGCCTAGCTTAGCATAAAGAATGAAACTGGGTGTAACAGGTAACATAACAAATCTCAATCTACACGTTTTTATTTATTTAAAATTTTGGGGGGTTTTGTAATAGTGGACGTACAGGAAAGTGGAGAGACATGGGATGACATGCAGACAAAAGGGTCGCAGGTCGGATTAGAACCCAGGCTGCTGTCAAGGACTCATCAGACACGGGGTGTCATTTCTGTTAAATTCATAGAAAACCTCTAGTTTAAAAAATTGTTTCTGCACGAGCAGCTTGGGATGAAAACCGCCGTGAACATCACAGGCACCCACCTACCGGGCATCAGGGATTTTGGTGAGGCTTTTAATCTGTATGCTGAACTAACTCCGGTTACATATTTACCACACAGATACAGTGTGATTGCTATCTATTCTTTTATCTAACTCTCGGCAAAAAAAAAATGAATAAGTAAGTTTTCCCAAAATGATTTCTTTAAAGATAAATTGATACACAAGTTGAAAACCACTTTCAACAAATTAATGGTCCAAAAAATCCTGAAGAAGGCTCTGTGTCAAAAACATTTTAGCATTTATTTATTGTGATGTGAGCCTAATTAAATAAGTGAAATGAGAGTTTTTCGTCCTCCTTAACTTGGGAATATTAGATATGCTAACTTTTTTTCACTTTTTGAATGGTCTGAATATTTCCAAGTTTATTTTTGAATTTCCAAATATGAGTCTCACGCTCTCTGCACTACACTCAACAAGACAGGCCAATAAAAAAAAGTTGAAATTGTCTAAAATAGTGTTGTCTGAATCCGACATGAATCTAAAGCAACATACAATTGAGCTGCGCTGCTGGAGATCCCCCAGAATAGCTGAGTGAACCTTCAGTGTGAACGCTGCTGTCAGTCAGTCCATGATAACGCACAGGACTGAGGCAAGGAATGGAAGGGTGACTTTCTCCTTTTCAGGTTTCATAAAGAAAAGGTCTTGGACTCACTACCTGAGGAGTGCCCCTTCAAAGAAACACAATTTTCACTTTAAAAGGCAGACACTGATCGGCCACCCTCTTGCATCGCCCTTCTCTCTCCTTCCTCTTCTACTCTTGTGTCCACTGAGTTGTTCCCCTACCAAGTCGAAGGACGATTACACAAATCTGTCACCCAGGCAATCCAGACACTTTCTTTCCTCTCAGACAAAGAGCCAGTGATAGGTGATGAGTTTCTAGCTGCCGGGGGATTTGACTGACTCTGGGGGAATAATAAAGCAATTTCAGCCTGCCAGAAAAGTCAGAAGAAGGAGCGGGAAAAACACACACAAGGAGATATTAATCACTCCGGTGATAGCTACAGTTTTTTTTTTTCCAGTGGAGAAATGAGACAGTTCATTTGTACAGAGAGATGAGTGGCTTGACCACAGCGTAACTGTGGTGTCAAAATTACACATTGGCCAAATAAAGATGGATTTCAAAAGGTGAGCACTCAAAAATACAGGTTTTATGTGAAGGGGGTGGGTTAGGGGAGGGCTTTAACAACCTGGACTGGTAGTATTTTATATAGATTATATATATTTAAATATATATAGCATTCGATGTACCATGCAGTTTGAAATAGAATATAGCCTATATTTTGAATTGCATTATTGGACAAAATGGAACAGTGTAGAAAAGGAGGAAGATCAGCTGGAAGGACGTGTGGGCCAAAGAAGCGAGGCGACTGAGCTTTATCATCAGGGATACAGTATATACAACGCCCTTCCAACACCGGTTCATCTTCATCTGTGGCTGGGTCAGGATTCAGGTTGTGCCTTTTGTTCCACGTCAGGCTCTCTCAAACACATTTTCACAGAGTGTAGTCTGGATCAATGGAAGTATGTTTCCAGGATAAAGCCTGACATCTGGTGCGTAGCTCACGGGCCAAATTTTAGACTCCTTAAACTCTCTATGTGTGGCTGTTCTCTAATTCCCTTCACATCAGCCTTCGAGCTAGCAAGCTAAATGCTGAAAATGGCAAGTTTTGATGAAAATTTGGATTGTGCAATAAGGTAGACCTGCTTGTTTTTTAGTAAAGATTTACAAAGAATATGTTCACGGCCTCCACTATCTAACTGGGACGTTTTGGGAACGATTGGGGCTGAGGGATTGCTGTGGCTGAAGTACACACAGTGATACACTGGTAAGAACAAATTACGTCTAACCATGTATCCAACTAATTCAAAAGCAACAGTTCAAGATTGTGTGAACAAGTAACTTAACTTCATATTTAATGTGATGTTTTCTTTTGCAAATGTCCTGCCATCTACGTCGTCAAGCTCAGTTTGAGGCTGCGCAGTACTCTCAGCAATCACCGGAGAAGTGACTTCACTGGTCTCTGTCAAAGTATATGGCATTGCTGTGTCCATTTTTTTCACTGTCTATGAACCCAAGAGGATGGGAGTATTGCTGTGACTTCCTGTTGGTCAAGGCCACACCCCCAGCCTCCACCATACCAATCCATTATGGGACTGGCTCTAGTGGCTGTAACTCTGCACCAAATTTTGGGAAAGAGACTTCAGACACAGTATTAGGAGACCACTAAGGTCTATATAAAAGAGACTTCAGATACAGTATTAGGAGACCACTAAGGTCTATATAAAAGACTTCAATACAGTATTAGGGGACCACTAAGGTCTATATAAAGAGACTTCAGATACATATTAGGAGACCACTAGGTCTATATAAAAGAGACTTCAGATACAGTATTAGGGGACCACTAGGTCTATATAAAAGAGACTTCAATACAGTATTAGGGGGACCAGTAAGGTCTATATAAAGAGACTTCAGATCCAGTATTAGGGGACCAGTAAGGTCTATATAAAAGAGACTTCAGATACAGTATTGGGACCACTAAGGTCATATATAAAAGAGACTTCAGATACAGTATTAGGGGACCAGAAGGTCTATATAAAAGAGACTTCAGATACAGTATTAGGGGACCAGTAGGTCTATATAAAAGAACTTCAGATACAGTATTAGGGGACCAGTGGTCTATATAAAGAGCTCAGATACAGTATTAGGGGACCACTAAGGTTCATATAAAAGAGACTTCAGATACAGTATTAGGGGACCAGTAAGGTCTATATAAAGAGACTTCAGATACAGTATTAGGGGACCAGTAAGGTCTATATAAAGAGACTTCAGATACAGTATTAGGGGACCAGTATAGGTCTATATAAAAGCATCCAAAGAGCACCATGTCATTGGACCTTTAAGATATTGCCTCTTGGCACATATGTTGTACAGTGAGGGCAGCAGATGCTGTGGATTGCTAAATTGGAATAAAACAAGTGAATCCTTATGTGTTTTTGCAGCTGGGACAGTGAAAGAAAATATTACCAAAAAATGCATTTCTGACTCTACATCACAAAACACGGGGTGATTATCATATTTCACTGTGGACCAGACAAAACAACATATCTCATTACAGAGCACTTCTCACCACAGCCGTTTCAACGCTGCAGGGAGCATCGCGGCAATGTAAATTGCTTCCGTCAAAAACCAGACAACTTTCTCACTTCATATTGTAAATCCACAGATACAGAGGTTTTCAGAAATGCAGTCTTACAGTGATATTTCACAATGACAGCGGCAACTACTATAAACCTCCCTTAAGCTTTTTATGTTGTTTTTTCCCCTGACATCCCATCCATCATTAACTGTCACGTCATGAAATTCCAGCATTTTTTTTCTCACTCATCATTCGACATTACAGAATTTTCAAGTTCAACTCAGACTGCACAAACCCGCTGCGTCGTATGAGGCACCATGTGGCAACAGCGGGCTTGTTTAATTACTAAAATTGTGTGCTCTTTATTATGGTAATGAGCCCGTTTCAAAAAACAGCACCTTGTAACCTTTGCACCCTAAGTGCATTCTGTTCTTTTGAGATGCTTCTTTAATGGCAAAGCTGTCTGCATAATCAACTGCGGGTTGACATTTAAAACGGGAAAATTGCAAACTGGAGTGCTGTGTGTCCCCACTGGTAAGTGGTGGAGGTGGGGTTCGGTGGCGGCCGATGGACCCAGCATCTGCTGAGAAATTATCTTAAGCTGCATCCTGGAGGCAGGATCCTTAAAGTGGCTGTCCCTTTTTTAGACAAGGGCACTTTGGCTTTATTTGACAGTTCACAGTAAAGAGAGGCAGAGAAGGGAGCGAGAATCACTCCGAGAGAGAGAGAGAGAGAGAGAGAGAGAGAGTTCAACCTCTTCTCATAATGGATGCAGCTTCATGGTTTAAATGCTCTGAGGTCTAAGCCATTTCCTTGTGTAATAACGCTTGTATAACCGCAAGCATGTCACGCACAATCAAGTTGTATGTCTATTGAATGTATAAACTAAAACTAAACAGAAATTAAATCTCACAAAAGTGTATAGATCACAAAAGAAATAATAATACACTTTGGAATTGTGTTGTGCCAAGTCTTAGCAATCAGAGTAAAACACTGCAACTAACCAGAAGAGTCCACATGCTTTTATTCAAAAAGTTAGTTGTGCCATCTCGAATGCATGTCTGCTATGAAACATCAGGAGGCCCGATCAAACTCATTTATATGTCTGGGGCTGCCTGATGACCTGCAGCTCTGCCACCAATACACACATATGCACTACATGAAAGGCCCTCCTGCTTCTATCAGGGTGTAGGGTTATCGTTGGGCTGAGCAAGCGTCCTTTCTTCTGACATCATCCCCTGTCGTAGCAAATGAAAACACCAAATAAGAAGAAGAAAGTCAGGAAGACAGCCTCTGACTGATTGACACACTCACCTGACAACATTCTGGGAGTCAAGATGGCTGTGGCTAACAGTAATCAACACCTTTTCATTCGAAAAGATGAATAAATAACCATTCAGTTGTGCATTTGTTTTTGTCATGGAATTATTGTGCAAAGCCTCAGAAAAGAAAAGCTTGTAGAAGGTCTAGGTCCCACAGAAAACCAGACATTAGCATACAGTACGTATAATTCGTTGGCATGGCTTGAAGCGATGCTAAGGTATCAAACATCCCATAACTTGATTGGAAGACGCTGTAGTTCCAGGCTGGATTGAAAAACTTCGGGAAGGCCTACAATGGCATGGAAGGCCTCGCTGAAGCGGTGAATCTCCCTACCCCAAATTTCCACTGGACATGCTTGTGCTGCATTCCGGCTGCGTTTCGGTTCTGTTCCGTCCTCCACCACGCGCCATACGGCCCCGTGAGCGTCTCAGAAGCGGAGTGCCTTGCTGGTGTGTCAAGCAATTAACTTGAATGGCTGCGATGCTCACGGGAGTTGAGGCACAAGCGAAACGAAGTGCAGACGCGCCCGGTGGGTAATGGGGGTTAAAGGAATACGGCACCGTTGAAATACGGCTTTTCATTAGATTAGATGATTAGATCATACTTTATTCATCCCACAACGGGGAAATGTCCTTATTACAGCAGCA
>NC_045750.1:21501986-21502223 GCF_008692095.1 Etheostoma spectabile | reverse complement strand
CATTTTCTTCAATAACAGCAAAAAAACAAAAACACACAAACAAGTAAACATGTATAGAAATACAGGCAAAACAATAGACAATGATTAATATGGTAGACTGAAAGTAAGCAAAATGGCGTCAAATAAAGTTCAAGTTCAAGTTCAAGTTTATTGTCATATGTCAAAGCAATGAAATACAATGCAAATACAAATAAAGGTATTTTAAAGTGTGGTTGCCATGATACAAGAAACAATATT
>NC_045750.1:21501749-21501976 GCF_008692095.1 Etheostoma spectabile | reverse complement strand
TGACGTTAAAATTAAATTGAATGTGTAAACGGTTCACGGTCTCCCCTACCTGTAGGTAGGTGGCCCATCGCATCAGTGCTTCGGCTGTGCTTTAACCTAGTGTAGTCCCATGTCAGTATCTGCCTAGGAAATTGTCTAGTTATTATCTGTACTCGTGCATACACAGGCCACAAGAAGTAATAAGCTTGTTGGTTTTTTGTTGGCTCACTTTTACTCACAACATGCTA
>NC_045750.1:21495975-21501739 GCF_008692095.1 Etheostoma spectabile | reverse complement strand
TAGGATTCCATTCACTACGCTAAGCTAACTAGCAGCGCCGCTGCAAGTGTTACACCGGCCTAAAACAATGCATGCACTGAGACAAATATTGAGTTGACCCACCTATCTACAGCTAGAGGAGATTGTGACAAGCCCTATTTCAACAGTGGCCTATTCCTCTAACTTGAAGTGCAAGATGGTTTGCAAGATGGTTTGGTTGGCAGACACCTTAAAAAATAACAGCAACTGACCGATGATTGGATGAACCATGTTGACCATTGTTGTTTTGAACAAAGAGTTGACACTGAAACCACGCCCATAGCTGCCTGTAGCTCCTCACCGGACTCTGATTGGTTCGGTGAGCTGGTAGTTCAGACACAAATGCAAACATGTTGGAGCCTAACCATGGATGTTCATCTAATACATGATGCCGCAGTTATCATGTGAACTTGTGATATTGCAGAAATCCAGCTGTAGTGCAAGGAGAGAATTTCTCTGCTTCTGAATGATAATAAAAAAATATACATATATATGTATATACAGTATATATATACACTGTATATATATATACACATTCATATATACTGTGTATATATATACACAGTATATAGTACAGTACTGTATTTATATATAAATACATTTTAATAGTTGACCCCGTAGCGTACTGTAAGAATGTGTCCTGATTTCTATGCAATGCAGGTTTGTACTTACAAATTGGAGGACGCAAGGGGATAAAGCTGGTTTGATTAAGAGTGGTGCAGTGAGTAATACTCATACACACACACACCAAACACACATACCCACATAAACAAACCCAACCTACAATCCCCTTCACACAAAGAGCCTCACTTTTGCGATTCCGCTTGGCTGCGCCTCACCACACAGTGCAGCGCTCTGGTTCAACAACTCCCTCTGTGGGGAGCCAGGGAGGCTGCTTCAGCCCAGCCAACCATTGAAAACTCATTATTACAGTACTAAGTGATGGATAATTTCCAAATGATCTCCACGTACACCTCAACAATTAAGCCACCAGCAAGGCAATTACAGATCAGCAATATAACAGTGGGACATTGATTTATTGCTGGGCTTTAACCTTTGGGCTAGCGGACAGATTAGACTTATTAAGCCACAACGTTATTGGACCTATAAAAATCATTGTGCAGCCATATTAACCCACATAACTGCATAGTGGACATTCTTCCCGCTGGAGGATTGTGCCGGTAGAGGAGCCTCTAAAACTGGTGTTTGAGGGGAGAGTAGAGGAGAGGAAATGAGAGGTCAGATAAAGCTCTGCTCGCTCATAACACTAAATTCACCCTTTTCTTTCTGGCAACATTTTGTTGACATACATTTTGTGTTACAATCTCAAGTAGGGATGGGCACACTGTGGGATCGAGGGCACACTGTGGGATCGATACTTTGATACTCACAAGCTACTGATTTGACATTGATTCCTTTAAAAAATGTATCAGAATGAAAGAGAGAATGGTAGAAAGGAAACGTAGGATGGTGTGGGATGCTACTTTTCACATGTAGATAAAAATACAGCAATATGCAAGTGACAAGAAAGTACTACACGGCACCATTGCCCTTAAGTCGTACACATAAGTTGGGATTTTGAGGATTGTTAGCCAACAATAAGTGATGGCTGGATAGGCCATTGTGGCTAAAACCCCCCTTTAACCCTTATCCTTTCTTCATGGTGGTTGTGATTAAGAGGTAGAGTGGGTCGGCCTTCAATCACAAGAATGGAGGTTCAATCCTCGGTCAAATGTCAAAGTGTCCTTGCGCAAGACACTAAACCCCAAGTTGCTCCCCAGACACTGAATGTGGCAGTCCACTGCTCCTTATACTTTACTCAAGTTAAATGCAGAGATTGAATTACACTACATAGTGCTGTATGATTGTGACAAATAAAAAAGTTTCTTTGCCTTTTCTTTTCCACACACAGTGACTTTAAACCCGACTTGGACTCGAGATTCGGGGCTTGTGAACAATCTTAATTTTTGGAAAACGTAAGATGAGCTTAATGTTATTCCTCTCCCAACTTAACCTAAATCCAACCTACGTAACATGTAACACGTAACATATCTACTGCATGCGGCCAAACGTGAGCGAGGACAACAAACACGTTGACCGCACTGGCAGCTGCTGTGCCAATTACCATAAGCTTGACTTGGACTCTAGTTTAGAGACTTGAGACTTGACATGGACTCTAGCTCAGAGACTTGAGACTTGACTTGGACTCTAGCTCAAAGACTTGGGACTTGACTTGGATTCTAGCTCAGAGACTTGAGACTTGACATGGACTCTAGCTCAGAGACTTGGGACTTGACCTGGACTCTGGCTCAAAGACTTGGGACTTGACTTGGACTCTAGCTCAAAGACTTGGGACTTGACTTGGACTCTAGCTCAGAGACTTGAGACTTGACATGGACTCTAGCTCAGAGACTTGGGACTTGGACTTTGGCTCAAAGACTTGGGACTTGACTTGGATTCAAGCTGAGAAACTTGAGACTTGACATTGACTATAGCTCAGAGACTTGAGACTTGACTTGGACTCTAGCTCAGAGACTTGAGACTTGACTTGGACTCTAGCTCAGAGACTTGAGACTTGACGTGGACTCTAGCTCAGAGACTTGAGACTTGACGTGGACACTAGCTCAGAGACATGAGACTTGACTTGGACTCTAGGTCAGAGACTTGAGACTTAGACTATAGCTCAGAGACCTTGAGACTCAACATGGACTCTAGCGCAGAGACTGGAGACTTAGACTTGGACTCTAGTTCAGAGACTTGAGACTTGACTTGGACTCCAGCTTAAAAACATGAGACTTGACTGGGACTCAAGCTCAAAGACTTGGAACTTGTCTGGGACTCTAGCTCAGAGAATTGGGACTTGTCTGGGACTCTAGCTCAGAGACTTGGGCCTTGACATGGACTCTAGCTCAGAGATTTGAGACTTGACTTGGACTCTAGCTCAAAGACTTGAGAGCATCGCTGCTACACAGGAGCAACACGGTAAACCTCTTCAAGCACATACATAAAGAAAACACACACCCTGAAAGTTGTAAGGTGATACCCATACATCCATGTCTCCTGCACAACCCTCTGTCTGAAATAAGATTTTGCAGTAGAGTTTTAAGAAAGGCAAAGCCTATCCTAAACCTATTTTAAATGTTGTTGTAGTGACACAAGTGTAATCAGAATACAAATACCAATTCAATTAAACATAATTATTCAGACAATTACAATCAAACGAGCTGTTTGGGACTATAAAAGTCATACATAGAAAAGTCTATGGGGCGCCGTTTGTAAAGCGGCTCACGCTGAAAATAACAGCAACATTTTGTCACATTTAGCTTTAAATAATGTTTAAAAAACTGATATGAAATTTTGAAGGTCACTTTCTTGCACATTTACAACAATATTTGTCAACTTAGAAATATTTTAAATAGTTAAATCTAAATATTAAATGTTACACCTAAATGTTAAATGTTAAATCTAAATGCTAAATCTAAATCTAAATTTAAATCTAAATCTAAATGTTAAATCTAAATCTAAATGTTAAATCTAAATCTAAACCTAAATGTTAAATCTAAATATTAAATCTAAATCTAATTGTTAAATCTAAATCTAAATGTTAAATCTAAATCTAAATCTAAATTTTAAATCTAAATGTTAAATCTAAATCTAAATGTTAAATCTAAATCTAAATCTAAATGTTAAATCTAAATGTTAAATCTAAATCTAAATCAAAATGTTAAATCTAAATTTTAAATCTAAATCTAAATCTAAATGTTAAATCTAAATGTTTCAAGTGAAACTAAATATTTAGATAATATGCAAATGAAATGCCGGTAACCGGAAGTAACAAAATAAAAGCTCGAGGAGGTCAGTGTATGTTTATATTGTCAAATAACGAACAAAAATCATCTCATCCGGGGATATGGACTCTTTAACTTGGATAAATAATTAGCCAGTCACGGGGGGGGGGGGGGGGGGGGCTCACATTGACTGATCTGTCATGTTCGCTTGCATTAAGGCCAGCAAGAGCCTGTCCCCGCCCGCCCGACAAGCTACGGTAAGCTACTGTCGGCCATGGTCACACTGCGAAATGTCCAACGAATCCGCGTTAGACGAGAACATCGGCAGAGCCGTCCTGGTGGCTGAACAAACTTATTCAACAGCGACAGCAACAGCCTCAGGGCCACCGCAGGCCACCTCGGTAAGCATGTTTTCCAAATCACTGAACTAGCATTGGATTGTTGTCAAGGTAGTAGAAAATCTCTTCTGGCTAGCTACCGTTAGCTAGTTTAGTTAAGTTAGCCTTGAGTGAGCCCCCCCCCCCCCCCCCCCGTGACTGGCTATAGTGGTACAGTTCATAAGTCCGGCACCATTCATAAAAGTGACATTAAAAACTCAAAGTACTCTTCAAATAGTTTCTCCAACTGTGTTTATTATTTAATTATCACGTTTATCCAAGTTAAAGAGTCCATATCCCCGGATGAGATGATTTTTATTCGTTATTTGACAATAACATACACTGACCTCCTCAAGCTTTTATTTTGTTACTTCCGGTTACCGGCATTTCATTTGCATATTAGCTAAATATTTAGTTTCACCCGAAATATTTAGATTTAACATTTAGATTTAGATTTAGATTTAACATTTAGATTTGATTTAATATTTGATTTAATTGATTAGATTTAATATTTAGATTTACATTTAGATTTAGATTTAACATTTAGATTTAGATTTAGCATTTAGATTTAACATTTAACATTTAGGTGTAACATTTAATATTTGGATTTAACTATTTCAAATATTTCTAAGTTGACAAATATTGTTGTAAATGTGCAAGAAGTGACCCCAAAATTTCATCCAGTTTTTTAAACATTATTTAAAGCTAAATGTGACAAAATGTTGCTGTTATTTTCAGCGTGAGCCGCTTTACAAACGGCGCCCCATAAAAGTCATTACTTTGTAATATAATCTTTAAACATTTTAAGATGATTCCCAAAGAAGCAAGAACCACTGAAGCTTATTTGACCGTGAAGAGATCATTTATTGACCAGAATTGGCAGATGGAGGCTTGCACTCTTGAGTCATACAGTCCACGTGTCTGTTCAACACACAGAAGAGAAAATATCTGTTAACTGGGGCATTATTATGAGCTACATGTAACGTGGTCTCAGCTGTGCTGAAGCCCCTTGGAAACACATTAAATGTTTTTCATACACACTCAACTTAGTTGTGCAGGACTGCATCAAGGCGGACACGAGTGTATCCTGGAGAAATGTGGTGCTACGTTACATTTATAATTTGCAGCAGGCTATAAGCAAATGACAGTAAGACATCCAAACATGTGGCACAAACACAAATGAACAAGCATAGATGATGGCAAGCAGTTCATGCAATAAAAAGGATACAAAAGAGACAAGGGAAAGCAGAATAGTTACAGAGGCCACATTGAAAGCACATGCAAGACATGAAAAGGAGGCAGGCAGCACAGATGGAGCGTCAAAAAGACACATGAGGAAGCTCTCACATTTCATTTTGCCGTCCATGTTAACAGGTTAGAGCAGCAACACAACCCCCGTGAGTAGTAGGTAGCCAAAAAACTTGAGTAAAGTACAAGTACCTCAGAACTGTACTTAAGAAAAGTAGCTATCGTATCCTAGTATTTCATTTATATTTATATTTTGTGCTGTGTGACTGATTTTGTTGCTGTAACACCATCATTTCTCATTTTTTTGGGATCAATAAACATCTATCTATCTAT
>NC_045750.1:21486817-21495965 GCF_008692095.1 Etheostoma spectabile | reverse complement strand
ATCTATCTATCTATCTATCTATCAATCTATCTATCTACATGATTAAATGTACTTTGTTACTTTTTACCACTGACTGTGACAAATTGTGCGTTTGTGCGTGTGTGCTTTCATGCATATATGTGTATAGCTTGGGTTGTATTTGTAGGTGTAATTTTCTTCAAAGAGAAATGCAGTAAATAAGCTCCATTCATAGAAAAACATGTCTGGACTTCACTAACTTCTAAACCCTGGCTACAGGTTTAAAAAGTTCCAGCAGAACAGTACATTATGTAACCATTTCTAAAGTCATACCTCTGCGTCTGTTGGGCAGAAGGGTAACACTGGCATCAGCATCCGAGGATTACAGCAGGAGTTTGACACATTTGTAATAACCTTTCAGGGGAATCGCACAACAAACACATGTGCATACATTGTAATATGCAGACCCATGAAAGAAAAAGTGATCCAGAGTCTTTGCTTTAGTGGGGAAATAAACGAGTGGCACAAACACACCTTGGATCTGTTGCAAACTCTGTTCCAGTAGGAGAGGCTATTTTCTCTATAGTATAGATAGAGTAGGATACAATGCCTTTATTGTCATTTTACACAAGTGCAGTACCTGTGCAACGAAATTGAAGCAACCCCTTTATAGTGTCAACACGAAATATACAAATATTAAATGTAAGTAGTGCAGAAGAAGAAGAAAAAAAGAGAGAGGGGGGGAACTATATAAAATAGTAAGAAAGATAAAGGGTTTGTGTACACATCATGCAAATAATATAGTTTGGTGTATCAAAAGTCCTGAGTATTATATTGCACAGTAATGAGATTAAGTGATTAAATATTACACTTTAATGAAATTGCACAGAATTCCAGTGTCTTTTTAGTATGGTAGATAGACAATTTGTCAGAGGCAAAATCATCTCATAGCTAGAAATGTTATAATTTTCCTGACCACCAATCTAAAACTTGAGAGAAACGCCAAGATATGACTCGAAGGAAAATGTTCATTTCTAACCCAAGACGTGTGTTGAGTTTTAAAAAGTTAAAATATCTGAAGGAACCAGGTTAGAAAATTATGCATACTTCTGTCCCCATTCCCCCCTCTTTTTCTCTAAAATGTAAAGAACCACAGGTCAGGTCTGGCAATTAACATATGGAAAGGGGCTTCCTGCTATGCAACAAAAGTTGGTCTTATGTCTCCTGTCCCCTGGGGTCTTGATCTAGGCTGAGACAATACAATGTTGATTGGACTATGTTGATGTTAGAGTTTCACATTTACACGACAGAACCATTTGCTCCTCAACCAAAAGCGACCACCAAAGGTGCAGAAGACAGGATCTCATTGGTCAGCAACGATGCACTCAACATGCTGTCATGACAACAACGGACCAATGAGAAAGGATTTGAGTGCACCAGGGGAAAAGGAACCGCCCCAAGGTGAATGGGATAAAAGTGTGCCATTTAGGACTTTTCAGGACTGCTTTTCACGTGACTCCGTCAGGGGGAGAGTGGATCAGTCCGCTGTCAGCTGCAGTGTTATTATGTGTTTGTTTTGTCTGATTGTCTTTGTCTTATCATCTTCATCACTGCTGTTGCATTAAACCTTTTCTCAATTCTCAATTCGACCCTCAGCCTCCTTTTCCTCAGAGATCCAATGAACGCGACGTTAGTTATGAATTTCGTGCTATTATGAAGTGTTAATTGTTCCTTACAACGTGTGACTCATTACGCAAGAAACGACTTGCTTGTTCATGTAGACTTAAAAAGATTAGTAAATATTTATGAACAACAACAGATTGAAAGAAAAAAAGATGGAAATAGTAATTAGTACAGATTAATTTAAAACCACGTGCTGCTGCTAAGGTCCTTAATTAACTGCCTGCGCGTATTGTATAGAGGCAAAGTTATGAGTTTGACAGCAGCTTCTTTGTGGCCCTTATTAAAAGACACCCACATGTGCTCTGTTTCTTGAAACAGCTAGGAATCTATAAAGAATGCAATATTTGAAATATCTAGGGAACAGGTAGTAATGTCCGTCCTTTACGCAGAGAAAAAGACAACCTTGTTCTCAATTACATCACTGCAAAGTGTGTTTTACTTAGATAACATTCCCAGGTCTTTTTTAGACAGGTAAGTGTTCACAGCCGGAAAGGAGAATTAAAATATTAATGGTGTTAGTTTTGAAAGACAGCTGTCAGATGTCATTCTGCAGACATCATTCTGCATTTGCTTGTAAAACTGTACATGTCTGACTCTTTCAGGGGTTCATTTCTATAATGAATTCATTTGTTTCTAGAAAATTATTCCAATCAATTTCTCCAGACTGACTATTAAAGTTGCGTTCCATTTACTTCCCTGAAATTCAGAAATATGAAGGCCGACACCATAGCCATATCTAGAGTGGAGAATAGAGCAATATCAACCTTACTTGTTTAAGACAAATCACCAATTATTGAAGGAATAGCATATCAATTAAAAACCTATAGCTAGGCACTGAACAAGATCTATTATTTGGGTATTCTGGGCCCGTGCCCAGGGGCCCTTGGGTTATAGAAATAGTCTAAGAAATTTGGCATTGATCGTAAAAATGACATCTTTTGTGATACCATAATTGAAACTACTCACCTGTTTTTCTATTGTATTTATTCTTGTTCTTTACAACCAAACCCCAAATAATTCTTTCACAAGAGAAAATATTGTGTTTGGTGTTAATATACAGTATATACAGTATGTAACAGACATTAAGAGCCCTATCAATTGACTTTCTACACTAACGCATGTATCATTCCTATTTTGCACCCGACGCACAGCAGACCTTTCCCTCCAGATGCATGTCGGTAATTTAGGGAAAGAACTTGCGCTCCTGGGGGAAGTTCAGCGAAAAGAGGAGACGTAAACGTTCGCTGGTGCTATTTTGCAGTTTCAGGAAACAATTCCCCCACAGACCAGGAAAAACCTAGTCCAAAGTCAGTGGTGCTAGTCTAAAGTCAGTGGTGCTAGTCTAAAGTCAGTGGTGCTAGTCTAAAGTGAGTGGTACTAGTCTTAAGTCAGCGGTGCAAGTCTAAAATCAGCGGTGCTAGTCTTAAGTCAGCGGTGCTAGTCTAAAATCAGCGGTGCTAGTCTTAAGTCAGCGGTGCTAGTCTAAAATTAGCGGTGCTAGTCTTAAGTCAGTGGTGCTAGTCTAAAGTCAGTGGTGCTAGTCTTAAGTCAGTGGTGCTAGTCTTAAGTCAGTGGTGCTAGTCTAAAGTCAGTGGTGCTAGTCTTAAGTCAGTGGTGCTAGTCTTAAGTCAGTAGTGCTAGTCTAAAGTCAGTGGTGCTAGTCTTAAGTCAGTGGTGCTAGTCTAAAGTCAGTAGTGCTAGTCTAAAATCAGCGGTGCTAGTCTTAAGTCAGCGGTGCTAGTCTAAAATTAGCGGTGCTAGTCTTAAGTCAGTGGTGCTAGTCTAAAGTCAGTGGTGCTAGTCTTAAGTCAGTGGTGCTAGTCAAAGTCAGTGGTGCTAGTCTTAAGTCAGTGGTGCTAGTCTTAAGTCAGTGGTGCTAGTCTAAAGTCAGTGGTGCTAGTCTTAAGTCAGTGGTGCTAGTCTTAAGTCAGTAGTGCTAGTCTAAAGTCAGCGGGTAGTAAGTCAGCGGTGCTAGTCTTAAGTCAGCGGTGCTAGTCTTAGTCGTGGTGCTAGTCTAAAGTCAGTGGTGCTAGTCTAAAGTCAGTGGTGCTAGTCTTAAGTCAGTGGTGCTAGTCTAAAGTCAGTGGTGTGTAGTCTAAAGTCAGCGGTGCAAGTCTAAAGTCAGTGGTGCTAGTCTAAAGTCAGTGGTGCTAGTCTATCAGTGTGGTGCTAGTCTAAGTCAGTGGTGTAGTCTAAAGTCATGGTGCTAGTCTAAAGTCTGGTGCAGTCTAAGTCAGTGTGCAGTCTAAGTCAGTGGTGCTGTCTTAAGTCAGCGGTGGTAGTCTAAAGTCAGGGTGCTAGTCTAAGTCAGTGATGCTAATCTTAAATCAGTGGTGCTAGTCTAAAGTCAGTGGTGCTAGTCTAAAGTCATTGGTGCAAGTCTAAAGTCAGTGGTGCTAGTCTTAAGTCAGTGGTGCTAGTCTTAAGTCAGCGGTTCTAGTCTAAAGTCATTGGTGCTAGTCTTAAGTCAGTGGTGCTAGTCTGAAGTCAGTGGTGCTTGTCTAAAGTCAGTGGCACGTTATTCAAATGCTATTTTAGGGGCCATAATGTAGCATGTGAACAACACGCATACACTTTGCTTCTCTCATCAACACGGACATAGCAGTTTCCATTTTTTCAAGCCATACATAATTACAAGGAAAATGATTGCTTAAAATGCGTTTCATGTGTTTGGATAGGTCAGGAGACACTTTACAGTACAGTCCTCAAAAAGTCGCAGAATTCTCTGTGGCTGGTCGTGTGTTACACAACATTTCCATGAATCACGATGACATAAATGAGAAGACATAATGTCGAACTGTACGGAGGAATTGGACACTCGAGGGTCCGGGAGCGGCAACACGCGATGTGGTCCTGATGGAGCAGGTGGACGGAGATGGAGTTGGGGGGGGGGAGGAGGAAGGGGCAAAACAGGAGCAGGTGGTGCGTTTGGAGGGCCCACGTTCCACGGCCATAGTAATCCTAAAAAACAGTGTCACCCGGTCATGACGGCCATTTATTACTTCAGACCAACCCATTTTAGATTTGCGTCTGGGGCGAGACCCATTTATCCCACTGGTATAATAGCTACAGCGCCCAAAATGCACCCACAAAGCAACTTGTGTTTTGTTAAAATAAGAGTTATTTGTTTTCAAATAACGTGTTACTTCTGGCAAAGTTTTTCATCCATGCTTCCAAATGGAAGAAAACAAAGCCAGATTCAAGCGACCTTGTAGCTAATCATCTTGCTGCTTTACAACCAATGAAAGGGCAGCATGCAAAAGGAGGAGATTAACAATTATACTATTTTATTATTTTTATTTGCCATAATTTGTGACACATTTTATTTTTTACACACTTTAAGTTACCCTTTTATCCTATGTGCCTTGTATGCATTTTGGTGTTTGGTGGAGGTGTTATTGTCATCTTTTCTATGCCTATATATTTTAAATGAATTCCTTTTCAATAATAACAAAGAAATAGTTTTTACAAGGCTTGGCCTTCAATCTTTAATTGAAGTTTAATTTAGTTTAATTATCTAATCAGAATAAAATAAAAGTTGTTTAAAAAAATAAGTCTGGATTGTTTTATTTTCATTATTTTAGTGTAAATACAAGTTTGTTAGGGATGGAAATGTTCCATCATAAACAACAGGGAAAAACATTCACAGTACTTTTCATCATTTCATCTCCCTAGTGCACTGAAACATTTCGAAAAGCCCATTGTTCCTCCGCTCAAATATGGTGCCTCTTTACAAAAATACTTACCGGTACCTTAAGAAGACGAAAAAAGACAAGGGGCACAGTAGCAACACTGATGTTCTTTATCTCCCTAAATTTGATCAATACCTCAATACAGCAACAAGCCACAAATGTTAACCCTCATGTTGTCCTTGGGTCACATTGACCCGTTTTCCTATATCAATGTTCTTTTTAATCCCGCAAAATAACATTGATTGATTCCACGCAATGCTCTTTGGCATTTACAAATCTCCACTTTCATTCGTTTTGGGGTGTCTTATTCAATTTTATAGCATTTGAAAAAACACTGAAGTGTTTTTGACATAGTATTGAGTAAAAGTTGACATATTCCAGTCTGTGATTATCCATCAACATCCAATCCCTTAATTGTAGTCGAAATAATTCCAAATTTCTGCTTTTCTAACTCAAACATTAGGTATAATTTCCTATAAATGAGATTTATTGACCATAAATTCCAAAAATAACTAGAAAACTAAATTTAATAAGTTAGTGTTACGTAATATTGAAAACATCAACAACACATGGCAAACATTGAAAAAAAAGCATCAAAAGTGTTGAAAAATGCGACAACATTTTTTGGGGGGGGATTTTGTCCCATTTTTCGATGTTTTTACATCGATAAAAAGCGTCAACAAAAGTGTTAATTTTCGGGAAGACAACACAAGTTATGCAAACATCTCAATCTAATAGTCCCTAATGACTGCAATTGTGTAAATTGATGTGGAAGAACAATAACTCTTGAGCACCAACGACATCTGCAGCTCTACACTTGCATAACAAACAGTCAACTAGCCAGCGGCAGACTGAGGTCTAACTGTTAAAAAACACAATGTGAACACAAAACTGAAGGCAACGGGTCAGGTTTAGGATACATTTTCTAAACATTGGTTTCTAAATAACTTCTAGTCTTAACTGCTGTTGGTCAAGGTATGTTAACACAGAGAGAGAAGTAAATGTCCACATTTGAATGGGGGAGCATTTGTGTTTATTTGCCTAAAACAACCATTGTACCTACTGTAATTAGCTCTAAGATAGCTGGCAACTGTGTGTGAGAGTGTGTCTGCTCTGCCTCTGAGTGAGCTCAGAACTGCGATGATAAGTACATTAACAACTTGTTATCTTCATAAAAGTGACCCTAATTGTTCCATTTTCAATAGGAAATAGGGGTGGGAAAATAAACAATTCTTGGATGCATTGTGATTCTCTGTAGACCGATTTGATGCTCGATTCTGATAAGTTAATAATCGACTATTAAAAATTAAAATAATTTTAAAGTTACTGTGTTCAGACAAGTACAAATCAGAAAACAGAGTGACTGAAAGAGGATGGGATAATGGACGACAACTTCGAGTTTTGAGCAGAAAAAAGTGAAAAAGAAAACCAACACAAAAATGGCCAAAAGGAAAAAACAACAACTTTTGTATATGTACACGTGATCTAATAAGACATACATAAAACAATTAGGCAAAACACACACAAGCTGTTGATCTACTTTATCACATTACATCTGACCCCCTCATGTTCTAAGAATCAATTTTCCTCCTTTAAACAGAAACTTCGATTTTTATGTTCTTTTTTTTTAAATCATGCGTAACTTTTTTTGCCTCGAGATGCATTGATAATCGGTTTAGAATCGAATCATCGGCCTCTGAATTGGAATCGTATTGAATCGTGTGGTGCCCAGAGATTTCAACCCCTAATCGAAAACCAACATTTGCTCAGAAGTAGTCATTTTGTCTGGGTTTCCCCTTCTGATTGGTTTGAAACAGAGAACTGCTTTCATCCCGATGAAACATCTAGCAACGGAATATGATTTTACTTTATCGATTTTTGCATTTTGCAACGCTTAGACTTGCTGAATTATACAGAGAAATACTAAAATTGGAAATGGAATCAAAGACTGCTACTCAACAACCTGTAAGCACACCTTAATGATAAAATTCATTGAATAAGTTCCATCCAGACTTCCCCACACTGCCCTACCTAGCTTCGTATGAACAAAATTAGATGATTCACTTCCCAAGGCCTTGGTCTAAGTGAGTGCACCATGTGCACTGAAATAGCTTTTATGCTTTTACAGAATTAGTTTCTTTGGAAACAAACTGTACAGCCTTGACAAGGAAAGCACTGGTGACTGTATTTTGCATCCCGTGATGCTTTCATTATGTCTGTGTTACTCAAGCGGGACTGCTGGGCTAGCAAAAGCCATTCAGCCAGCAGCAGGTAAGATAAAGTGCAGGATGTACAATACAGGTAAATAAACAAGAATGTCAGAGTGAGGGGGCTGCGAATGCTGGACAGGTGCCCCGAGCAGTTTGGGGGGGTCGTTGCCTTGCTTCAGAGTGCCCAGGAGGTGAACTGGCATCTCTCCAGCTACTAGTCAACACTCCGTACTTCGGTCTGTACGAGGACTTGAACCAGCGACATACTGTACAAAACACACCTGCAAACGAGTCCTCTGTCGGTAAAAACCTGCGTTTTATAGTAAACCAGCTCATTCACATATGTAAATGTGCATCAAAACTTTAATTCAATTTCAATTCAATTTTATTTTATTTATAGTATCAATTCATAACAAGCGTTATCTCGAGACACTTTACAGATAGAGTAGGTCTAGACCACACTCCAGAATTTACAAGGACCCAACAGTTCTAGTAGTTTCCTCCAGAGCAAGCAACAGTGCGACAGTGCAGTAATTTGAGGTAAGCTTTCATTTTCATAGCGGACATTACGGTTACTCTTGTCGTGGCCTAACATGGAACATGGCTAATTTAGAGCAACTCTAGCTTCCAATGTTAAGTCATTATTTTTCAAATGTCAAATTTCATTTCAGTCATTTTTGGTGGTGTGTGAAGTAGTGTAAGTCCGAGAACCGTCACTTCCGAACATAAGCAGTTAATCTATTTATTTGTGGATTTATTTAACACCCTGATTGATCTGGGAATGACTGGTAATAGTTTTGGTCAATTTAAGATGCACAGCCATCGCAGAAAACTGTCACAAACACAGATAATGAGAGCTCTGCTCCCTGAACTCCTGGCTCCATATGGAGGCTAAGCCATTGATTGCAGCTCCGTGGGAGAGCATTGGTTTTTATCTCTTAGTGAGTCAGAGCACTGAATCCCTCTCAGCAGATGCAAGAAGGGTTAAACTTCACAAGCATAAGGACAGTGAATGGGAAATAGGGTCAGGCTTGACTAAGCGAGTGAGCAAGCCACTTGTGTTTTCCTGAATCACATTGAGCACTTACACCTACACGACTTTTAGGCTTGTACTTACAGATTCTTGTCTAATGTGCAATGATAAAAGCAGCCCTTTTTCCTGCAAATGTTTTCTTTTTCTACACGTTTTATACCAGTGTACTGTCTTTGTGATGGAGATTGTTCAATGTGTCTGATCGGGAGGTTAGTTGGGGTGGAATTTTAAACAAAGGTAACATTGTTTCCCAATTACTCTTACAAAAATGCATGTATTCTTCACATGTGGAGCAATATTTCCAGTGTTTCCCATACATTGGCTCTACTTGGGTACAATATGAGGACAATATCTAATTTCAATTATTTTGACTGATATGATTAAAACACTTCAAAAAAGGAACAATGATCAAACAAACAAGGTGAAATAGCCTTAGGGCCCTATACTAACGATCTAAGCGCATGGTGCGTGGCGCATGTGCGTTTAGTACGGTAGACAAAGGGTCTGTGCGCTGGGAGCATGGTTCAAAAGAGTTGTACTTAGTGTCTTCATTAATTCATTGGTGTGTTTTG
>NC_045750.1:21484540-21486807 GCF_008692095.1 Etheostoma spectabile | reverse complement strand
GTAACATGCAATAAACCAATCAGAGAGTCTCTTATTTCCTTTTAAAAGCCAGGCGTGTTTGTACCATTGCTATTATGATGGCAGATTTGCACCGTTTATTTTTAATGTTTTGCATGTTTGTGTGCTGCTATGCTTCAAGCATAGTGTGCGCTCTGTGCATAAACCTTGGTGCATTTTACCAATGCGCTGTTCAAATTCAAGGAAATGCTGCGCTATTGACTTTAGACCAGGTTTTTGTTGGTCAATGGCCCAATCGCTTTCTGCTGCCTCAGGATAGCAATAATTCCCCTGAACACACCTCCCTGTGAGACCAGCACTTCCATGGGCGCAAAGATGGGCGCAGGTGCATTTGCCATTTAAACGACGTGGGCGCGGGATGGGAAATTAACGACTGAAATAAATAAAATAGTAGACACTTGCGCTGCACCAGGTACAAGATAGGGCCCTTAGTCTTATAGGATTTAACAGGAGTTAGGAGGAGACAGACAGAGATTTACAATAACATGTAACTTTCTGTATGGATCCTAGTCGACTCGTAGTGTAGATCAGATATTCCACATGTCAAATGTTAGACAGGGTAAAGGGGTTTTCAGTCTACCCAATACTATGTGCTTTTTCTTGCTTACGTCAGCATGCTTGCCTTCATACAATCACTTTAACAAGCTGATGCAATGTTCAGTGTCTTAATTAAGCATGCTCCCTGCATCTTGTGTTTTAACCGATACCTATGAGTTAACTGAGATATTAGCGTCAAAGTAGATATAAGATTGAGTTTATCAGTTTACAGTTGTTGCTGTCGAGACGTAGAGTGAACATGACTTTTGATTATTTGGGAAAAGACAAAATTCTCAAAAAGTAAGCAGTTTGCACATTTTGTTTTAATGCAGCAAAATAATTTGCTCAAATCCAAACGGTGTTAACAAGTTTAGCATGCCAGCACCTATGTGAGGTCGCAATTAGGAACACAGACAGTGTTGCCAACTCTTTTATAATCAAAGTAGCTCCAAAAGTAGCTAAAAGCTGCCATATGATTGCATGTGTTCCTTTGCATATTGGTGATGCCATCGCATATAATTTGCATTTAGCTTAGTGGTTGTGTGGGCTGACTGCCTGTGCCTGGTGCAAGAGGAGAGGGAGAGAGACCCCTGCTTGGGGCAGGAGAGCCGGGGACTGTGATTACTCTGGGCAGCATGCATGGGAATCAATTAGGGCTGCGCCATATGAGGAGAATATGAGATATTCAACAACGTGGTGGAATATTGTGATAATGACTTTACTTGCAAAAAATAAACAGATATTAAAGTGTACTCAGTTCTGAATTTCTACTGCTTTCATTATTCTGCTAAAATACAACAAATTGCTTGTTGAATGTAAAATAATTGAAAGGAAATTGTTTCTTTTATTGAACAAATTGAACATGAACTTGCATAAAAAAACGCTAAAGAAAAGTGGCAGATACATTATAAAGAGCAGTTTACTACTGATATTGTCTTTCAAGTAACACAAAAGTGTCTTTCGCCATGTGTCACAACCTTCTGCAATGTCTTTAAGAGAACAGCTGATTCCGACATGCTAACCCTGCTAACGGCTAACGTTACTGGACTAGCAGGCAAGCGGCCATGGCTGATTACAATGCGTGGCCTGTTCAGGGGCCGTGGCCGACAACTGTGAGTTGTTGAAGGCAAAAGAGGGGGGCTGTAAATCAGAAAGAGAGTATCATGAGTTTGCAGTGAACATGTTTTTTTTTAGCGCAGGTAGAATCTATCTCTCTATTGACTCTCATTCATATTTCTTTTAGAAAAGATATATACCGGAAATAGAAGGGTGTGACTTCGGCCACTTGTTTGTAAACTCCTACTTCTGAATGTATCAACTGGAACACTCTGTAGTATATACTGCACCCATCAATTCCACCAATGCAGCAAACACTGGCATCATTGCTAACGGTGCTTCAAAAAATGGGCATTGTCAGTGTTTTGTAATTTTAGAACCAGCAGGACTCGGCAGTATCGGTTCTCGTGACATCCCTAGTAAATACTCACTGACGTTGGAACTGATATCTTTGATTTAAGAACTCTCTTTGCAGACACCTCTGGCCTCCTTCTCTGAACCGACACAAACAAGATAAAAAGAAAACTTAATGCACAACACATCATAAGGTAACACTGTTTGGCCCCAGAAGAAGCACTTCTTTCTCTGACAGATCACCTCTTGTCAACGTATCCTCAGAGTAGGCTAAGTGATGAGATTGTGAGAGAGCTGCCTAG
>NC_045750.1:21480315-21484530 GCF_008692095.1 Etheostoma spectabile | reverse complement strand
ATGGATTGATGGGGGGGGGGGGCGTGAAGGTAGCTGAGAGCAATATTTTTTTGGATGACCCTGGGGTAGATAACCACAGCCCAGAGGCTATCAAATGATGACTTTCTGAGCTTCAAAGCAACAGCCTGCATGTTGGAGTGTAGGGAGAAAGAGGGAGAGAAAGTAAATCAGTAAGCAAAATGAGAGGGCGGATGTCGGTGGAAGCCAGCTAACTGGATTAGCATGTGTAATAATACCAGCATAGGTTAAAGTTTGCAGAAACTGAGAGGCTAATGCAGGGCCATGCTCCATAATAGAAAGGACAGGTCAATGGGAATGCTTAATAGTCAAACTAAATGGCTTGTGATTACAGCTTGCGATAGTCTGGACTGGATGGTGCTGTCTCTCAAAGAGCATGGTGAATATGATCATATGGAAGATGATCCTTTAACTCACTGAAGACGGGAATTAACATAAACTTAACAATGTAATGATTCAGCAACACCACTAATTCTAAGTGTCAAAGTGGTTGAAAAGATATTGTGAGTGCCGTATTTTATTTTAATGGAGAAAAATGATAATATGGCTAAAGCTATTTGAATTTTGTAAGAACCAGTAACAAGATACCTTTTTTTTTGTCTCATAATTAGCCATCAAAATATGATTTGTCAATTTCAACTACATGCACTCCAAGCTGGAATACAGTATGTACTGGTCACAGAGGTCACTACAATACAAAAAAGGCTTTTGTCACTTGACGTTTTTACATGAACAGCCATGGGGGCTATTTAAGACATAAGACCCTGGATTTTAATGTTATCTACCTTTGCCATGATGCATGTCCATCCCTGTCTAAACTTAGGCTGTGACGGTTTAGTGTTTTTCTTACCGCGGTGACAAAGCAACACATCACCGTGCTAAGGTGGTTAACCGTAACCCCCTTGCGAGACTAGCATAAGTTAGAGCGAGAATGTCAGGGTGAGATCAGTGCCTGCAAATAGAGCTAACAGAGAGTAGCGTATGAGAGCCACTGTGAGGAAAAGCAAGAGTAAAAAAAGATAGCAAAGGTGATGTAAAGTGAGTTAAAAGTCAACGATAAAACAACAAAGCTAGAGCTTCTCAAGACTCAGTGGCTTTATCTGTTGTCAATACTGCCGGTAAAGTGAATGGCGTTACCCCCGAAAAACATTGGCTTAACCCTTAGCACTGGGTTTCCAATTCAGCTCAGTACCAGTCTTTACTGGATTCTGTCATTTACGGCCACTCTGCCATCTCTTCTCCCAGTTGCTCTAATCCACAGGCAGTTCACAAAGTTCTATTGTCATTAAAGTAAAAATAAAACTAAAAGGTTTGCTCAACTGCAACTAGGCGGTCCGCTAACTTTTTGCTCTCACTAATATAACCAATACAAACTGCTCTGTTTATGCTACAAAACGTGCATGCAGGCTGAAATTCAATCGTGCGGTTTTGTTGGGACTTAGCTATAAGCAGAAGGAAACTCCACTAGCTGCTAGGCTGATGTGCAACGGTAAACACTCAATCGAGGGGATAATTGGTAGAATACTCAAATTGAGAATTCTACCAACTATTCCCTTGATTAATTGAGTAATCGGATAAGAAGTACTTTTGTTTTATTGAAGAGCAATAATATAGAAGTTAATACTATATTACAATATAGTGTGGTTTAATTTGTGAAAAAATGCATCATTTGTATTGCCTATTGTTTACAATACCATCTCTCAAAAAACTAAACATATTAAGTTCATTTAAGTTCCATATTATATGGATATTACAGAAAACATTTTTTGAAATGACTTTCTGTCATTTTCTCCAGCCTGTCTCTTCTCTTAGCCTCTCAGTGTTTACGCTTTCTTTCTTCATTTTGTAATCTGTGTCACTCCCCGATGTGAATTGAGTGCAGATTTGAGTTCCGCATGCTCAGATTTAAACGGATTGTGACACAAAAGTGTCATACTGAAATTTGTGAAATCCGTGAAATAATGAACTTTTCTCATTACAAACAATAACAGAAAATGGGAATCATTTCAAAAACAAAGCAGCTATCAATGATTGTTTGATTGCTAACGTTAGCTCAAAACACAATTCCAGTGACAGCGTTTGTTGTGTTTGATTGCTAGCTTGTCGTTAAGCTAGCAGTCATTTCAAAAACGTTTTAGCTATCTGTGATTGATTAATTGCTAACGTTAGCTCAAAACACCATTTCAGTGAAAGCCTTTGTTGTGTTTGATTGCTAGCTTGCAGCTAAGCTAGCAATCATTTCAAAAACGTTTTAGCTACCTGTGATTGATTAATTGCTAATGTTAGCTCAAAACGCCATTCAACTGACTGCCTTTGTTGTGTTAGATGCTAACTTGTAGCAAGCAGTGAACAAACTGGTTCATTTTTACTGTATTGACAATACAGAAGTCTCTCGTTAGCATCTTATATGCTACTTGTCGCAAAGTGACGCCAACTTAAATCTGCACTTGACTTACATTAAGGAGTCTGTACCGACAATCTTCATGGCATGTCGCCCGGTGTGCGACAGCAATAATCCTCTGTGCGGAAACACCGTGAGCGATACAACGTTGGTAACATTAAATAAACAAAGGGCAATAATAATGATATTTAAAATGAAAACGGTAGTTGTTATCATCAACAGTAATCCCTAGTTGCATCCCTATCATACATAATGCTCTTCTACAAACGTATGTTTTGATAACTAAAATCCTCCATTTGGAACATAATTTTGTTCATTATCCAATTCACAGTTAAGTGTGTGGATGTGTGTGTGGTTGTGTTTTGTGTGTGTGGTTGTGTTGCGTTGGGACGTACTATTTTATATAGTGTGGTGTGCCAACACCAGGATGAAGACTGGCAGGAGCTGACAGAAACAAACGTCCTAATCCTATTAGGCAGAAATACAAATATGTGGATGTGCATTTTTATCACCTCATTGTAATAGCTCCAATTTTCATTAAATATCTCTTTAATATACAATACCACGTGGCTGCTGTAATTTCATATTTAGTTTTAAGACAGTTTTAAATGAGGGTCACATATTAAATACAACACACAATGTATATTTCCAATATACGTATATCTTGAAAATGTAGAAATTACACTCGAAACCAAACAATAGGATATTGTGTACACAGAGCGTGACAGCACAGGAAGGATGAAATTGCTTTTTGAAGCCTGGCATGGTGACTTAGACAGGAGAAAAAAAAGGAATACTGAAGGGAAAGGAATATAGAAGGAACGAAAGACCGAAAGAAAGAAAGGCGGGGGTAAAAAAAGGACACCCATGACAGTAAAGTTGTAAGTGAGCGACAGTGTGTGTATTCCCCACCGAGGCTTGGCGTCAGGCAGCCGGAGCCGCTTGACGGATGGAGCTTTTAATTGACTCCATCGAGTTGGGACAAACGGCAGCCAATCATCAGAAGAGCTGACGCAAAACAACCGAGGGCTTTTGTTTCCAACAGAAGGGCCTCCATTAGACCAGATAATAGACCAAGCTGTTGATATATATCTGCCCACTATCCTGTCTGCTGAACGTAGACTATATCACACACCCATCCAGATGTTTTTTTCATTTGGCCAGCATATCATTTCCTCTCTTCGTATACATTATCTGCTGCCAGAGAGCTTCAGTTAACTTTGGCCCTCTTTTTTTTTTACCATGCATTTATCCAATAAAGATCAACACCAATGCAGTTACTCAAAAACAAGATAAAGCAAGGTAGTCTAGTTGTACTGTTGCACATGTACTGTACATAATACTTTACTTTGGCGATAACAGGTCGTGGTTACTAATCTAGCCTTTTCTTTGAATGTAAACCATGCAAAAACACTCTTATGCTGAGAATACCCAAATAATGTTGTGACTCAACAATTCCCCTGAGAGCAAGCATTACTTAGTAATATCTACAAAGTAACAGGCATGGGAAAAATAATCAATACTTACACTTTTAGACTTTGCTGTAATTTCTACAGTTACTTACCACGAAATGCCCTGCGAAATACCATCATTTTCTTTTACAGTTCATTACTGTATTAAACATTGCATTATGGGTATTAACATTTAATTTACAGTGATTTACTGTATATTTTGAATCTGAGGCATGCATCGCGATTCTCTGTAGAATGATTCAATGCTTGATTTTAAGACTGTTTTTTATTTTTAATTTTTTTTTATTTTATTAATTCAGGACAATGCACATTGATGAACCTGCA
>NC_045750.1:21449197-21480305 GCF_008692095.1 Etheostoma spectabile | reverse complement strand
CGTAAATGTGCCAGATTGTAGCCCAAGGGCTAATTTCCATCCGCGGTCCAATAGGCAGATTGGAGTTACAGTGAAAAAGACATAGGATAGTAGCATTTAGTATATAAAATCAAGAAGAAACAAAAAGAAAAGAAGAAAAAAGAGAAAGAAAAAACAAAAAAAAGACAATTTAGCGGTGATTACATGTTTGGTTAGCTCTAAGCCACAGCTTCACCTGGCTCTTAAAGGAGGCCAGAGTGGGACGCTCCCTTATAGTTGGAGGAAGTGTGTTCCATAATGCACTGCCTTTAATAGATAGAGCATTATGACTGAATGAGGTTTTTCTAAAAGGAACCTCACAGTCCCCGTTTACAACAGCTCTTGTAACTCGAGTGTGTCTAAATTTAATAAACTCCAGCAGTGGAGGTGGTGCCAGGCCATGAAGTACTTTATAAATTAAGCACAATGAAGAAAATTTACAATAACTATCAAAACTCAGTAAGTTATATTTCTCTAAGATATTGCAATGATGATAAGAGAAAGGTTTATTATCCAGAGTCTTAAGTGCCTTCTTGTACAGAAGCTCAACTGGTTTTAGGGTAGTAGTACCAGACATAGACCAGCTAGTGATGCAGTAGTTCACATGTGAAAGTATCATTGAATGCAGAAACATCAGAGCAGCTGAGTCTGATAGAGATCCTCTGATTTGTTTAAAATTATGAAGATTGAATTTGATTCTTTTGGATATCATTTTAACATGGTTTTCAAAAGAGAGTCTAGAGTCTATAATCACACCTAAATATTTACATTGTTGTAAATTGTTGTTTGTGGGGAATGATTGTTTATTAAATCGATCATTCCCTAACATTATAATAACATTGCACATTTTATTTAAAAGTTCTGTCTCCAGATATGTACAAATCAGAAAACAGAGTGACTGAAAGAGGCCAAAAGGAAAAAAAAAGTTTTGTATATATACACATGATCTAATAAGACATACATAAAATACATATAATATACAAATTCATATGCGCTGTTCATGTACTTTATCACAATAGATCTGACCACCTCATGTTTCATGTTCTAAGAAGCCAATTCTTCTCCTTTAAACATGAGTCTGATATGAAAGATGACTGAGAGAAGGTGACTTCCACAAGCTTAAGATTGGAATGACTACAAAATAAAAACCCCTGTAGACAAAGAAATGTCATGAAAACCTGTGTGCGACAAATACTGCATATGTCAAAATCTAACAAACTCAAATTTATATGTATATAATGTTTTTAAATCACGCATGGAACCGTACATAAAAACATTGTTGCATCAAGAGGCATTGATAATCGGTTTAAAAACGAATTGTTGTTTCTAAATCGGAATTGTATCGTATCATGTGCCACCATTAAAAGCATTTATTTTGACCTAGGTCCTAAATTTGCCTTCTGTAATGAGGTATAGTATTTTATAGGGGTTGGAAGAGGCCCCATGATACAAATACATGATTTAAATGATACATATTTCACAATACAATATTATTGTGATTTCAAACATATTGCATGTATATTATACGTATTGAATATATTGCAACAATAATTTTTAACTTTAACAAATGATATCCCCAAAGGAAAAGTTTGTCAACATCTGTTTTTTCTTCTTCAATTTTATTGTCCAGTCCATCTAGTGGACTGACAAGGCAATTGATTTTATTATGTCATTACAATACCAAAAAGTTAAATTGTCATGTGCAATTTACAAAATAAAGGTTTAATACTTGGCATCCATGTATCTGTAATGTATTGCCACCAATAATAACATGGTACTATGCTGTATCGATCCGACCCCCCCCCCCCCCAATAAATAAATATAGCTGTAAATGTAGATCTATTCACTGATGCACAAATTAACCTGTTGTTTTGTCCTTCCGCTTTGCTGGTGGATAACTCTTTTGTCCTCTGTTATTATTCCACTTATTATTCCTCAATAGTCCGTTTGCTGCCTTAGCTAGGGACTCAGGCGCCTGGGTCTGGTTGTGGGGCACAATAATGATGTAAAATAATGAATTTTATTGATAGATATTATTCATGTTATTTGCATGCAAAATGGATCTGGTCTACCAAACCAAGGGGATTTATTTTCTAATTACCCGTCACAGGAACTGAGCATAGACTGTATAGGTTTCATTCAGCTCGCCTCTGCTCCATCAACACCCCACCTCTTTGCCCATTTTTGGCTTAACCGATGTCAGGCTCTGCCAAGATGGAGAAGGATGTAGCCACCAGGAGCTGCTCACTTTGAGCTTCATTTTGGCTCATGGAGAGTGATGGACTCACCTGTCCATTGTGACTCTGACAGGTTTATAAGAGTGCAATGCTAAATCTGTGGAATACTCTTTTAAAGGGGTGAGTGTGTGTATACTATTCTCCTGTCCTTCATAAAGGTAAGTCTTTCCTTTTTTCTATGTTGTCACAGGTCCAGTTTTTCATAGGCCTCCCACTAGATCCTGTTGTCGGTCAGTGGAAACGTTGTGCACCTGCTTTTCAGCAAAATCCCCCATCATTGCTGGCTAAGTCTTACATAAGCATGATAGCTGATTGCTTTAGCAAAAAACGCTGTAGTTAGCGAATATTGTCACTAACTTTCCACAGTATGAGTTCTTGGGTGTGCAGCTAGCAACTGGCCTTTTCAAGTGTGACCATTCAGGTTTAAGGTGATCTGAAAATGATACTTTGATCTGACTTACATTCCGAAGTGAATCAAATAATGTTAACTTCCCCTGTCAAACCTTCCTATCAGTAGACCTCCATAGGAGTCTTTTATCACACAAACGGACTGCGCTACATGTTGTAGATTTACAAGGATGCCTAATTGTACTGTTGTTTTTGCAATTAAAAACGTATTCATGAAATTGTAATGCATTACTGGGTAGAATATAAAGCTCTTACAGATAGTTGTTGGTTGCACATACCTTTGAAGTAAGGTGCATGCAATGGTTTAAGTATTTCATACAACCCTGACTTTAAAAATAAAAAAATATCTAACACTTCCCACTTTCTGTCCCTTAACCTCCAACACAGTCTTCTCAACAAAAATGAACACAGTCCCTAAAACTGTGTCTAACGCTCTGTAACGGAGCACAGAGTTGTCATATTGACAGGTTCTGCCGCTACGTTGGTCTCTATCAGTGTGTTATAGTACAGACGCTACAGTAATGAATTCACAGAACAGAGATTTAGCATGATTGAAATCACAGGAGTTTTTTTTCCTGGGGCAAATGAGAACTCATTTTTGTGTTACCCTTTGATTAAAGCAATTTCAAAGTCTCCCGTACTGATGAATCACTACAACATGTACCGCTAGAGTCCTACAAGTCAAGATAAATCTGAGAAAAGAAATTCATTTATTGAATGTGACATTTAAATCAACGTTAGACAAGACCCTCTGGGTATTTTTGGTAGAAATTAGCAAAGGAACAAAGGGAATTATTCTTTTAATAATGTGTAGAGTGAATCATAACATATTGGGGCAAAAAAAAAGATCTTCAGCATCAATTAGGAATGTGCTAGTTTCAAGTGACAGCGCGTTGAAGCGAGTCTGTACAGAAGTACGAATCCCGATAAACCTCCAGAGCTCGTCTCCCTCGGCACTGACTGGATCTCTGGAACTCACTGGATTTTTATTCCCCAGTCAGGTGTGTTGGGCTATTGTTTACTGCTAAAATGATGATTTGTGAATGCATGTGAGATTTACACACCATATTTGTACACTGGCAGTGTAATATGTGGAAAGACTATATGTAATAATAATATTAAAAAGGCATAGTGTGTGAAAGCCAGAAAAATAAAAAATAAAAATATAAAAGAAAGAAGAAAAGCGGTTTATTGTTCAGTCAATACAGAGCAAATTTACACAAGGCCATTAAATGTATTTCTTGGCACAACCCTCCCAGACACACGCACGCATTTCTCCAGATCCATCGGGCAGGGTCAGCCTGCAAGAAGATACAACAGAGACTTGAGAAAATCAGCCGAGTAGAGAGGCAACCAGCAAATGTGTTGTAGAGGGATGAGACGTCCTTTCCTCTGAAGTGCCACATGAATTTGTCAGCTGTAAGAGTTAGCAACTACTTCAGCTGCACGCCTTCTCTCGTGTATCCTCGCCTATAGCTCATCGATGCTCGCTCCTCACACCTCTGGGCAGAAATAAGAGCTTTGAGACGGCCTTCACCAAGGAGGGACAGGACAACTTTGGTTCAGTCGAAGACAGAAGAGTGGAGGAGCTATCCAATAAGGAACATGGCATGTACCTAGTGTGTCAAAATCACCACCGAAACTGCACCTACCTTTTACTACTTCAATTAGGCTACTGTGACCTTCTATGTGACTGTAGTTAACTGACAAAGAGCAGTGATGGCCAAATATCACAATGGAAAAAGAAATCCCATCTCCTTCTTGCTGTGCGCAATCGCTCGTAGTATGTCTGGACAATTCTTCGTGTTTTAATCCGCCATATTACACTATCTTGCTGTGTGTTAGGAAGAGGAATAAGTCCAGAATGTTCAAACATTTTGATTATGGTGAGGTCACTAAGATGAATAAATAGTAATTGGGGCTGTAAGGGGATGTGTGTGTGGAGAATAGTGTAGGAGGAAAAGCAAGAGTAAAAAAAGATAGCAAAGAGGATGTAAAGTGAGTTAAAGATGAACAATAAAACAACAAGCTAGAGCTTCTCAAGACACAGTGGCTTTATCTGTTGTCAATGCCACCGGTAAAGTGAATGGCGTTGCCCCCGAAAAACATAATCTTAACCCTTAGCACAGTGTTTCCATTTCAGCTCAATGCCAGTCTTTACTGGGTTCTGTTGTCATTTACGGCCACTCTACACTTCAGCAGCAGCTGCTGCCTACGGCACTTTTCTACACACAGAGAGCCTCACTTACCATAACAAACCCTGTCGGACTACCATGCACATGGCATGGAAACTCCACTAGCTGCTAGGCTAAACACTGCAGCATTAATGTTATCGTGTCCACCTCAATGGACTGTCTATCCTCATGAGCAAAGCTGAAGTGACGAAACTTATGTTTTTTTTTTTTCTCTCCACAGAATGTAGGATAGTAGACAGTCGAGGAGGATAACTTCCCCATGATTATTGCTTTCATTTCACAATATGTGTTCTCCTCCAACTTCCGCGTGCAAAAAGTAAAAAAAATAAAGGTGATGATGTCATCGCTGATGTGGTGGCACGTGACCGCCGGTATTGCAGTAATGCGGTGACCGTCCCAGCCCTAATGGTAATGTTACTATGTCCTGGCCTTAGATTTGGGCCAGGACTCGACAGTTAACACTAGCAGATATCGTTAGCATTAGCTGTTAACACACAGGGCAAGAGAAAGAAAAGCACTGACGCTAAACCATTTTTTGAGATTTATCCTTTGAAAAAAACAGAAAGACGCAATCTGTCTCTCTCTCACGAACCATCTTTGGCGAGCGTATAGACACCACTTTGCATTACACGTGGACAGCCAATAGTTTCATTTTGTAGAGGAGCTAACAGGAAATAAACGTTCCATCCCAAAAAATCTAAACTTTATTTGCCTTACAGTAGCATTGATCCTGCTCTTTTATGCAGGACAAATGGGCACATGTACGTTGTGGTGAAAAAACTTCATATTTAAAAGGGGTTATTATAACATGAATAGTGCAATCCGGGTAAAATTGCGTGTGGTTATTTTTTATACATAGAAGTATATGCTAATCAATTTAGAACAACACACGCAGTAATAGCTTTTTGACATTGCCAGGTCATAAGAAATGTAATTTCAGTCGAATTAACAAACCAACAGAACACAACCGAGAACAGAGCCGAGCAGAGGGAACATTGGAGCCAGTATTATGCAATCACACTCACACAAGAGATGGTGCACAGTCAAGGAATTAGTCCCTCAAATTTATTTATTCATTTCCTTCAAAGAGGCAATTTAACGCATGACTTAATCCATCTTTGTGATGTCGCCGAAACGCCTGCTGCCCTGCGTGACACGAGCTGCATATTCGGGCCACAGATAAATACCCGGAGCCAGAAATATTGGATCGCTGCAAAACAGACAAGAGAGCGCAGTAGAGTGGGGAGGAGGCGGAGGAGATGGGTCGCAGATGCTAAGCCTGGCAATCTCTCTTTCAATCTGCAGCCGTATATTGGCCACTTTAAAAGACAGACACATTTTTATTCACACATGACCCACGTGTGAGTAAAAACACAAGTGAGTTTGAAACTGCAGGGAAAGGGAGCGATTACATTTTTTTTTTTTTTTTTTTGTGTGGGTGCTCAACCTGCACTGATCCACTGAAGATGCCAGACGGGCCAATCAGAGGAATGTTCGTAGCTTATCAGGCCCTGTTGTCACCGGGGCCCAGTGGCACGGCTCGCTGTGAGCAGACTGTAATGTGCTGCTAAGACAACTTAGCTGGAAGGAGATTGGCTTGTTGCAGCGCCCGCTGAGAGGAAAAAGAAACTCTATTCACACAGATTGTAATGTCCACTGGTGAGCGGAGCATCTGCGGGCTATCACATGAAGGTTAAATAAAAAACAAAGCCGAAAGCACACACAAAAACCCATCCTCGCCAGTTCAGCGGCAGACATCCTGTCATTGTAGCTGCACATGCATGCAAATAGGATTACATTAATCTGATCATGCAAATGTAGCTAATAATGTGGTTGGACTAGTGTTAGGAGTGTGCAACGAAATCACAGCAGCACCCGAAATCCCTCGTCATAATCCTCATAAAGACAATTCAATCACTATGTTCGGTTGCACTTTACTTGAAAGTGTCTACATAAATGTGACATGACATGTCATGTCATGAACGTGTCATGAACATCATGAACAAGTCATGAACGTTCATGACATAACGCTTCTTTTAGTAAGTCATTCGGTTTTGCCATGACAAGTTATGGTTAGGGTTAGGGTTGTCATGTTACTCTTATGTAGACACTTATGTTAAGTGTTACTCATGATAATGATGGATGATGATGATGATGATGGTTCTGTCATTGCGAGTGATGAGATATTTTATGCCGGCTCATCACCACATTCATTTAATCCTCCTCCTCCTGTTTTAGTTGATCGGAGCCAAGCAAAAGAACACGGGTACGCTGGGTTTGCGCGCCTTTCCAAAAATAAAACTCCCCACTGCCTCTCTGATCTCCCCTCCTGTCTCTCTCTGCTCACCACCACAGGACAGGAGGGAGAGTGGTTTTTTTTTTGTAAAAGTTGAACATCCTCCCCGTTAATGGCACACCTCAAGCTCCCTGGGACCGCTCGTCTGCTAAAGCCCATATCGGGACAGCGTTCGACCCAATTATGCACGGAGAACGCCACATGAATTAACTCCGGCGCCGTCTGCGAGGACAGAACCAGTTTTATGAGTGTGTGCAGGGAAAAAAAGGCTCTATACTTTGAGCTTAATTGTTTTCCGTGGCGTCCGTGTTTTTTTTTTTACTAGACCTACAGGAAGGAGCTGTATAGTTTTTCATTGCTCTTCATTTAGGACATTTTTCCAGAGAATGAATGGGAATGTGTGGTGATAGGACTCTTCAGATACACACAGCTTCTCAGCTTTCGTTTCTGTGACCATCATGGGAACGGTGTCATTTTGCGAGAAACAGCCTTGTTTGACTGCAATCATAAAATAATGTCAGATAATAGAGGATGCTTCAGTTGTTTTAAATTGTACTCGCAATACAAATGCACTCAGTATATACTCATGTTCCCGGAAAATGACATTCGTCACAAATTATGCCAATTATTACAAAAACATTTTAAAAGCTGGAATGAGACTCATACGGAAATGTTATTAGTCATGCCTTTGCCCTAGACGGCATTTAATCCTTTGGGATTTGGCACATTTTGCAAACATTATATAATGTCGTAATAATGACGCTAATGCCCTCATTATGTTGTTATCGTCTGCTCGTGATGTGCTCTAATCCCCTTTCACCTCAGGCCGAGTGTTACGGATGTGTTCATTAGTTCCTCGCTTAGTTCGACCTCGAAGACCAGACAGAATGGATCCTCCATGAACTAAAATTACTGTTTTAATAACCGATTGATCTCCTGCCGTTTTTTTTCTTTCTGAGCCTCAAGGACAGTAGCAGCTAGTTTCTTTTGCTCTCTTTTTTTTTTCTTCCTCCCGATGATCTCTAATGAATTCTCGAGCTCTTTGTCATTGCTGCAGGCTTTGGTTAAGAAAAAAAAAATGAAATAAAAAATAGTCTCCCCCAGTGGACCAGTAAAGTCAGCGCTGAGGAATGCACAGGCCAGCCAGTGTTGCTTTCCCTTCCTCTCTGCACAGTAAAAACGTAATGGAACCAAACATGCCATCCATCCATTACAGCAGCTGAGGAGCAAGCAAATTGCAATTTCTCCAAAGAGACTGCAAGCTACGGGAGAACAAACTTTCATCTCATCGTCACGACGCACAACGCAACACACAGGCTTCATGAAAGCCTGCGCTACTCATACGCTGTAACCTGATTTAATGTAGCTCGTGGCACGTCGCCACCTGCCTCCTCTAAAATGTTGCACCCATTGGACTAGATTCGTGTTGTCATTCAAGACGGAAAGGAAAACACACACAACAGCAAGTCGAAACGCTTTGGTGTCTGCCGTGAGCAGAAGAAGAAAAAAAAAGGAAAGCAGAAAAGAATGTGTATTTTGACAGAAAAGTTTGAGGCTATTTCTTGTAACCGGCATTAGACGTGACTCCGGGGTCCGCAGTGAATTGTTAATATCTGCATCCCATCTGCTGGTGCCTCCCTGGTTCAACTGAAAGAGACACTCTGATGTACATTTTGGATCACAGACGTAACACTGGATCCATTTGGTTCTTCGCAGGGAGAATATCACAGGAATCACTAGACACTGGCTCAACAAACTTTTATAGCTCTTCTAGGTGGATTGATGTGTTCTTCCAAAGCAAAACTACTCTCACGGGTCTCCAAAGGCTGATGGAAGTTTGTAATATGTATTTCCTTCCACTAATGTCTCCCTTGACTGACTAAATGTCGCAGGAGAAGAGAGAATGAGGCAAGAACTACACTGGAGCACTTCCACAGACACTTTTCCTTTCAAATCCCTTCCAGCTGTATTAACAGCAGCACAGTTCAGTAACAGCGATAGGCTAAGTGAGCAGTTCTTAGAGTCGGCTGATTGGTTGTCGATCCATCGCACTCCACCAGGGAGATGGTGTTTATGAAAATGCACAGAGAGCTTATCCTTTGTTAGGGTGTGCATTCATATGGCCGCTGCTTAAAATGAAAATGTAAAATATAGACATACCCAGTGCTGTGAGAGTGGGTTAAGGGGACGCATTAGTGACGAATGTAAAGCATTTTTCACAGTCCTCATCCATCATGTTCCACAAAGAGTGGATTCTTTAAATGTATTCATTGCATTGTCGGTCAGAGGGGTGAGCTGCACCCGGCAGGGCCAAACAAAGGCAGGGGGTAACACAGAAATAGAAGAATAAAAAAAAAACTGAGTAATACACCACCTGAGTATTCCACCGACCACCAGGCTGCCTGCTAAGTCACATCATCTCGCTGATGCCTTTTCAATGTCACACTTCATGCTCTCGCACATTCCTCGCCTTATGAAGTCAGCGTTACGTCTGTAAAAAAAATGCACAAAGTGGGGATTCAGTCTATGTGCACATCTACTACATTACATTGACATCTACTGTTGAATTGTTGCAAATATGCATTTTAATAAAAAGGATCCTTATAAATCACAGGTGACACATTTAATATCAAGTGTGAATACAAATGAATGGTTAAAGCTGGAGAAGGGAACATCAAAGCCTGATTATGCACACAGCCTCAGAAGCTGTCTATGCTGGCCAATCACAGTTTTTTCAGCTCAACTTTATAGCAATGTCACTTTTCGTACGTTTCAGTTTTTCCTAAAAGAGTATATTTACATGCTTTTATGTAAGTTTTCCTCATTAAAATTATCAGAAAACTCATGTTACATATTTAGTTGAGTGTACCTACAGTGTCTTAAATCAGTAGTTCTCACAGATTAGAAAGCAATTTGTGTCCCTGGGGGGTGACATCATATGCTCATTTGCATATGTGTGATGTCATTATGCAATCATTTGCATAAAACTTAGAGGTTGTGTCAGCAAGGTGGAAAGAAAGAAATCTTCAGCGAAATATTCACAAATTCAATACAGGAATTTATTTTACCTTATAAGTATTACTTAGGGAGCCTATCTTTGAAAAAAAATACGAATTAAATAAATTCTACAAAGGGAGGGAGAATATGGAATTCTCAAAGAAGGCTGGTTTGCCCAGGGCCAGGCCAGCTCAACTGTGTCTGTCTCCCGTCGCGTCCCGCTGTCTCTCCTACCTACACCCCCGCACCCTGTCCTTTCTCCCCTTTCTACCGGCCTACGCACAAGAGGAGGGGAGGGGCTGCTCCTCACTAAACAGATTCAGAGAGAGGTGACTGTTTTGGTGGCCACAGGAGAGAAAAACCTTGAGTGCTCACTGGACAATATTGGCGACTTTTTTTACAGAAAGTCACTGACTTTTCTACAGAAAATCGCCAGATTTGTTGCTAGTCGCTTTTATGTCTGAGTCCGAAAAGTCGCTAAATCTAACGACAAATTTGCTAAGTTGGCAACTCTGTTTTCATGGCGACAGATGCTGAGGAGGGGCTGTGTGTGTGTTTGTAGAGTGACAGAGAGACGGAGGGTAGCAGCGAAAGTAGATGCAGCTGCACGAATAGCGTTACAAAAAAAATAGTAATAGCAAAATGTTAAAATAAAAATGTTATCACAAAAAATAGTAATAGGGAAACGCAATGTGTGGCGGCCCGCCACAAATCAGTCTATGTGTGGGAAACACTGTTAAACGCTTCCGACAACAAACCCAGAAAAACCTGGGTTGTGTTGTCTTCCCATCAAAATTGAAAATCAACACTTTTATAGAGGCTTTTTAATCGATGTTTTTAACTTTTTCTTACGTTTTTGGCCCTTTTGATGCTTTACAACACTATTAACTATTAATTAATTTATGGTCTAAAATATGTATACCTAATGTTTGAGTTAGAGAAGCGGAAATTAGGAATTATTTAGACTAAAATTAAAGGAAGGTATGTTGCTGGATAATCACAGACTGGGATATGTCAACTTTTACTCTATACTATTTAAAAAACACTTTTTTTCAAATGCTATAAAATTGAATAAGTTCAGATTTGTACTTGCCAAAGAGCGTTGGAATCAATCATGTTATTTTTGGGGAGTTAAAAAGAACAATGATATAGGAAAATGGGTAAATTTGACTCGAGGACAACGTGAGGGTTAATCTTTTCTGCTAGAAGACAACCCCACTGAGCACCAGACGAGCCAAACAGCATTGGAGTAACCCAGATATTTAGGGTGAAACTGCTTTATTCAGCAATTTTACCGGTTTAAATCATTCCAAAATAGCTCCATTTGTTTTGGAGAGGAGAAGATAGCGCGGATAATACGGCTCCCAGTAAAAATCCCTGCATCACTCTATGTTTTCCTGTTGTTTTGACTGAGAGACCCTGAGTACTACACATTTGAGCTGTAAACGTAATTGTAAAAGGTCTATGTAAAGATTGTTATTTTGGATATTGAGAATTAAAGCTATGCTTTTGTTTGCAGTAGTTGGCAAGACAAGGTGCCCCCCCCCCAAAATGACAGAAACATGTAAACACAATTGCTGTTGGGGGTAATGAAAGCACAATGTGCCCTGACAATGCAGCATTTCTTCCTTATATTGAGCTGGTGCTGTCACACCGGGATGCCGAATAGCGATGGTAGTTGCATACATTGTCTTCAGACATGTGTGATGAGACTTGGGAGAGCTGGAAACGATGTTTGGTTTAGTCTCAGCTGACCTATACTGAGCTTCTAATGGCGCCGAAATGTTGCTCTTGTTCAACAATGCTGGTTCTTTTAAAACCAAATCATTGAGCTCTTGAGAACCTTAAGCTCTCTCATGAAATAAACATCTGCATTCTCTGACAGCTCACTCCGTAACAGTTTGAATGAATGGCACAACACTGTTCATTTGACATCTCGCGTTCTTATGACTCTACTTTCAGGCAGTACGCCTGCTGCTGTGATGAACTCCTGCGTCAGAGACTTCTAACTGCCAGATTTTTCAATATGTATAAGAGGATTCAGATTTGACAGTTTATTGAAAATCCAGCTGCAGGAACCCATATTATATAAGCTGTTATGGATGCAGGAAAATGAGTGTTAAACTTACAGTGGCTGACGAAACACCCCAGTGTATGATTATGTTACACGTGGTCCCGCACTGCCAAACCTATTCCACCGTGCTGTGTTGTAAGGTCTGGCTACACCAAAGTTGCATTGTAGGATAGAAGAAGGTGAAGAAGGTGAGAGGCAAAGAGTGACACTGTGCAGACTGTCAGGTTTTATCCTGGCAATAAACTTCCGTTGATCCAGACTGTCACACGTGACATGAACAATTGAATGTTTTGTAGTTTGTATGTTGATTCAGAGGAGGAATGAAGAGGCTTATCTCTGTGTGTTTGTGTCTTCACATCTGCTGCAGCCTCCGGCAGAAACGCCGTCTGCTCTTTTACTCTCCCTCTCACTGCTGTACTGTCTCTCACTCCTAAACCTCAGAGGACCCAGCCGTTCCACTCAGAGAACTGAGGACTGCTGGATCCCGAAGCCCCAAACCTGATGGGACTCAACACAATCACACTGCACAGGGCTGCTGCCTTAATAACACTTTTTTTTTTCTTCTTTTCTTTTTCTTCCTTGTCTGCTGTCGCAAGCCTCTGTAACACCGGCTAATTCCGATAAACCTGTTCAGCCATGGATGGAGTATATATATTTTTTGAGAACAACAAATAACCCCTGTAGGTACTTGGTTTAAAGACAACATCAAATGCATGGATAGTCAGGCAAGGACAGCTGATTCCAAACGCACGGACGCACACACACACACACACACACACACACACACACACACACACACACACACACACACACACACACAAACACATACTCTCCTACCAATCCTCATCGGCCACACAGCTGTGTGATTTGATAAAATACTTGGCAGGAGCCTGTGGCTGACCTTTCCCTCCGTGCTTAACACCTCTGCGCTATGAGCAACCTCCGGCACGTAACCAGGCAACGCTGCTTCTGATGGGGTCTGAGGTTTCTCACAAGCTTAGACATGTGTGTGTGCGTGAGTGTGTGTGTGTGTATGTGTGATTCCGTTTTGGTAATTGGGGAGGGTGCCTGCTGGGGATTGAGGCCCTTTGAGGCTTTGGAAACCGCCTAAAGGGCTACATGATTTTATCTGCAGTTCTTATATCAGCACAGATGCATCTGATATTTTTATACACTTTAGTCAAAGTTTGTTGAACTAAAAGAATGATATTGTTGCAGTTTTAAATGACTCCATGTGTATCATTGTGTTCTTTTGATTCTCCATCTTTCATGTTGTAAAAACAGGCTGATTGGCCCGCATTAATTAAAGCCCCAGTGCTTCCTTTTCGTGCTGAACTTTCTACTCCTCTGATACTCTGCCAAGTTTTCTTTGACTCATGGACAACACGTCCCACACTCTAGTCCTCTCTGTATTTTTTAAGAGCGTTATCCCAACTGGGTAAAGAACGAAAAGGATTAGAAGAAGATGGCAAGAGGGAAAATCCAGAAGAGAAAGATGGCGACTCAGACAGTTGGACAGAGGCAGATCATTCCAATACCCCTTTCAATTTTAATACCTTTTAAGCAGTGTACTATATGTACAGTGACAGATGCAAGAGATGGTTTTCACTTTTAAAACTCTTAAAATGAATTCAGTTAGATGGCAATGCAGTGCCAGCTGGAGGCATTAATCTTCTTTAGACGCAGTGTATTACTTTCATATTAAAATAGGACATTTGAAATAGCACCCTGTGGGAATTTGTAATATTTATGACTATTTCCCAGCCCAAGCCATAACCGACAATCCCTAAAGAAGATGTATGATAGGGCCAGATCAACAAAGCAATCTGCAGTAGGCGTCGGCCCCAGACCATTCCAGTGTGTGACAGCGTGTCTTTGGACGACGAGGTCGTTACTTGCCGTCTGGAGTGTGGGACGTGATGTTATGACACGACGCATTAAGGAGATGCAAAATGTAAGTGACAAAATCTGCTCTGGATGTTTATGAGAGCGAAGTCTCATGCAAAGTTTTAGTTGTGCAGGACACTTCAGTCTGATCCACAGCTTTTCACACCTACTGCCAAAAAACTCTTTACTCAACTGTTCCCTTGGGAGTTTTCGACGACATTACACAAGATGTTTATTCCTATTCCTAAGAGATGGAAATGCATTCAAGTCACACTCACTCACAGTGAAACATCAAAACCTTTTTTTTTTTTTTTCATTACCTTGATTGCAAACTGACAAAAGAATCCCAGCAGCTAAAAATACAGATATGAAAATCACCTCTGTACTGTCGTGGTTTGGCCGTTGTGATGAAAAAAGATCACTACACTACAGTACAACAGTTCAAAGAGTGTTTTATTTTTTTAATAACTCGTTATGCAGGCATCAGTTAACACGCTGCTATATTTACTGTTTACACTGACTCTCCGCTCCGCTCAAGCTATGCGCCGGGTCAAAACATAATATGACATTGCAGATCATTTTTATCACGGCAACGCCAGAAAAGAGAAGGCACGGAGTTTAATTACAGGAGACAGGAGTGCCTGGAGTGGAAGGTAGATACTAGTTTAATAAACACATGATTATTATTTAAGGTACTTGTAGAGACAATATGATCAGCAAGTCGGAACTTAACAAAACCGGAACACAGCACAGACGTTCCCACTGGGAAATGGCTCATTTGTGTGACGTACTGTTATTTTATTTAAACCCCCAATGTAGCACAAGTAGACTTTATACTTCACAATGAGTGTTTTTTTTTGTCAAGGCTTCTTTATTTCATTGTAAAAGAGACTGTGCGGCTTTGTTTTTGCAGGAAACCTCTGTTACTCAAACTCCTGGGTGGTTCAGTGCTTGTGTTTGTTAAGACTTTCTTGTGGCAGCGATAGAGACAACGATGTGTCCCGTTTACTGTACGGGCCTCTGACACTGCCTCACAACGATGACAATTTTGCTGGTTTCATGACTGGCAACACAGCGTGACGTTGGGCTGAGTTTCTCCAAAAGTTGAATATATCTCAGCTTTAACGTTAATCACCAGCCAGTCTTACTTTGTATTAACGTTGTCTTTATTTAACTAGCTTCTCTTAGCTTAACATTCGTACCATAGCACATGTCTCCACACAATGTTTTAAATTCTGTCTCACCTCTGTGACGTCCACTCCAGTGTGTTACATTCAAGTACCTCACTACACCCGGTGTCTTTTTTTTCCACGTCCTCCATCATTGCAGCCAAAACACACTACACCCATTTAAAAGGATGGGAAGACTCAATCTGTCGACAGTGAGCCATTCTCTCTTGGTTTCTAAGGAGTTTCATAGGGTACTGAGACATTTTTACCAGTAGAAAAAAGGACAGAAGAGTGGTGCGGACTGGGTTCAGGAGGTGTGGCCTCTACTCTTTGGATCCCACAGCTATCGACTAGTCTTGGGTCATCTTATCCCATCCGGGCCTTGGCACCTCGTCTAGCTCCTGGTCGAGATTAAACTACGCCTGCCCAGTAAAGGTCAGGAGGAGTACATCCAAGACCTGGGTACTGATGGTTCAGGAAGGGGGTGGAGGACCGTGCTATGAGACTGGAGGCCTGAGCTCCCACTAGAAGAGACAGTCAGGAACAACTTATATCCACCCACCCCACTGAAACAGCAGCGTTCAGGGTTTACAGACAGGAGACAAGGCTAAATCAGCAGTGCTGGCTTCATTTTGCCGTCCCTGGCAAAGACAACGCTAAAATAAATGGTATTTTTGGTTAGAAAGGTAAGATGACTTTACTTCTACTTGTATCATTACTTCTCTGGCTTGCCTCCATCTGCAGTAAGCATGGCTGTGCACAGGGAGCTCACTCATTAACGTTTTTTGGCTTGTTTTGGAAACCTACTCAACTTATTGCACTTTCCGCTGCTCAAACAGGGAGAAGTGCTCTGAGTAAGTGGCCCTAATTAAGGTCTATTTAATAAAGGTTTGACAGTAGCAGTATTACGTACACAAACTTCAGTTGCTGTAATATGATAATGTGTATTGTAATGTTATTCATCATGCATTCATTCTGAGGTTTGCTCAGCAAATTGACTCTGAATGCAAATGCCCTTACCCGGTCTGGTTTTGAAATGCCAACTAAGAATAGATGTTCATCATGCTGGGATGGAGCAGCGAGTGTTGCTGAAGGGAGGCCAGACTAACTATTTCTGAGACTTTTCATTGGTTTCCATGGCAGGTATCTGCATGATGCTGAGATAGCTGTACAGTGGTTAGCACATCCTTTTAATACTTTGGCAATAGTTGGATATAGTTCAGGTGACACCAGAAAATGACAGGACAAATACCAATATTGGACAATTAAGCAACAGTGATTTAGGCACAGTGCCAATGTTCATTACCAGTGCAAGAGTGTGTGAAGGTGGGACAATAAGGGCTTAGAGGTCGGATAGTTGATGGTAAGGATGCACGATATTAGGAAAATATGCAAGAACATTGTTGAATATGGCAATAACAATACAAAATGGCAGATACGTACAGATACTAATAAGTGTAATGAATAAATAAGTGTACTCAGTTCTGCATTTCTGCTGCTTTAAGTATTCTGCTAAAATACAACAAATTGCTTGTTGAATTTAAATCAAATTAAAGGAAATCGTTTCCATAATTCTTTTATTGAACAAATTGAATATTTAATTGAATCCAAAAGGCACCACAAAAATGTGTTACTGATATTTTCTTTCAACTAACACAAACATCTGCGAGTCTTTCTAAATATGTTGCAGCTTTCTGCGATGTCTTTGTTGCGCCAGCTGAAAAGAACATATGTTGGCGCACTAGTTGATGGGTGTGTAAGTACATTTGACATTCATGCCGTAGACCAGACTGTGATCCACACTCTCTCTCTCCAACCTTTCCCATATGTAGTCACTTACTGTAGACATTGCAGAAAGCAAGATCTTTAAAAACAGTAAATGTGAGGTTATTGTCTGCTGGCGATACCAGGGGAGTTTTGTGCTCCTGGCTGCTATAATGTCCTAAGGCTAAACGGTGACATGAACTTCAAAATGTTCCTGTAATCCAATGGCAACCAAATGCAAACATACTAAGCCACTGTGTTTTGTTGTTGTAAGTGAAGGGTTAGGCAAAAAACACAATTTTGCCTTGCATGATTACCAGCTCCTTATAAGGCAATTTCACACAATCAAGAACTGTAGACCAGTGAAGACAATGGTTTTCAATTCCTTTAGTTTAATTTTGTTCTTTGACAATCAATAAACAGAAGAAAAAACAAAGAAAACACCCAGCTCACACATGTACTGTAGCATTTTTCCTATGTGTGTGTGTTAAATCCATGTAGACCACATTTAAGTAGAACTCCCCTTATGCAACCCAATTAGTGTCTCTGATCTGTCACAGTTCTCAGCCTCATCAACCTGTACTCGTGCTGTTAACACTGTTCTCCTTTTTCCGGTTGCAAACGGGTGAATTGTAAAAGCAAATGAGGGCCAGAGGAGCACTCATTTAAATTCTCTCCTCTTGATTGCAGCAGCCTGATGCACAAGGAGAATGACTTAGAAATATATGAGACTCAACAGCGTTTGCTTACACAACTGTCTCTTTCCCTTTCAAAGCACACAGCCACTTCTCCCGACCTACATCCTCAAAGTCAAGTTTGCACTTAGAAGTGCTGTCAGGGTATTTGACACTACTTTAAAAATTTACAAGTTGGCTCCAGCTTCCTACGTGAAATGGTCCTGCCTCGGGTTTTTGGCCCTGCCTCTGCAGGGCACTGGTTTACAGGGAGGAGTGACACAATCAATTTGCAGAGCAACTGACACAATCAGCGCCTACATAAATCATATCAGCACAGCCAGGCCCCCAGGCGCCTGCTGAGTTGACACTTTCATGGCTCACCTCCAGAATGCAACCTGTCAATCAACACAGATACCAGAGAGAGCAGGTACTCTACTCCATCACAGTGAAAGCTCGGGGCTGTTGGGATTATTTTCCAAACTGAAAAAGCTGTAATGATTTACAGATTACCTGCTTTAACCTGCAATCAGAGCGTTGGATTGCCACTGTACAACATTGGAACAATGTACTTCAGTTGATGGAGAAATTCTTTGTTTGTAACAGCAATAGTCCAAATCACTGTGACTTCGGGCTAACATAAGAATCACTTACAGGTAGATAAATGGCAGTTGATTTGGATTTTTGAGATATGTGAAATTGGCAAACTTGTTTTTTTCTGTTATTATTTTAAGCTGTAATTGTAACATATAAAGATGCATAGTTAAACCTGAAGGTTGGACCTATCTGACGTTTCTGCTGTTTATTTTCTGTACTGTGCTGCTTAGCGTCTTTGACAAACCAAATCTATCGTTACAAACAGCAACATCTCACTGCAGGTCAGACTAACTGCTAGTTTGGAGGTTGTCTTTTTCTTTATTCTTTGGCCTAACGGGTAAATTGGGTATCCAATCTAACGTTAGAGAGTGTTGAAGTATAAAAGCAACAAACGTGCGTTTATATACATGAGCTGAGAGTACTGTATATCCAGTTCTGTTTGCTTAGCACCTATAAATGAGTGCTGCATGACTGCTGGCTGTCTTTATGTCAGTCCTATGTCACCTGCCTAGGGACCACAGAGGAAAAGTAGTTATTTTGACTTGTTCTGGCATATTTACATGGTGTTTTTTACACAACAATGAACATAAATATGCATGGTTCCGATCAAATAAACCTATAAAATATACATATTTTTAAATAAATAAAATAAAGTGTATGTACTGGACGTAATCCAATGTAATTCAATTTTACTGTATGTGATTTGATCTCGTTAATATCAGGTTTCAAACTAAACCTTCCCCGCTGCTGCCGTTCGACATTGAAAGCATTTAACTGGCAAATCATGGGCTGGCTTTTTTGATGGGAATCAGTCACAAGAAATCCAAAGTGTTGGTTGCAGGTTAATCACAGACGTTGTGAAGTTAATTAATTATGTTAAAGATTATAACTTTAAATCACCCATATCTTTTAATTTCCTTAATACATTGTAAAACTTTAAGACTACTCCACTTAAATAACTTGCAGGGGGCTATAACAAATTACCTAATGAATCAAGAGCATAAAACCAATTTTAATGTATGTATTTTTATGTTCAGATTGTGGTGGGCATACTGTTCCTTGACCCACTTAATCTCTTTGACTCTCGCCATTTGCAGGCGAACTCAGAAAGTTCAATCGATGGCGGAGGCAGACTTTAAAACGCTTTGCCTGTGGATATCTGCCTGCTGTTCTGAGTCACTAACTTACATAAGTAGCAACCCCCACTGGAACAACACTGTTATGGCTCGCTTTCAGGCCACTAGTCTACACTCAGTTTCAGTGAAAATGGGGCAAATTCAAGAACAATTTATCAATGTCACCATTAGGGATTGGTATCATTTTACCAAAAAAACAAATGTTGATACCGGTGCTAAAACGGTTAGGGTTAGGGAACTTTTAAAAAAAGATTTAAAAGAGAACAAATCTGATTTTACTGATTTTTTATAACTTGCTAGGAATAGGCAGCTAAACCCCTATTTCACACTGCTGATTAAGTTGTGCCTTAGTTGTTTAGTTGTAATTGGATTGCTATTTATTGACCAGACACATAAGTGAATACAGCCATCATGTTTCTGTGAGTTTCCCCAATACAAAGTTGGAATTACTTTGAACTAACCATATGCATAAACCATAGTGTCAATCAAAAAGAAAGTATGTTTTTTTTTAATGACCATTTGCATGAGATTCAGCTGCGGAAGATTGGGGCAAATTACTTAAGTACCATAATATAGAAATAGTCTGTTACAAGCAAATCTAAATTTTAATACTTACTCCTTTAAAATCCAAAAAATTACCTGTGACTACAGCTGTAAATATAGGCAAATGATATATAGTGGAGTGAGTACAACGCAGCATAAACATGGAAACACAAGTACCTTAAAACTACACTTAAATACAGTACTTGAGTCAATGCACTTTCCACCATTGGTGAGAGTTTCCTGATAGTCCGGAGTAATTTCACCCTAGGGTTCTTTGCAACATGACCTCCCAAAAGCTTTTTTCCCTTGGTCTAACGCTGGACTAGTTAGCACTATCAGCTGAACGTCTTAGTGCAGGGGCTAATGGAACCAACTGTGTATCTTGTAAATTACCCCCCTAATAATGGCCAGTATGGTTCCAAACTTCTACAGTAGTACAAATAGGTTCGTACTCACAAAACGAGGCATTGTAAAGTTTGTATGTACACAAGAAGTTTATTTAAATAGCACGTGATTGCTATTCATCTGTGCTGCTAGCGTAGACAGCACTACTAGCCAGCTAGCTCTCCAATTCTCCTCCAAGAGTTGTAGCTCCTTGTCCGTGTAGTCAAGCTTGAATAGGTAAGGGTGACCTTCGATGTTAACTTTAAACTCTGCCATTTCGTTGATCTCTTCTTCTGTTCTCTCACTTCTTGCTCATTGTTTACCGGTAGTCTCTTCCGGCAAGATCCCGCACAGAGCGCTACCTAGCTAGAAACAAAGCAGAGTAGAAATCAGGCAAGTGTTATTTAAATAAACTCTGTGTACTTTCCAATGCCTCTTTTTATGAGTAAAGGATCTCTTTGTACTACTGAAGAAGTTTGGTACCATTCAGGGCATTATTAGTAGGGTAATTTACGAAATACACAGTTGGTTTCATTAGCGCCTACACTAAGCCATTCAGCTGATAGCGCTAACTAGCCAGATGTTAGACCTAGGATAGGGTGACCAGACGTCCCCGGTTTCCGGGGACAGTCCCCGATTTTGGCTACCTGTCCCCGGCTGGATCTGTCCCCGGAAATGTCCCCGGTTTTCACTGTGACTGAAAGACCCGAAATTGGAATGAAAGAAAGAAAAAACTGACAAAACGTAGCCGATAATCGCACACCCAACACACGCAGGCTCCAGGCAGCCAGAGCCCGCGGTGCTCAGAGATGTTTTAGAAGCCGTGTGTTACGATGCTAAAATCACTGATTATTTACATGGAGTCTGGTGGGTTTAGCGAACGCAATTTCGCGGACTTTTATGTTTTAAAAAGGATCTTAATCTTTAACAGAAAGGTCGACCTCCTTAGAAATCCTTTCCATAATGTTGTCAGACACTTAGAATATTAATCTGAGTCTGTTAGCAGCTAAACAAGCACTTTTATGAACGTAAATACAAGCTGGACAATTATCCCATTAACTTACATTGCAGCGATCTCGTTTAATACTGCATCAATGTCAAAGGAAAATATGTCCTCAGTAGTTTTTGTTGTATCTGTAGACGGTCTAGGATCATACCTTTGGGGGGGGGGGGCTCAGCCCCTAATAAGAACAGCTCTAGGTCTAGTGTCCCCGTTTTAAGTTTTACAAAACTAAAAACTTTACTTGTTTTGGAGGTAAATACGCTTCTGAGCTGAAAATGTCCCCGGATTTTGTCTGAGAAATCTGGTCACCTTAACCTAGGATAAAAGCTTCTGGGGGGTTGTTTGGCTCGAGGTGATGGTAGAAAGGACCCTAGGGTGAAATTACTCCAAACCATCCCTTAGAGGTAATTTTACATGAAAAAACAGTACGATTACAAGTATATATTGAATACCAATATATAGTTTTAACACCATCTAGCAATACACTGCTAGTACACATCATTACCAACACAAGCCGGCGCATCAACTGGAGTGACAATTTTGCGGCGCTCCTTCGATACAGCCTGCCAATCAACCTGCTCACAGGTAATGCATCTGTGCTCGCAAACACATGCGCTGCCAATCCGTCGTGACAGACAGGTAGAAAACACACTTGTCACAGCAGTGGCAGCAGCACTGGTAGGGAGTAGTGGGAGTGGGAAGGTCCTGAAATGGGACAATTTCTTTGTCCTCAGCAGCACCCCCGGGATGATCACATTTTACAAAATGGCTGGGAATCAGACAGAAACAGAGTGATCCGTCATGTTTGTTTCATGCTGCTGCAGCTCTGCCTGTTGTTGTGTTGCTGCTGTAGGACCTTGTTCACACATACCCTATGGAGAACACAATCAACACAATGTATTATTTATGTTCAAGCACCCTTGGAGACGTGTTCTCATTGCAACAGATAATAGCTAGTTTTCCATCCAAGTAGTTTATGCAAATTATGATTGATTATATTCAAAAGGTAAAATGGGAACGGAATTATTCAATAATAATTGAAAAAGGGGGATGTTTGTTTTAGGGTGTCACATTTTGCAAAAAAGCCATTGTCATGTTTACAGCAAAGACCTATGACCAATACTTCCCAACTCATGTGCTGACAACCTGAATTATTTACAATGTAAAGCTATTCTTCCTTTGCATCTTTAAACAATTTAGAATTATTACTCATTTTTCTTTCTCATTTTCACAGAAGGAAAAGAAAATCATAATGCATTAATCTTTTTGTTAAGTGCTCATATTATACTCATTTTAAGTTTCATATTTGTATTTAGAGTTTGTGCCATGTTTTGTAGGTATATGTGGTTTGATTGTTAGAAAACAACATTTTTTTGCAGCTCCAGCTCCTCTTTTCACCCTGTGTGTTGAGCTCTCTGTTTTAGCTACAGAGAGAGGCATCTCACTTATGGTCCATCTTTATTAGGAGTCGCACATGTGCCGTAGCTAGCTAAGGACTACTAGCCAGTCAGAAGCCGAGTAAGAGGGCGTGCCACGCTAGCAGCTAGGCGAGCATTATAACCTGTGCAACAAAGTGAAAATGAAGTGTAGTGCTAAGTCCCTTTGGGGTGGCTTTTTGGCGACACAATGAGAAAAAGTCCCACTTTTTTCACAAAATAATAAAAAAATGTAACTTGATGTCAGTGGCGGTTCAACACACAGGCCTATTAACTCAATAGTAAAGCTGTAAAGTATCTTTCAACTCAGGACAGCCCAATATTCCACACAGTAAATTATAGATAATACAGTAGAAAACTGCTTAGAGGATTTTAGTTTTAAGTGCTTGTAACACCCCCCCATGTGTCATGAAAAAATGTTGCCCCGGGCTGCCTGCCAAAAACCGCTACTGCTTGATGTTATCACGCAGTACTGTCATTTAAGTATTTGTAAAAATAATTTGAATATGAATTTTAGTTTAGTAATGGCTTCACTAATATCATTGTATTTGTTTGCTGCTCTATTTCTGTATACTATATAGATAAGTCATTTAGTAAACAACACTCTCACGTAATACAGCAGTCAATAAATTCACTGTAGGAGCTAGCATGAGCTGTTGAGCATCATTTGAGGTTACATTTAATCTCTTAATAATTAATTTGTTAAGAGCTACAACTAGGTGTGTGCTAAAGAAATCCCAGTTTCTACGTCCTTGGAAGAGGTATCAATTAAGGCCATTGCATGTCTGTAGGGTGCAGTGATGTTAAATTTCCCTACAGGACTGTCTTTAATTAACCCCCGGTAAAGTAGCTAGACTGTAATGAGCTTACTGGTGTTATGACGGAAGAGCGCTATGCAATGACATTGTATTGTGAACAGATTTGTTGTTTAAACATGCAATGAAATACACATTCATAACATTACAACAGACATGTAATTCCATTGCAGGAAGGGTTATGTTATAAGGAGCAGCGGAAAATGTAATTTTGGCTAGGAGTTAGGAGTTGGTTCATCAAGAAAACAGCTGGTAGCACTAGTTTGCCAGTTGGATGCCATTATATCATTGCAGAAGTGGCAGCAACAAGATACATGGGGTGGCAGTAGCTCATGGTGTGGACTGGTAGCTGGAGATGTAAATGTGCTGTATTTATATAGCGCTTTTCTAGTCTTAACGACTACTCAAAGCGCTTTTTACATCATACAGGATACATTCACCATTCACACACATACTCATACACTGTGGCAGAGGCTGCCGTACAAGGTGCCACCTGCTCATCAGACAAACACTCACACACATTCACACTCCGATGCGCAGCACCGGGGGCAACTCGGGGTTCAGTGTCTTGCCCAAGGACACTTCAACGTGGGACTGCAGGGCCGGGGATTGAACCACACACCTTCCGATTGCAGGCAACCGCTCTACCACTGAGCCACAGCCACCCCAGGTTCCAGTTCATCTCCTGGGCACTGCCAAGGTGCTCTTGAGCAAGGCACCGAACCCCCAACCACTCGGGGCGTCTGTCCATCGACATCTGTAGCCCCCTCACTCTGACATCTCTCCATTAGTGCATGTATAAATACTAAGCATTTTTGTTTTTTTATTTTATTATACTTTATTAATCCCCCAAGGGGAAACTACACTTTTCACTCTGTTGTTGTTACACACATTGCACACAGGCCTGAATTACACACACATGCTCAGGACCTACACATGCACAAATGGAGAGATGTCAGAGTGAGGGGGCTGCCCATGGAAAGGCGCCCCGAGCAGTTGGGGCCTTGCTCAAGTGCACCTTGGCAGTGCCCAGGAGGTGAACTGGCACCTCTCCAGCTACCAGTCCACCACCATACTTTTGTATGTAAAAATACTACATGTGTGTGTAATTCAGGCCTGTGTGTAATGTGTATAATACTAAAAGAGTGAAAACATAGTGATTTCTTTTGTGGGATTAATAAAGCATAAATTATGTTATTATTATAATATATAATATATATATATATAATATATATGGGCGGCTGTGGCTCAGTGGTAGAGCGGTTGCCTGCCAATCGGAAGGTTGGTGGTTCGATCCTTGCCCTGCAGTCATTGCGAAGTGTCCTTGGGCAGACACTGAACCCTGAGTGTGAGTGTGTATGAAGTTTATCTGATGAGCAGGTGGCACCTTGTACGGCAGCCCCAGCCACGGTATGAATGTGTGTGAATGGTGAATGTTTCCTGTAGATGTAAAAGCGCTTTGAGCAGTTGTTAAGACTGGAAAAGCGCTATATAAATACAGCACATTTACATTTACATATATAATAACACTATAACAAGTAAAACAATGAATAAAACATGATGAAATTGTGGCCAGTCGTTTTTTTCATGTATTAATGGGAGGACCTTGCTCATCTCATTTGATTTTTTGTCAGCCTACCTAAAAACTGATTTGCAAAAATTTCGAAATTTTGAAGTCTTCACTCAGGTTTTTCTACGGGCAAATTGAAAAATGCTCATTATAATGCTACTACTTAATACTAGGGGTGGGAAAAATAATTTATTCTTAGATGCTCAATTCTGATAAGTTAATAATTGATTATTTACAAAAAAAGTGTTGAATTTTATTTAAAAGCTATTGGCTCCAGACATGTACAAATCAGAAAACAGAGTGACTGAAAGAGGATGGGATAAAGGACAACAAAATAGAGTTTAGTGCAGAAAAAACACAAAAATGGCCATATGGAGAAAAAAAACATTTTTGTAGATATACACATGGTCCAATGAGACATACATAAAATAATTAGGCAAAACACATCATCTACTTTATCACATTACATGTGACCACCTCATGTTTCATGTTCTAAGAAGCCAATTCTTCTCCTTAAAACATGACTGAGTCTGACATGGAAGATGACTCTGAGAGAAGGCGACTTCCACAAGAATGTTTAAGGCTTAAGAATGGATGACTACAAAATAAAAACCTCAGTAGACAAAACATTTCCTTAAAACCTGTGTGTGACAAAAACTGTGTATGTCAAAATCTAAAAAACTCTGATTTACAGTGGGGCTTGAAAGTTTATAGGTAAAAAATTGTTTTAATGTGCAGAAAGAAGCCAAGAAAAGATGGAAAAATCTCCAACATGCATCAAATGACAGATTAGACATTCATATAATATGTCACAAAAAGTTAGATTTTATTTCCATCATTTACACTTTCAAAATAACAGAAAACCAAAAAATGGCGTCTGCAAAAGGTTGGGCACCTTGCAGAGTTTCTAGTGTGCCCCCTTAGGAAAGTTGAGATCTGACAGCGTCATGGATTGTTCTCAATCATCGTCTGGAAAGACCAGGTGATGTCAATCTTAAGGTTTTAAATGCCCAGACTCATCTGACCATTCCCCAACAATCAGCACCATAGGTTCTTCTGAGCAGTTGTCTTGAAAACTGAAACTGAAAATAGTTGACGCTCACAAAGCAGGAGAAGGCTAGAAGAAGATAGTAAAGCGTTTTCAGATGCCAATATCCTCTGTTCGGAATGTAATTAAGAAATGTCCGTCATCAGAAACAGTGGAAGTTAAAGCAAGATCTAGATCTAGTGCCACGCTACATCCTGCAGTGCCTTGCAATGCCGCACAGTGCCCTGCTATGCCATGAACTACTACAAAGAACTACTACAAACTGCTGTTTTTTGTGACCGTTATTGCGACTCTTCATTTTAACCCCAACCGGCCCGTCAGACACCCCCTACCAAGAGCCTGGGTCTGTCCGAGGAAGTTTTTCCTCGCCACTGTCGCACTGTTGCTTGCTCTGGAGGGAACTACGAGAACTGTTGTGTCCTTGTAAATTATGGAGTGTGTTCTAGACCCACTCTATCTGTAAAGTGTCTCGAGATAACTCTTGTTTTGAATTGATACTAAATAAAATTGAATTTAATGGAAACCAAGAAAAATATCTGACATAAAAGCTTGCAGGATTGTGAGAAAAGCAAGTCAAGTTCAATCATGCTGATCAATCATGCTTTGGGGTTCCATTGCAGCCAGTGGCACAGGGAACATTTCATGAGTGGAAGGAAAAATTAATTAAATAAACTTTTAGCAAATTTTGGATGGTAACGTGATGCCATCTGTGAAAAAGCTGAAGTTAAAGAGAGGATGGTTTCTACAAATGGCTGATGATCCTAAACACACAAAAATCCACGGTGGATTACATCAAGAGGTGTAAACTGAAGGTTTTGCCATGGCCTTCACAATCTCCTGACCTCAACATAATTGAAAATCTATGGATAGACCTTAAAAAAGCCGTCATGAAAGACAGCCCAGAAATCTCAAAGAACTGGAAGACGTTTGGAAGGAAGAATGGGCAAAGATACCTCAAACAACAATCGAAAGACTCTTGGCTACACAAAGTGTTTCCAAGCTGTGATATTTGCCAAAGGGGGCAGTACAAGGTATTAACTCTGCAGGGTGCCAAAACTTTTGAAGACGTCGTTTTTTTGTTTTCTGTTATTTTGAAAGTGTAAATGATGGAAATAAGATCTAACTTTTTGCAACATATTAAACGAATGTCTGATCTGTCATTTGACACCTTTTGAAGATTCTTCCATCTTGTCTTGGCTTCTTTATGTACATTATACACATTTTTACCTGGGGTGCCCAAACCTTTGAACCCCACTATATATGTATTTATTTATTTGGAAGAAACAAGGATGAGCCGACGAGAGCAGCCAACAGGAGTAGACCATGGCTAGCTAACTGGAGGTGGAAGGAAGAGTTAACCTGGAGCTAGAAACAAAGCTAGCTAGCTGGATATGGGAGGAAAACAATTAGCCTGGAGCTAGAAACTAAGCTAGCTAGCTACTGTCTGTAACGTTAATCAGATACTGGTGTACTGTAGGCTCTTATTGTAATCGACCTATCAACAATACTGTAGTATGTACCTGGTACATTTACAGGGTTCAAACTGACACAGTGGTGGTGTTTGATTATTCCTGATCCAAATTGCTCTGTTGCCTTTCTGGCTGTTGTTGTGTATGGGGATATTTTTGCAAACGATCTCTGTCCACTGGAAAATCATGGCTTTTCATTCAAAACGGTTTATTTAAAACAATTATACTTATCAAACAGATGGAATTAGAAATAAAGGCCTGCCTTTAATAGAAGCTTCAAATAAAATCCAGGTAACTTCTGCAGTTCAGGGAAAGAAAGGCCCAAGGCTTTTATTTGAGGAATTATGGCACTTGTGATGAATAGACAGATTTATGTGTACTCAATTCCCCTGCTCTCAGTATTCTGCTAAAATACAACAAACTGCTTGTTAAATTTTAATGGAAGGAAATCATTTCCAACATTCTTTTATTAAACAAATTGAATATTGTATTGAATATAAAACTTTTTAAAGTGCAGTTTTCTACTGATACTTTCTATCAACCAACTACTAATGAAACTTAAATAGTTTTTATGGTGGCTATATGGGAAGAGATCAACAGAAGAAATATCCTCGCTCACCCGTAGGGAGAAGTCAGTAGAGTGAATAACCCCCACCGCCCCCCCCCCCTTCTCTATATAACTTTGAATATATTCAAATACTTACCACCTGCCAAAAATGATATTGATTGGGACAGTCTTTCTTTAAAGTGTTACAGAAACATCAAAGTACACATTAATGCTGCACTCTATTTTGAAACCTCCCCCAGAGAATAAACACTATCAGCATAGTAAATCTGATCAGCCTGTGATCTTTGAACTGGACAACGTGCTCCTCTGCCACTTCCTACTTTCTCTCACATAGCACCCTATCTCCCACTAATACCTAGTTATTGCATAGCAGATACACTCTGGGGCCTTGTGGCTTTGTAATCATAGCTTGTCCTACATCAGATGAAGATATGGAAATATCATTACTTCTCAGATGAAGAGATACAACAAAACAGCTGCGTCTTGCTTTCTCCTGGGCTGGAGCTCATTTATACAGTAAGCACTGGAAAGAATTTTACTGAGTCTAAATACATGTAAATACGTTTTCAGATATTTGGTTAACTTGGCCAGATTTTTTAAAGTACAAATAAAGTATGGGTTTATTAGGTTTTGAAAAAAAGGTCTTTTAAAATGAATCATTTTTCCCCAGCTCATCTGAAGTTACCTGTCATGGTTGGATACTTTTTCTTCACAACTTTTTTGAGGTTGTGAAATTTGAGAAGCACAGTGTGACAGAGACGTTGAATAGACTGTACATATTATGCTTTGACATTGAACCTAGAGCAGATTGTGAGTCTTAAGCACCAGTCCTCCACAGAGTAAATTTCAGACATTGGAGTACAAGAAACTCACTGAACTCACTCTCCACCTGAGAACATCAAACCCATTGGGTTGCTTTAATAGCAAATTCATTGCTTTAATGATAAATAATACTAATTAATGTTATTTGTAATGCACTTTACATTTAAACAAATCTCAAAGTGCTACAGGTAAGATCATAAAAGCAAGGTAAAAAACATCTGTGTAAAATATCTATAAGTGGTGCAACAACATTTTTGTGCAAGGTTAAACCTCATAAGTTCTGCTAAAAAGAAAAGTTTTTAGTCCTTTTTTAAAAGTCTCAAAAGTCTGTGATGCCCTTAGATAGTCAGGGAGGGCATTCCAGGTCCGAGGAGTGGCGGAGCAGAATGAACGATCACCCATGGTGCTGAGCTTAGTTCTGGGGAGTAGGAGGCGGTTGGAGTTGTTTGAGCAGAGGGATCGTGTTGCAGTGTAAGGGATGGGTAGTTCTTTCAGGTAGGGGGGCGCATTTCCATAGATGCACTGGTGGGTGAGAATTGAGACCTTGTATTCAATCCTAGCAGAAACGGGAAGCCAGTGAAGTGAGTGGAGAATGGGTGTGATGTGGTCATACTTTCGCACTCTCATCAGGATCCTTGCAGACTCTTGTTAGGGATCCCGATGAAAGTGCGTTACAGTAATTCAGTCTCGCGGAGACCAAGGCGTGGACCAGTTTTTCAGCATTAGCTAAGGTGAGAAAACGGAGTTTTGCAATATTTCTGAGATGATAGAAGGAGATCTTGCTGAGGTTTTCGATATGGGCTTCAAAGGTGAGTTGTGGATCAAATTTTACACCAAGATTGGTGACTGTTGTGGAGAGGGGATTGTCTTGACCAGAGATAGTTACACCGGTTATGGAGGATGACTGGACTTGATGTGAGGTCCCAACAAGGATTGCCTCGGTTTTGGAGCTGTTTTACTGGAGAAAATTGTGTTTCATCCACACCTTTATCTCCTCCAGACAGGTGGTGAATGTTGAAGACGATGGTGCTGTAGTTGCAGTGAGTTGTGAATCATATTTTCACGTACAGTTGTGTGTCATCGGCATAACAGTGAAATGAGACTCCATGGCAACTGCTGACGTGGCCGAGGGAGAGGTAGTAATTAAGGAAGAGGATGGGGCCAAGGACTGACCCCTGGGGGACTCCACAGGTGATCAAACTGATCTCATGAAATGGCGTATATATGGCGTATATATGGCCAATTTGTATGCCTTTATTGACTTGTTATTAAGACGCATTCTCGTGTTTTAATTCAATTCATTCATAGTATTAGTCCATAACAAGAGTTATCTTGAGACACTTTACAGATAGAGTAGGTCTAGACCACACTCTATAATTTACAAGGACCCAACAGTTCCAGTGGTTCCCTCCAGAGCAAGAAGGTAGGCGTTGTCTGACGGCCGGTTGGGGGTGAAACGAAGAGTGGCAATAACAGTCACAGTAAAAGATAATGGAACAGTGACTAAAAATAGTTTGTAATAGTTCATGGCATGGCAGGGCACTGCAAGGCATTACAAGGCACAGCAGAGCGTAGCAGGACGTGTAGCAGAACCACGGCGACAGCTGCAAACATGATTTTGGAGCCCCCCCTGATCCAAGGAAACATGCTGGGGGAAAAAGAACATAAGGACTCTGGGGAATGACTCCACAGAGCTAGGTTAGTAACAAGCATTTCTGGGACATGGATGCACACAAATGGAAAGATAAAGGAGAGAGGAGCTCAGTGTGTCGAAGCAGTCTAAAACTCTTACAGCATAACTAAGAGAGACAGGGTACAGAGAGGAGCCTGGTCGGGCTAGAACTCTCCCCCGCCAGACCGCTCTATGTAGAAAATCACTGAAAAAAAACTGACTTTCTCAAAGATCTTGGGGAGAAAGGGAAGATTAGATATAGGTCTGTAGTTGGCTAAGACCTCAGGGTCAAGGGAGGTTTTTTCAGGAGAGGTTTTATCACAGCT
>NC_045750.1:21447926-21449187 GCF_008692095.1 Etheostoma spectabile | reverse complement strand
AAATGACTGCGGTACATAACCTGTTAATAGAGACATATTGATTATATCTAGTAATTGAGAGTCATCTTTAAGCACTCGTTGGAATGGTGTCTAAGAGACAGGGAGATGGCTTAGCTGAAAAGACCTTTGACATTAATTGTTGAAGGTCTATAGGACAGAAGCAATCTAAGTATATGTCAGGTCTTGTTCTTTTTAGTGCTACTGCGTTTAAAGATGGACGTTAGAAGTTGAATTTTATCTCTAATTCTTATAATTCCATCGTTAAAGAAGCTCATAAAATCGCCACTACTCAGTCATAGGAATAGATGGCTCAATAGAGCTGTGACTATCTGTCAGACTGGCTACAATGCTGAAAAGAAACCTTGGGTTGTTCTTATTTTCTTCTATTAGAGATGAGTAATAGTCTGATCTGGCATTTCTGAGGGCCTTCCTATAGGTTTTGGGACTGTCATGCCAATTTAAACGAGATTCTTCCAGTTTGGTGGGATGTCATTTACTTTCAAGTTTTCGCGAGATTTGTTTTAATTTGCGAGTTCGGGAGTTATACCAAGGTGCTAGTTTCCTTTGCTTCATTATCTTATTTTCAAGTGGAGCAACAGAGTCTAAAGACATCTGTAGGTAGGTCCTTGCACCATCTACAAATTTATCAGTTGGGGAGGGACTAAAGTTAACATAAAGGTCATCTGTTATATTAAGTACAGAATTAAATTAAATACTGTTAAATTTAGTTATAGCACTGTCAGATAGGCATCTAGTGTAGAAGCTTTTCTTTACTTTATTATAGTTGGGTAGTAAGAATTCAAAAGTTATTAGAGAATGGTCTGATAATGAAGGATTCAGCGTAAATACTAATAAATCTTCAGTTTCGATGACATATGCCAGCACAAGGTCGAGGGTTGACTGAAAACAATTGAATCCAGTAGGGAGTTAAAAGTATTACTAAGGCTATTGTTGTCAACATCCACATGGATATTAAAATCACCTACAATAACTACTTTGTCTGATTTTAGGGCTACGCCTGATTAAAAACTCTAAGAATTCAGATAAAAATTCAGAATACGGACTTGGAGCTCGGTAAATAACAACAAATATAATTGGCTGTAATGTTTTCCATGATGGATTTTAAAGATTAAGAACAAGGCTTTAAAACGAGTTATAATTTAGTTTATAAGGCCTGAGCCTCTAGGAATTAGAGTATTATTCTGACTGGGAGGAGTGGCTTCATTTAGACTAACATATTCTTCATGGCCCAGCCATGTTT
>NC_045750.1:21447562-21447902 GCF_008692095.1 Etheostoma spectabile | reverse complement strand
GATTATCTGATATCAGATAATTTACTAGTACTGCTTTAGAAGACAGAGATCTAATATTTAATAGTTTTACATCTAATTTTCCTGTTCTTTCTTAAAATTTCCTATTCATTGGAGTGGTAGTTTTAATTCCAATTAGGTTGTTAAGTATAGTCCCTCTTTTAATTTAGCCAATCGAGGGACAGACTTTGTCATGATTGTCTGGTAATGGAACCCAGAAGCAGACCCGGACAAGGTAAGTTGGAATAACAAGGTGAGTAATTATTTGTAGTAAGAATATGGAAGCGGATAAGTCTTTAAGTTTCAACTTTTAAGTTTTTACATCAATGAACGCTGGTGCAAA
>NC_045750.1:21446946-21447552 GCF_008692095.1 Etheostoma spectabile | reverse complement strand
TATTGTGAGAGCATCAGTATGCACCAAGGACATTGATCTGCTCTCTGTATCGATGCTATTTACCACGGGAATTCCCACAGATTTTTGTAACTGTGGTGTATATTCATCCAAAGGCGAATGAGAGCTCTGCCGCAGAATTGATCCTGCAGACTGTACAGAAGTTACAGTCACTGTCTCGTGACGCCCCCAATGTAATCCTGGGAGATTTTAATCATTGCTCACTTAATAAAACTTTAAAATGCTTTTATAAATATATCTCTTGCCCTACCAGAAATGGCAAGACACTTGATCAATGTTATGGTTCAATTAAAGGGGCCTATAAATCCATACCGCTCCCTCCACTAGGTACAGCAGACCATAATTGTGTACATCTTATTCCTGCAAATCGCACGTGTTAACAGAGGGGAAAAGTTCTCACCAAAAGGGTGAAGCTCTGGTCTAAGGATACTGTACAAGAACTGCAAGGCTGCCTAGACTGTCAGTGTGGGAGGAGTTCATTACATCATCTAGGGACCTGGATGAGCTCAAAAATGTTGTTAGTTCCTGGATCTCATACTGTGAAGATACTGTAATTCCGGATAGAGAGGTAAAGATTTACCCTAACAG
>NC_045750.1:21446370-21446936 GCF_008692095.1 Etheostoma spectabile | reverse complement strand
GTGAGCAAACATCTTAAAATTCTGTTAAATAAGAAAAAACATGCTTTTAAACAGGGCAGTGTCACTGAACTAAACTCTATACAAAAAGAGATTAAACGGGAAATCAAAAGGTGCAAACTGGGTCATAGAGATAGAGTAGAAAGAAAACTAAGTAACAATAATTTGGGCTCAGCCTGGGACAGTGTCAATAATATTGTTGGACTTTGGACAAAGCAAGGAAAAAGACATTTTTAGAAGGTTTTACGGCAGACTCTGTACTTGCACAGGAGTTTAACAAGTTTTATTCTAGGTTTGATGTCCATGATTATAGTAAAGAAACAGGTGAAGTAAGGGACAATCTAATTAACTCTGGTCTTTTTCCCTTTTAATTTCTGAACCTCAACGTTGTGAACACTTTTAAGCATGCAAATCTTGTACTAGCCCTGGACCGACAACATTTGCAGCCGCATACTGCACTCAATTAGGCTTCATTTTTTATCATATTTTTAACCTGTCTTTGTGCCAACATAGAGTCCCAAACGTATGTATATAGACCTGTGGCTCTAACTTCATTAGTTATGAAGTCC
>NC_045750.1:21446003-21446360 GCF_008692095.1 Etheostoma spectabile | reverse complement strand
TGATAAAGAAAGAACTGCTGGGTAGGAGTGAACACCGCCTCGACCCCCTGCAGTTTACATACAGAGCCAACAGGGGGGTGCAGGATGCTACCATAACTCTGCTTAACCTCATATACAAGCATTTAGAGGGTAACATAAACCATGTCAGACTGCTGTTTGTGGATTTTTCATCTGCCTTCAATACCATCCAGCCCCATTTATTGGTGCAGACGCTCATAGAAAATTTTGGGTTGGACTGCAACCTGGTAGGATGGATTTTGGACTTTCTCACTAACAGGACACAGAGAGTGAGAGTAAATGGACGTCTTTCTGGAATATCAGTGACATCAACTGGCTCCCCTCAAGGCTGTGTTCTCT
>NC_045750.1:21445832-21445993 GCF_008692095.1 Etheostoma spectabile | reverse complement strand
ATACATTATGTACACTAACGACTGCCGCAGTCAACTGACCAATAACTACATTGTAAAGTTCGCAGATGACACAATGAAACATCTCACGGCCCTGTACTACCCTATTTTTAAACTGGTGCAAATAAGCCTTTTTAGACTTAAATGTTACAAAGACAAAGGAC
>NC_045750.1:21445674-21445822 GCF_008692095.1 Etheostoma spectabile | reverse complement strand
ATTTTAGACGTCACCATCCAACTCCTGAAAACTCCTGTTGAATCAAACAAGTATCTGGGAATCATCATTGATAAGTTGACCTTTGAACTGAACATAGACATGCTGAGTAAAAAAAGTCAGCAGCGTCTCTTCTGTCTGAGAAAGCTAG
>NC_045750.1:21445545-21445664 GCF_008692095.1 Etheostoma spectabile | reverse complement strand
AGTGGACAGATCCCTGATGACTTTGTTTTACAAATCTTCTTTACCTTTTCATGCATTTGCTGGTATGCTTCTCTGAATTCAAAACGGAAAAAACACATTAGCAATGGTAATTAAAGTTA
>NC_045750.1:21445327-21445535 GCF_008692095.1 Etheostoma spectabile | reverse complement strand
AAAATCATTGGGATTCAGCAGATGACAACAACGGATCTGTACAATACACATTTGCTTAATAAGGCAGAATCCATTATGTTCGATAGTTCCCACCCCCTGAATGCAGAATTTAAGATGCTGCCCTCTGGTTCCCGTTTCAGTCAGCCACCAGCCAAAACAAATAGGTATAAATTCTCCTTCGTACCCGCTGCTATTTCTCTGCTTAACT
>NC_045750.1:21445226-21445317 GCF_008692095.1 Etheostoma spectabile | reverse complement strand
TAGGTAACGTCTGCACATAAGGTATACTGGGACTTAGACTTTTAATGTTGTGGTTTTTATTTCCCCATTTGGTCTGTATTTTTAATTGATG
>NC_045750.1:21444788-21445216 GCF_008692095.1 Etheostoma spectabile | reverse complement strand
TTGTCGTCTTTGTCATGTACTGTATGTCAATTGCTTTGCTACTGCAACGAAATGAATCGCCCCTCAGGGACAAATAAAGGTCTTGAACTTGAACTTGAAAAGACTTTCAAAAACTTGAGGTAAGATACAAGAGCTCAACATACTGGTTAAGCTAACGATCTGCCAGGGAACGACTGCCTGGTCACGGCTTATATGGTGCAGAGGTGATAATCAGGACTGGGTGTGCAGATAGCAGCAGGTGTCCGCAGTAGGCCAATCAGCAGGGATGTGTTCAGGAAACTCAGGACAAACAGACTTCAGGTTAGAGCAAAAGGAAAACACAGGCAAAACAGGCTCAACATGCTGGGGCCATGGCAGAAGAGGCGGGGCTAGTACAAGATTTGCTATGCTTAAAAGTGTTCACAACGTTGAGTTCAGAAATAAAAGGA
>NC_045750.1:21440964-21444778 GCF_008692095.1 Etheostoma spectabile | reverse complement strand
TAAAAAGACCAGAGTTAATTAGATTGTCCCTTACTTCACCTGTTTCTTTACTATATGTAGATTTATTTATTATTGCTATGACAAAAAGTTGGGGTCTTCTCTATTTACCCATAGCTGGGGCTATTTATTTACCCATAACTGGGACAGTGGTTGACGGGCAGCAGGGCGTTTCTACTCACCGATGGGCCTGCATGCCACGTCTCTGGGGGCCACTGCTGCTCCAAGATCCTGTACAACTTAGCCTGGAACCACAAGGGACCAGTTACCATGTGGGCCACGGGGAGGCGTGTACGAGGTCTTGGCAGTGTAGAGTAAGGTGACCAGATTTCTCAGACAAAATCCGGGGACATTTTTAGCTCAGAAGCGTATTTACCTCCAAAACAAGTTATGTTTTTTATTTTTGTAAAACTTAAAACAGGGACACTAGACCTAGAGCTGTTCTTATTAGGGGCTGAGCCCCCCCCCCCCCAAGGTATGATCCTAGACCCACCCGCTGCTACTTCCTACTCCACTCACTATACCTCAAGATAGAAAGTCCAATATTTCAAGATAAAAATCCATCCTTATACTTCAAGATAAAAAGTCTAATATTTCAAGATAGAAGTCTCAATATTTCATAATGTTGTAATGTTTGCGGAACTACTGACAGCTTTTGCTTTACTGCTCAAGGCTTGTTTCTGCAACAGCTCCTTGAGAATCATCCATCCATCTCATCCATCCATCTTCGACCGCTTATCCGGTGTCGGGTCGCGGGGGCAGCAGCTCCAGTAGTGGGGCCCCAACTTCCTTTCCCGAGCCACATCAACCAGCTCCGACTGGGGGATCCCGAGCGTTCCCAGGCCAGGTTGGAGATATAATCTCTCCACCTAGTCCTAGTCTTCCCCGGGGCCTCCTCCCACTGGACGTGCCTGGAACACCTCCCTAGGGAGCCGCCCAGGAGGCATCCTTACCAGATGCCCGAACCACCTCAACGGTCTCCTTTCGACGCGAAGGAGCAGCGGCTCTACTCCGAGCTCCTCTCGATGACTGTGCTTCTCACCCTATCTCTAAGGGACGCCAGCCACCCCCTGAGGAAACCCATTTGGCCGCTTGTACCCTGGATCTTGTTCTTTCGGTCATGACCAGCCTTCATGACCATAGGTGAGGGTAGGAACGAAAATTGCCCGTTAGATCGAGAGCTTTGCCTTCTGGCTCAGCTCTCTTTCGTCCACACGGTGCGATAAACAGAATGTAATACCGCACCAGCTGCTCCGATTCTCCACCAATCTCACGCTCCATAGTCCCCTCACTCGCGAACAAGACCCCAAGGTACTTAAACTCCTTCACTTGGGGTAAGGACTCACTCCCTACCCGAAAAAGCACTCCATCGGTTTCCTGCTGAGAACCATGGCCTCAGATTTAGAGGTGCTGATCTTCATCCCAGCCGCTTCACACTCGGCTGCGAACCGATCCAGAGAATGCTGAGCACAGACCGTGACGCCATCAGGACCACATCATCTGCAAAAAGCAGCGATGAGATCCTAAGCCCCACGAACTGCAACCCCTCCCCCCCGACTACGCCTCGATATCCTGTCCATAAAATTAATAACAGGATTGGTGACAAGCGCAGCCCTCGGAGGCCAACCTCACCTGGAACGATCCGACTCACTGGCCGAGAACCCGGACACAGCTCTCGCTTTGGTCATACAAGATTGGATGGCCCTAAGAGGGACCCCCTCACTCCATACTCCCGCGCACCTCCCACAGTTTCTCCCGGACCCGGTCATACCCTTCTCCAGATCCACAAAAACATGTAGACTGGTTGGGCATACTCCCAGCTCCCTCCAGGATCCTTGCGAGAGTAAAAGATCTGGTCCGTTGTTCCACGACCAGGACGGAAATCCGCATTGTTCCTCTTCAATCAAGGTTCGACTATCGGCCGAACCCTCCTTTTCCAGCACCTTGGAGTAGACTTTACCAGGGAGGCTGAGAAGTGTGATACCCCTGTAATTGGCACACCACCTCTGGTCCCCCTTTTTGAAGAGGGTAACCACCACCCCAGTCTGCCACGCCTTCGGCACTGTCCAGACTTCCACGCAATGTTGAAGGGCGTGTCAACCACAGACAGCCCCTCCACCCCGACCCTTCAGCATTTCTGGACGGATCCATCAATCCCTGGGGCTTTGCCGCTGTGAGTTGTTTGACTACCTCAGCGACCTCCACCAGGGAAATTGACGATAATCCCCCATCATCCTCCAGCTCTGCCTCCACCACAGAGGACGTGTCAGCTGGATTGTAGAGTTCCTCAAAGTGCTCCTTCCACCGCTCTATTACCTCCCCATTGAGGTCAACAACGTCCTCCCTTACTGTATACAGCTTGGATGAGTCCCCGCTTCCCCTCCTGAGGTAGCGAACATGATCTTGAAATCAATACAACAAAACTACTGAGGACATATTTCTTTGACAGTGATGCAGTATTAAACGAGATCGCTGCAATGTAAGTTAATAGGATAATTGTCCACTTGTATAATTTACGTTCATAAAAGTCTTGTTTAGCTGCTAACAGACTCAGATTATATTCTAAGTGTCTGACAACATTATGGGAAGGATTTCTAAGGAGGTCGACCTTTTCTGTTAAAGATTAAGATCCTTTTTAAAACATAAAGTCCGCGAAATTGCGTTCGCTAAACGCACCAAACTCCATGTATAATCAGTGATTTAGCACTCGTAACACACGGCTTCTAAAACATCTCTGAGCACCGCTGGCTCTGCCGGTCTGAGCCTGCTGTGTTGGGTGTGCGATTATCGGCTACGTTTTTTCTTTCTTTTCATTCCAATTTCGGGTCTTTTTCAGTCACAGTGAAAACCGGGACATTTACAGGGACAGATCCAGCCGGGACAGGTGGCCAAAAATCGGGGACAGTCCCCGGAACCGGGACTGTCCCGGGAACCGGGGACGTCTGTCACCCTAGTGTAGAGGCTATGTACCGTGGAGGAGGCTTACCACCTGGCTCCTCTTTCTGCCCCTAAACAAAGGGCTGCCCGGTGCAGTAGCTGGAAGCAAGAGTGGCGAGCAGAAGCAGCATGTAGCAGTGCAGCATGCACTGACTGCAAGCTCTACTACTCCAACTCTACTGCACTGACGCATCACACGCCCTGCACAAACACACACAACACCACACAACACACACACAACACACACACACACAACACACACACACACACACCACAAACAGCACGAGACAGACACACCACACACACAAACAACACGAGACAGACAGACAGACACACACCACAACACACCAACACACACATACACACTTAGACCACACCACAAAGACACAAACACACCAACAGACAACACACACCACACACCACACACCTCACACACACTTATACACACACAGAGACACAAGACAGACACAACACACAACACACACGCAAACACACAGCATACACACACATACACACAGACACACCACAGAGACACAAGCACAGCACACACCACAACACACAAACACACAGACACACAAACACTACACAACAGACAACACAACACATACAAAAACACAAACCACAAACCACAGACACGAGACAGACAGACACCACACACACACACCACACCACAAAACAAGCCCAAGCACACACACACACCCACATACGGGTTTTTTGTGGTTTAGGCCAGACTTTTTGTCCAAACAGGCCCGGGTTGTGGTTAGGGGTGTGACACCCTTTCCTAGGTCCAGAGCTATGGGAGTTTGATTTAAACACTGTAAAAAAATTGAAAAAATTCACATCACTTTAGACTTCCGGATACACCCCTTCAGACTCGAAT
>NC_045750.1:21425638-21440939 GCF_008692095.1 Etheostoma spectabile | reverse complement strand
AAGACTGGAATACGTTTGGAAGGAAGAATGGGCAAAGATACCTCAAACATACATCGAAAGACTCGTTGCTACACAAAGTTTTCCAAGCTGCTTGATATTTCCAAGGGGGCAGTACAATTTAACGCTGTCAGGGTGCCAACAACTTTTGAAGACGTCGTTTTTTTGTTTCTGTATTTGAAAGTGTAAATGGAGGAATAAGATCTAACTTTTGCAACATATTAAACGAATGCTGATCTGCTTTTGACACCTTTTGAAGATTCGTCCATCTGTCTTGGCTTCTTTATGTACATTATACACATGTTTTACCTGGGGTGCCCAAACCTTTGAACCCACTATAATATGTATTTATTATTGGAAGAAACAAGGATGAGCCGACGAGAGCATGCCACAGGAGTAGACCATGGCTAGCAACTGTATGTGGAAGGAGGGAAGGAAGAGTTAACCTGGAGCGTAGAAACAAGCTAGCTAGCTGGATATGGAGGAAACAATTATCCTGGAGCTAGAAACTAAGCTGCTAGCTATCTGTCTGTAACGTTAATCAGATACTGGGTACTGTAGGCTCTTATGTAATCGTACCCTATCAAAACACATATGTTATGTACAGGGTACATTTACAGGGTTCAAATGACACAGTGGTGGTGTTTGATTATTCCTGATCCAAATTGCTCTGTTTTCCTTTCTGGCTGTTGTTGTGTATGGGGATATTTTTGCAAACGATCTCTGTCCACTGGAAAATCATGGCTTTTCTCAAAACGGTTTATTTAAAACAATTATACTTATCAAACAGAGAATTAGAAAGAAGGCCTGCCTTTAATAGAACTTCAATAAAATCCAGGTAACTTCTGCAGTTCAGGGAAAAAAGGCCAAGGCTTTTATTTGAGGAATTATGGCCTTGTGATGAATAGACAGATTTAGGTGTACTCAATTTCCCCTGCTCTCAGTTATTCTGCTAAAATACAACAAACTGCTTGTATAAATTTTAATGGAAGGAACATTTCCAACACTCTTTTATTAAACAATGATATTGTATGATTAAACTTTTTAAATGCAGTTTTCTACTGATGACTTTCTATCAACCAATCTACATGAAACAAATAGTTTTTATGGCTTATGGGAGGATCAACAGAAGAATATCCTGCGCCCGCCGTAGGGAGAAGTCTAGTGAATAACCCCCACGCCCCCCCCCCCCCCCCCTTCTCTATATAACTTTGAAATTTCAAATCTTCCACCTGCCAAAAATGATATTGATTGGGACAGTCTTTCTTAAGTGTTTCAGAAACTCAAAGTACACATTAATGCTGCACTCTATTTTGAAACTCCCCCAGAGAATAACACTATCAGCATAGTAAATCTGATCAGCCTGTGATCTTTGGAACTGGACAACTTGCTCCTCTGCCACTTCCTTTCTCTCACATAGCCCCTCCTCCCACTAATACCTAGTTTATTGCATAGCAAACACTCTGGGGCCTTGTGGCTTTGTAATCATAGCTTGTCCTACATCAGATGAAGTATGGAAATATCATTACTTCTCAGATGAAGAGATACAACAAACAGCTGCGTCTTTGCTTTCCTCTCTGGGCTGGAGCTCATTATACAGTAACACTGGAAGAATTTTACTGAGTCTAAATACATGTAAAACTTTTTCAGTATTTGGTTACCTTGGCCAGATTTTTTAAGTACAAATAGTAGGGGTTTATTAGGTTTGAAAAAAAGGTCTTTTAAAATGAATCATTTTTCCCAGCTCATCTGAAGTTACCTGTCGGGTTGACTTTTTCCTCACAACTTTTTTGAGGTGTGAATTTGAGAAGCACAGTGTACAGAGACGTTGAATAGACTGTACATATTATCTTTGACATTGACCCTGAGCAGTTGTGAGTCTTAAGCACCACTCTCCACAGTACATTTCAGACATGGAATACAAGAAACTCACTGAACCTCATCTCCACCTGAGACATCAAACCCATTGGGGTTGCTTAATAGCGAATTCATTGCTTTAATTAAATAATACTAATTAATGTATTTGTTGCACTTACATTTAAACAAATCTCAAAGTGCTACGGTAAGATCATAAAGAAGGTAAAAACATCTGTGTAAATATCTATAGTGGTGAACAACATTTTTGTGCAGGTTACAACCTCAGTAAGTTTCGGCTCAAAAAGAAAAGTTTTTAGTCCTTTTTTAAAAGTCTCAAAAGTCTGTTGATCCCTTAGATAGTCAAGGGAGGCGATTCCAGGTCCGAGGAGGTGGCGAGCAGAATGAACGATCACCCTGGTGCTGAGCTTGTCTGGGGTAGGAGGCGGTTGGAGTTGTTTGAGCAGAGGGATCGTGTTGCAGTGTAGGGGATGGGTAGTTCTTTCAGGTAGGGGGCGCATTTCCATAGATGCACTGGTGGGTGAGAATTGAGACCTTGTATTCAATCCTAGCAGAAAACGGGAAGCCAGTGAAGTGTTGGAGAAGGGTGTGATGTGGTCATACTTTCCACTCTCATCAGGATCCTTGCAGACTCTGTTAGGGATCCCGATGAATGCGCGTTACAGTAATTCAGTCTCGCGGAGACCAGGCGTGGCCCAGTTTTTCAGCATAGCTAAGGTGAGAAAACGGAGTTTTGCAATATTCTGAGATGATAGAAGGAGATCTTGCTGAGGTTTTCGATATGGGGCTTCAAAGGTGAGTTGTGGATCAAATTTTACCACAGATTGGTTGACTGTTGTGGAGAGGGGATTGTCTTGACCAGAGATAGTTACACCGTGTTATGGAGGATGACTGGACTGGATTGAGGTCCCAACAAGATTGCCTCGGTTTTGGAGCTGTTTTTACTGGAGAGAAATTGTGTTTCATCCACACCTTTATCTCCTCCAGACAGGTGTGAATGTTGAAGACGATTGTGGTAGGTGCAGTGAGTTTTGTGAATCATATTTTCACGTCACAGTTGTGTGTCATCGCATAACAGTGAAATAGACCCATGCCCTGCTGACGTGGGCCGGGGAGGAGTAATTTAAGGAAGAGGAGGGGCCAAGGACTGACCCCTGGGACCCACAGGTGATCAAACTGATCTCATAGAAATGGCGTATATATGGCACGCCAATTTGTATGCCTTTATTGACTTGTTATTAAGACGCATTCTCGTGTTTTAATTCAATTCATAGTATTAGTCCATAACAAGAGTTATTTGAGACACTTTACAGATAGAGTAGGTCTAGACCACACTCTATATTTACAAGGACCCAACAGTTCCAGTGGTTCCCTCCGAGCAAGAAGGTAGGCGTTGTCTGACGGCCGGTTGGGGGTGAGACGAAGAGTGGCAATAACAGTCACAGTAAAAGAATATGGAACAGTGACCTAAAAATAGTTTGTAATAGTTTCATGGCATGGCGGCACTGCAAGGCATTACAAGGCACAAGCAGAGCGTAGCAGGACGTGTGCCAGAACCACGGCGACAGCTGCAAACATATTTTGAGCCCCCCCTTGATCCAAGAAACATGCTGGGGAAAAAGAACATAAGGACTGGGGAATGACTCCAGAGCTAGGTTAGTACAACATTCTGGACATGGTGCACACAAATGAAAGAAAAGGAGAAGAGCTCATGTGTCGAAGCAGTCTAAAACTCTACAGCATAACTAAGAGAGACAGGTACAGAGGAGCCTGGCGGGCTAGAACTCTCCCCCGCCAGAACCGCTCTATGTAGAAAATCACTGAAAAAAACTGACTTTCTCAAAGATCTTGGGGAGAAAGGGAAGATTAGATATAGGTCTGTAGTTGGCTAGCCTCAGGGTCAAGGGAGGTTTTTTCAGAGAGGTTTTATACAGCTACTTTAATGACTGCGGTACTAACCTGTTAATAGAGACATATTGATTATATCTGATAATTGAGAGTCTCTTTAAGCACTCGTTGGAATGGTGTCTAAGAGACAGGGAGATGGCTTAGCTGAAAAGACCTTTGACATTAATTGTTGAAGGTCTATAGGACAGAACAATCTAAGTATATGTCAGGTCTTGTTCTTTTTAGTGCTACTGCGTTTAAAGATGGACGTTAGAGTTGAATTTTATCTCTAATTCTTATAATTCCATCGTTAAAGAAGCTCATAAAATCGCCACTACTCAGTCATAGGATGATGGCTCATAGAGCTGTGCACTATCTGTCAGACTGGCTACAATGCTGAAAAGAAACCTTGGGTTGTTCTTATTTTCTTCTATTGGGATGAGTAATATTCTGATCTGGCATTCTGAGGGCCTTCCTAATGGTTTTCAGACTGTCATGCCAATTTAAAACGAGATTCTTCCAGTTTTGTGGGGGTCATTACTTTCAAGTTTTCGCGAGATTTTGTTTTAATTTGCGAGTTCGGGAGTTATACCAAGGTGCTAGTTTCCTGTCTTCATTATCTTATTTTCAAGTGGAGCACAGAGTCTAAAGACATCTGTAGGTAGGTCCTTGCACCATCTACAAATTTATCAGTTGGGGGACTAAAGTAACATAAAGTCTCTGTTATATTAAGTACAAGTAAATTAAATACTGTTAAATTTAGTTATAGCACTGTCAGATAGCATCTAGTGTAGAAGCTTTTCTTTACTTTATTATAGTTGGTAGTAAGAATTCAAAATTTATAGAGAATGGCTGATAATGAAGGATTCAGCGAAATACTAATACATCTCAGTTTCGATGACATATGCCAGCACAAGGTCGAGGGTTGACTGAAAACAATTGAATCCAGTAGGGAGTTAAAATGTATCTAAGGCTATTGTTGTCAACATCCACATGGATATTAAAATCACACTACATAACTACTTTGTCTGATTTTAGGGCTACGCCTGATTAAAACTCTAAGAATTCAGATAAAATTCAGAATACGGACTGGGAGCTCGGTAAATAACAACAAATATAATTGGCTGTAATGTTTTCCATGATGGATTTTAAAGATTAAGACAAGGCTTTAAAACGAGTTATAATTTAGTTTATAAGGCCTGAGCCTCTAGGAATTAGAGTATTATTCTGACTGGGAGGAGTGGCTTCATTTAGACTAACTATTCTCATGGCCCAGCCATGTTCAGTAAGACACAATAGATCAATTTGATTATCTGATATCAGATAATTTACTAGTACTGCTTTAGAAGACAAGATCTAATATTTAATAGTTTTACATCTAATTTTCCTGTTCTTTCTAAAATTCCTATTCATTGGAGTGGTAGTTTTAATTCCAATTAGGTTGTTAAGTATAGTCCCTCTTTTAATTTAGCCAATCGAGGGACAGACTTTGTCATGATTGTCTGGTAATGGAACCCAGAACCGACCGGACAAGGTAAGTTGGAATAACAAGGTGAGTAATTATTTGTAGTAAGAATATGGAAGCGGATAGATCTTTAAGTTTCAACTTTTTAAGTTTTTACATCAATGAACGCTGGTGCAAAAATTTTATTGTGGAGCATCAGTATGCACCAAGGACATGATCTGCTCTCTGTATCGATGCTATTTACCACGGAATTCCACAGATTTTTGTAACTGTTGTGTATATTCATCCAAAGGCGAATGAGAGCTCTGCCGCAGAATTGATCCTGCAGACTGTACAGAAGTTACAGTCACTGTCTCGTGACGCCCCCAATGTAATCCTGGGATTTTAATCATTGCTCACTTAAAACTTTAAAATGCTTTTATATATATCTCTTGCCCTACCAGAAATGGCAGACACTTGATCAATTTATGGTTCAATTAAAGGGCCTATAAATCCATACCGCTCCCTCCATAGGTACAGCAGACCAAATTGTGTACATCTTATTCCTGCAAATCGCACTGTTAACAGAGGGGAAAGTTCTCACCAAAGGGTGAAGCTCTGGTCTAAGGATACTGTACAAGAACTGCAAGGCTGCCTAGACTGTCAGTGTGGGAGGAGTTCTTACATCATCTAGGGCCTGGATGAGCTCAAAAAGTTTGTTAGTTCCTGGATCTCATACTGTGAAGATACTGTAATTCCGGATAGAGAGGTAAAGATTTCCCTAACAGTAAACCCTGGGTGAGCAACATCTTAAAATTCGTTAAATAAGAAAAACATGCTTTTACAGGGCAGTGTCACTGAACTAACTCTATACAAAAAGAGATTAAACGGGAATCAAAAGGGCAAACTGGGTCAGAGATAGAGTAAAAAAAACTAAGGTAACAATAATTTGGGCTCAGCCTGGGACAGTGTCAATAATATTGTTGGACTTTGGACAAAGCAAGGAAAAAGACATTTTGAAGGTTTTACGGCAGACTCTGTACTTGCACAGGAGTTTAACAAGTTTTATTCTAGGTTTGATGTCCATGATTATAGTAAAGAAACAGGTGAAGTAAGGGACAATCTAATTAACTCTGGTCTTTTTACTCCTTTTATTTCTGAACTCAACGTTGTGAACACTTTTAAGCATAGCAAATCTTGTACTAGCCCTGGACCGACAACATTTGCAGCCGCATACTGACACACTATGTGGATCAATTAGGCTTCATTTTTTATCATATTTTTAACCTGTCTTTGTGCCAACATAGAGTCCCAAACGTATGTATATAGACCTGTGGCTCTAACTTCATTAGTTATGAAGTCCTTTGAAAAACTGATAAAGAAAGAACTGCTGGGTAGGAGTGAACACCGCCTCGACCCCCTGCGTTTTACATACAGAGCCAACAGGGGGGTGCAGGATGCTACCAACCTCTGCTTAACCTCATATACAAGCATTAGAGGGTAACATAAACCATGTCAACTGCTTTTTGTGGATTTTTCATCTGCCTTCAATACCATCCAGCCCCATTTATTGGTGCAGAACGCTCATAGAAAATTTGGTTGGACTGCAACCTGGTAGGATGGATTTTGGACTTTCTCACTAACAGGACACAGAGAGTGAGAGAAATGGACGTCTTTCTGGAATATCAGTGACATCAACTGGCTCCCCTCAAGCTGTGTTCTCTCTCCTCTTTATACATTATGTTACACTAACCGACGCCCAGTCAACTGACCAATAACTACATTGAAAGTTCGCAGATGCACAATGAAACATCTCACGGCCCTGTACTACCCTATTTTTAAACTGGTGCAAATAAGCCTTTTTAGACTTAAATGTTACAAAGACAAAGACATGTGCATTGATTTTAGACGTCACCATCCAACTCCTGAAAACTCCTGTTGAATCAAACAAGTATCTGGGAATCACATTGATAAGTGACCTTTGAACGGAACATAGACATGCTGAGTAAAAAAAGTCACAGCGTCTCTTCTGTCTGAGAAAGCTAGCTAGTTTCAAGTGGACAGATCCCTGATGACTTTGTTTTACAAATCTTCTTTACCTTTCATGCATTTGCTGGTATGCTTCTCTGAATTCAAAACGGAAAAAACCATTGCAATGGTAATTAAAGTTAGCAGCAAAATCATTGGGATTCAGCAGATGACAACAACGGATCTTACAAACACATTTGCTTAATAGGCAGAATCCATTATGTTCGTATAGTCCCACCCCCTGAATGCAAAATTAAGATGCTGCCTCTGGTTCCCGTTTCAGTCACGCACAGCCAAAACAAATAGGTATAAATTCTCCTTCGTACCCGCTGCTATTTCTCTGCTAACTCTGGAAAGATAGGTACGTCTGCACAAGGTATACTGGGACTTAGACTTTTAATGTGTGGTTTTTATTTCCCCATTGGTCTGTATTTTTAATTGATTTGTCGTCTTTGTCATGTACTGTATGTCAATGCTTTGCTACTGCAACGAAATGATCGCCCCTCAGGGACAAATAAAGGTCTTGAACTTGAACTTGAAAAGACTTTCAAAAACTTGAGGTAAGTACAAGAGCTCAACATACTGGTTAAGCTAACGATCTGCCAGGGAACGCTGCCTGGTCACGGCTTATATGGTGCAGAGGTGATAGTCACTGGGTGTGCAGATAGCAGCAGTGTCCGCATTAGCCAATCAGCAGGGAGTGTTCAGAACTCGACAAACAGACTTCAGGTTAGAGCAAAAGGAAACACAGGCAAAACAGGCTCAACATGCTGGGCCATGGACAGAGAGGCGGGCTAGTACAAGATTTGCTATGCTTAAAAGTGTTCCACACGTTGAGTTCAGAAATAAGGAGTAAAAAGACCAGAGTTAATTAGATTGTCCCTTACTTCACCTGTTTCTTTACTATATGTAGATTTATTATTATTGCTTGACAAAAGTTGGTCTTCTCTATTTACCCATAGCTGGGCTATTTATTTACCCATAACTGGGACAGTGGTTGACGGGCAGCAGGGCGTTTCTACTCACCGGCCTGCATGCCACGTCTCTGGGGCCACTGCGCTCCAAATCCTGTACAACTTACCTGGAACCACAAGGACCATTTACCTGTGGGCCACGGGGAGGCGTGTACGAGGTCTTGGCAGTGTAGAGTAAGGTGACCAGATTTCTCAACAAAATCCGGGACTTTTTAGCTCAGAAGCGTATTTACCTCCAAACAAGTTATGTTTTTATTTTTGTAAACTTAAAACGGGACACTAACCTAGAGCTGTTCTTATTAGGGGCTGAGCCCCCCCCCCCCCAAGGATGATCCTAGACCCACCCCTGCTGCTACTTCCTACTCCACTCCACTATACCTCAAATAGAAAGTCCTAAATATTTCAAGATAAAAATCCCCTTATACTTCAAGATAAAAGTCCTATATTTCAAGATAGAACTGTCTCATATTTCATAATGTTGTAATGTTTGCGGAACTACTGACCTTTTGCTTTACTGCTCAAGCGTGTTTCTGCAACAGCTCCTGAGAATCATCCATCCATCTCATCCATCCATCTTCGACGCTTATCCGGTGTCGGGTCGCGGGGGCAGCAGCTCCAGTAGGGGGCCCCAAACTTCCCTTTCCCGAGCCACATCAACCAGCTCGACTGGGGGATCCCGAGGCGTTCCCAGCCAGGTTGAGATAAATCTTCCACCTAGTCCATGTCTTCCCCGGGCCTCCTCCCAGCTGGACGTGCCTGGAACACTCCCTAGGGAGGCGCCCAGGAGGCATCCTTACCAGATGCCCGACCCCCTCAACTGGCTCCTTTCGACGCGAAGGAGCAGCGGCTTCTACTCCGAGCTCCTCTCGGATGACGTGCTTCTCACCCTATCTCTAGGGAGACGCCCCACCCTCCTGAGGAAACCCTTTTGGCCGCTTGTACCCGGGATCTTGTTCTTTCGGTCATGACCCAGCCTTCATGACCATAGGTGAGGGTAGGAACGAAAATTGCCCGGTAAGATCGAGAGCTTTGCCTTCTGGCTCAGCTCTCTTTTCGTCACAACGGTGCGATAAACAGAATGTAATACCGCACCAGCTGCTCCGATTCTCCGACCAATCTCACTCTCCATAGTCCCCTCACTCCGAACAAGACCCCAAGGTACTTAAACTCCTTCACTTGGGGTAAGGACTCACTCCCTACCCAGAAAAAGCACTCCATCGGTTTCTGCTGAGAACCATGGCCTCAGATTTAGAGGTGCTGATCTTCATCCCAGCCCTTCACACTCGGCTCGCGAACCGATCCAGAGAATGCTGAAGGTCACAGACCATACGCCATCAGGACCACATCATCTGCAAAAAGCAGCGATGAGATCCTAAGCCCACCGAACTGCAACCCCTCCCCGCCCGACACGCCTCGATATCCTGTCCATAAATATTATAAACAGGATTGGTGACAAGCGCAGCCCTGGCGGAGGCCAACCCTCACCTGGAACGATCCGCCTCACTGGCCGAGAACCCGGACACAGCTCTCGCTTTGGTCATACAGAGATTGGATGGCCCTAAGAGGCCCCCTCACTCCATATCCCGCAGCACCTCCCACAGTTTCTCCCGGGGACCCGGTCATACGCCTTCTCCAGACCACAAAACACATAGTAGCTGGTTGGGCATACTCCCAGCTCCCCCAGTCCTTGCGAGAGTAAAGATCTGGTCCGTTGTTCCCCGACCAGGACGGAATCCGCATTGTTCCTCTTCAATCAGAGGTTCGACTATCGGCCGAACCCTCCTTTTCCAGCACCTTGGAGTAGACTTTACCAGGGAGGCTGAGAATGTGATACCCCTGTAATTGGCACACACCCTCTGGTCCCCCTTTTTGAAGAGGGAACCACCACCCAGCTGTCCACGCCTTCGGCACTGTCCAGACTTCCACGCAGTTGAAGAGGCGTGTCAACCACGACAGCCCCTCCACACCCAGAACCTTCAGCATTTCTGGACGGATCTCATCAATCCCTGGGGCTTTGCCGCTGTGGAGTTGTTTTGACTACCTCAGCGACCTCCACCGGGAAATTGACGATAATCCCCCATCATCCTCCACTCTGCCTCCACCACAGAGGACGTGTCAGCTGGATTTAGAGTTCCTCAAGGTGCTCCTTCCACCGCTCTATACCTCCCCAGTTGAGTCAACACGTCCTATCCTTACTGTATACAGCTTGGATAGTCCCCGCTTCCCCTCCTGAGGTAGCAACATGATCTTAGAATCAGATACAACAAAAACTAACTGAGGACAATCTTTCCTTTGACAGTGATGCAGTATTAAACGAGATCGCTGCAATGTAAGTTAATAGGATAATTGTCCAGCTTGTATAATTTACGTTCATAAAATTGCTTGTTTAGCTGCTAACAGACTCAGATTAATACCTAAGTGTCGCACATATATGGAGTTTCTAAGGAGGTCGACCTTTCTGTTAAAGATTAAGATCCTTTTAAACATAAAGTCCGAGAATTGCGTTCGCTAAACCACCAGACTCCATGTAAATAATCAGTTGATTTAGCATCGTAACACACGCTTCTAAAACATCTCTGAGCACCGCTGGCTCTGCCGTTCGGGCCTGCGTGTGTTGGGTGTGCGATTATCGGCTACGTTTTTTCGTATCTTTCTTTCTTTCATTCCAATTTCGGGTCTTTCAGTCACAGTGAAAACCGGGGACATTTACAGGGACAGATCCAGCCGGGGACAGGTGGCCAAAATCGGGGACAGTCCCCGGGAACCGGGGACTGTCCCCGGGAACCGGGGACGTCTGGTCACCCTAGTGTAGAGGCTATGTACCGGTGGAGGAGGCTTACACACTCGGCTCCTCTTTCTGCCCCTGAAAACAAAGGGCTGTCCGGTGGCAGTACTGGAAGCAGAGAGTGCGAGCAGAAGCAGATGAGCATGTAGCATGCAGCATGCACTGCTGCAAGCTCTACTACTCCAACTCTACTGCACTGACGCATCACACACCCTCGAGCAAACACACGACACACACACACACACACACACCACAGAACACACACACACACACACCCACCACACACACAAACACACCCAAACAGCACGAGACAGACACACACACACACACACCAACAACACTGACAGACAGACAGACACACACACACACCACACACACCCCACATACACACTTAGACCACACAGACAAAACACAAACCATCCATACAGACACCACATCACACACACACACACACTCACACACACTTAGACACACACAGAGACACAAGACAGACACACACACACACACGCAAACACACAGGCATACACACACATACACACAGACACACACAGAGACACAAGACAGACACACACACACACAAACACACAGACACACAAACACATACACACAGACACACACACATACAAACAACACGAGACAGACACACAAACACACACAAACATACACACACAAACACAAAAACACAAACACAAACACACAGACACGAGACAGACAGACACACACACACACACACACACAAACAGCCCAAGACACACACACACACACACACACACACACACACACACACACACACACACACACACACACACACACACACACACACACACACACACACACACTACAAGTACAAATACATTTACCTTTCCTCAGCCAGACAGAAGCTTTCTGTACCACTTCTTCTTCTTCTGCTTTTTCATTAACTGGCTCTGAAGATGTTCCAGCTGGGACCTCAGGGTGCTCTCTGTCCTTTCCCACTCCTGCTTCTTTTCCTGCTGAGTCAGCTTCAGGCTTTCTGTGGCCTGAAGGGGGGTTGACCTGTCCTCCTTCCACTCGTTGAGATGATTCTCCAGCTGATGTTCAAACTTTTTTTCAAGAGCAGCCATGACGTTCTTGTTGTTTTGATTCTTTATCTCCAGCTGGGCTCTATGGGAAGCCTGGGATCTTTCCAGTGTTGTCTTTCCCTCCTCCTGTTTTTAGAGAGCTTCCTCCATCTTGCTCAATTTATCCTTGAGCTCGTGAGCTTGAGCCCTCTCCATCTCCAGATAGCTCTCCAACTCTAACTCCATGTTGGTCTTAGCTACTGCTGACTTCATTCTCTCTTTACAAAGCTCCATCTTCTGAGTCTACACTTCCTTCTTCTCTCCCTTCATTTGCTCTAATTTGACGTTCAGGTCTTGAGTAATGAAGGTCTGCAGGTCCAGATCTTTTTGGGCCTGTTGCTTATTTTTCCCATCTGGGATTTCAGATGCTCTGTTTCCCTGGGTGGGGAGGGGACATGGTCAGCCAGCTGAACTTTGAAGTCACACACTTTCTCATGGCCCCAACTGCTGCCCTCTCGCTGTTGTTAGAGCTGATCGAGGAGACTGGCCAACACGTCCTCTCGGATGATCAGGTGAACTCTTCCCTCAGATCCACATTGGGTGAGCGTTGCCTCGCTGTCCTTCAGCTCACACCAAATTTGTTTTTCAAGTGAACTGAGATAGCGGTACAATCTCTCTGGAGTTGAATTCCATGTTTTCCAGTGTTTTTTTCTCCTGTTGCAATGTGCACCTTTGGATTTTCACAGTCAAATGACTCTCTGATACAAACTGCTGTCTGAGTGAATTTGTGTCAGAACTCAAGTTGGGTTCTGGTATTCAAGTGTTGTTATGACAACAACAACAATATGTATTCTTAAGTTTTCAATCCAAATGGTTATTAATTCTTTTCCATTCTAGCTGTGATTCTAATGTTGCTATGGCCTTGCCTTGCCTTGCTTATGGGACACCAGTTTGTTTTTGTTTGAATATACAATATGAATGTGAGGATTTCTGATGATTCCTAAAATATGGCAAAGAAAAAACACTGTGAAATTTGGAAAGGAAAAAGATAGATGGTTTTGCTCAAGAGGGGTACACACAAGTATGCGCCAGTTGGGACGCCATTTTCTTACCACAATAATTATAAAAGACATGGTGTGCGCACGTTCCACCTTCTGGCGAGTGAAGGACAAATTAAAAGTAAAGTGAAAAAATGCAACACTGCTTTATGCTCCACTAATTTAATACAAAAGACAATGTTTTGACCCTGCTGGGTCTTCTTTGCATTGCAAAGATCCAAGACTTAACCAGAGAATTTGAACGACGACAACTTCTCAGTCAACCCCCCCTTTCTGCTAAAGCCCAAATGGTTTCCTAAGACCCTCCCCCCACAAGGTTAAATGAATGAGTTTTCATGAGCAGTCATTGACACGCAGTTAGACACCCCCCATAGCCCTGATTGGTGCATCTGAACAGGGAGCGGTGGATTTTTGCAAAAGGCACTACAGGCTGTAGGTGGTATTTTTAATTACCTGCTTTATGTAGTTCTGCTGGAACATAGGGTCAGTTTCAGCAAATCACCTTTTCACCTTTAAAAGCCAGTTACAGCCTGGTCGGGCTGTACTGCCCTGCCTCTCTCTAGTTTTATTATATTTTTGATGATATGGTAGATGAATCTGATGTCTATGACAAAAAATAACGAAGAGAAGAGGTGCCGTGTCTGCAGCTATACACCCTCCGCCGCTGGTCTAGGTGGACACTGAAACTCATCAATCCCTAACTATAAGCTTTATCAAAGAGGAGAGTTTTAAGTTTACTTTTAAATGTGGTGACGGTGTCTGCCCGCCAAACCCAGACCGGAAGCTGATTCCACAGTAGAGGAGCCTGATGGTTAAGGCTCTGGCTCCCATTCTACTTTTAGAGACTCGAGGAACCACAACTAACTCTGAATTCAGGGAGCGTAGTGCTCTAATGGGACAATAATGCCTTAAGAGCTCTTCAAGATAAGATGGTGCTAGACCATTTAGAGCTTTGTAGGTCAGGAGAAAGATTTTAAATCTTGGATTTTACAGGAAGCCAACGCAGAAAAGCTAATACAGGAGGAATATGATCTTGACTTATTTGAGCATCCTGATAATAAAGAATTACTGTAGTCCAGTCTGAAAGTAACAAGGATGCATGGACTAGTTTTTTAGCATAATTTTGAGACAGGATGTTCCAAATTTTGGCAATGTTACCAAGATGAAAAAGGCTGTTCTTGAGGTTTGTTTTAGATGGGCGTTAAAGGAGTTATTCTGATCAAAAACAACTCCTAGATTTCTTTCAAGTTTGGAGGTGTTTAGGACCCAGCACAATAACTTCAGTTTTTTTTTAGTTTAACGTCAGAAAATTGTAAGTCATCCATGATTTTATATCATTTGTAAATGCTTGAAGTTTAGCTAACTGACTGGTTTCGTCTGGCTTGATTGATAGATATAATTTTGTGTCATCCGCATAACAATGAAAGTTAATTGAGTGTTTCTTAACAATATTTGCCTAGAGGAAGCATATATAGGAGAATAGAATTGGTCCAAGCACTGAACCTTGTGGAACACCATGGCTAACTTTGTCGTAGTTGGAGGATTAATTATTAACAAATTGAGATTGATCAGATAAATATGACTTAAACCAACTTAGTGCGATTCCTCTAATGCCAACTAAATGTTCCAGTCTCTGTAACAGTATGGTATGTTAAATGGTGTTAAAAGCAGATCTAAGATCCAGTAAAACAAGTACAGAGACAAGTCTTTTGTCTGCAGCAGTCAGAAGATTGTTAGTAATTTTCACCAGTGTCGTCTCTGTGCTATGATGCTTTCTAAATCCTGACTGAAAGTCTTCAAGTAAACTATCGTTATGTAGAAAATCACATAGCTAATTAGCGACTACATTAGGTTAGATATAGTTTGCTAAGACCTTAGGGTCAAGGGAGGGTTTTTACAGGAGAGGTTTTATTACAGCTACTTTAAATGGCCGCGGTACATAACCCGTTAATAGAGACATATTGATCACATCTAGTAATTGATTGTTAACCACGGGTAACGCTTCTTTGAGTACCCTCGTTTGGATGAGGTCTAAGAGACAGGTAGATGGCTTGGCTGAAGAGACGTTTGACCTTTTGAAGCAGTCTAAGTATATGTCAGGTCTTGTCATTCTTTCTATTGCTACTGTATTTAAAGGTGGACAGTGAATTTGATCTCTAATTGTTCTAATTGTATGATTAAAGAAGCTCATAAAGTCGTCACTACTCAGAGCT
>NC_045750.1:21403479-21425628 GCF_008692095.1 Etheostoma spectabile | reverse complement strand
AGATGGCTCAATAGAGCTGTGACTATCTGTCAGCCTGGCTGCAGTGCAGAAAAGAAACCTTGGGTTGTTCTTATTTTCTTCTATTAGTGATGCGTCTGATCTGGCCTTTCTGAGGGCCTTCCTATAGGTTTTCAGACTGTCTTGCCAATTCAAACGAGATTCTTCTAGTTTGGTGGAATGCCATTTACTTTCAAGTTTTTGTGATATTTGTTTTAATTTGCGAGTTTGGGAGTTATACCAAGGTGCTAGTTTACTTTGCTTCATCATCCTCTTTTTGAGAGGAGCAACAGAGTCTAAAGCTGTGTGTAGGCAGGCTGTAGCACCATCTACACATTTGTCAATTTGGGAGGGACTAAAGGTCATCTGTTATATTAAGGAACGGAATAAATAAATAAATGCTGTTGGAATATCTTCCTTAAATTTAGCTATAGCTCTGTCAGATAGGCTTCTAGTGTAGAAACTTTTATTTACTTTTAGTATAGTTGGGTAGTAAGAATTCAAAAGTTATTAGAGAATGGTCTGATAATAAAAGATTCTGTGGAAATACTATTAAATCTTAAATTTCGATGCCATGTATATAATATCAAAGATGGCTGCAACTCCTCCCCTTGGCCTGAGCCTCTAGGAATTTGAGTATTATCATGACTGGGAGGAGTGAATTCATTTAGACTATTCTTCATGAATATTCTTCATGGCCTAGCCATGTTTCAGTAAAACAGAATAGATCAATTTGATTATCTGATATCAGATAATTATAGTACTGCTTTAGAAGACAGAGATTTAATATTTAATAGTCCACATCTAATTTCCCTATTCTGTTTTATCATTGCAGTGGTAATTTTAATTAGATTCTTAAGTACGTCTTCTTTTGTTTACCTTTGATTTAACCGATATGAGTTGTGGGACAGACACCGTGGTTATTAGACTATGAGTGGGTGACCGACCCAGTGGAAGCACAGAGGAGCACATTGCACTGCCCCTCTGATTACTAATATCAGGATTGAGTTGTCATGGTTTTTGACAGATAAGAGACTCAGAGAGTCAGATTTTTTGAAATGAGAGTGGCTCCTTCCAAAGTGGGATGAATGCCGTCTCTCTTAATCAGACCTGGCTTTCCCCAAAACGCACTCCAGTTATCTATGTACCCTACATCATTAGCTTGGCACCACCCCGACAACCAGCGGTTGAAGGATGACATGCGGCTGTACATGTCATCGCTGACCAGGTTTGGCAGGAGTCCAGAGAAAACGACTGTCTGACATTGTCTTTGCAAATGTCTTTCACGCATGTCACGTTTCTTGAACTCAACAGTCACTTTCTTTGTTTCCTGAATCCAACCAGTTCTTCTTTTCCTAAACCCAACTTACTGTCACGTTTCCTAAACTCAAGCTTTGCTTTCTTCTTGAAATAACACGTCAAGTGGCGATAACACGTCAAGTGGCTTATATGTTTACGCCGGCTGTATACAGCGTAGACATACTGCCGGATGGCTCAAAAGGCCTACAGATAACACACCACTTTGCTTAAGAAAGTCTTTGTGTATGTTTACGTGAAGTCATGATGTCATGTTGGCTTCATAATCATTTTTATTGAGACTCATCCTGCAACCAAAGAGGTGAGACCTGAAATACATTTCACTTTGGATGAGTTTTACTTTGTATTTTCTTGACTGACTTAGTGTTCCTTGTACAAACCCTGACAGAAGACAAACCGACGTCGCAATCCGAACCCATCCATCAGAAAATGTCAAACAATTGTTAACAGAAATCGTACATCCTTTAAATATGAATACCCTTGATTTATGTGTCTGGACTCCATGAATTAATTTGATTACGGTTATTAAACCTGCAGCATAATGAGTTATGGAAATTCCAGCTCATGAAAGCTTCAGCAGACTGCCTATTAAACATCATTCATAATCAGCTCCTTAGTATACAGATAGGATGGATTTGTGCCCCCACAAACTGCCACACCAGATGGCTAATATTTGGCATGCAGCAGTGAAGTGACAGGAGGTAAATTAGAACATTGACATATTGACATTTATATTGGTGCAACTAATTGCAAGAAAACCTATGGCTTAAAATGGATAATCAGAATAATCATATCATACATGACATATGTTAAACAGGTCCATGTTTTTTTCTGAGGTTGACTATGATCCACATCAGTGGTGGTAAAAGAAAAGGCCATTATTGGACTATGTTTATGAAGTGCATTTTGACTAAACAATGAAAATATATTCTCAATTCATGAGGACTGCAATCCAGCAGAACAATTTGTCTTCACCCAATACCTGCAAATGAGTTTTCAAACTCTGTGGATGATATACATGGAAAATACATTTCAAATGGATATTGAACAATAAGGTTGTCATGCTGCAGTGCAGTCAGGAATACTGAGAGAGTTTTCACACCTGTAGTTTGTTTGCTTTGGTCCGAATCAGTTCGTGAGTTAGTAAACTTGGAGCAATTTGTCCTCGGCCGTTTGGTTCGGTTAGGTTTCACACCTGGAAAAATCCAAGTGTACCAAAATGGACCATTACAAATCACGCAAGAACATCCACTCCTGTTGTTGGTCGGATGTTTCTGGGGACGGGAGCAAGAAAGTAAATACAGGAACATGGTCCTGTGTTCTGGACTAGTGCATATTTCTTGCATCTCCATGGTCAAACCAGCTCATTTCATTAATATGATCAGACATGGTTTGAGACGTTTCTACGTCGGCTCTGGTTGGCTGGCGGTTGTCTCCAACTTTAGCGGCAGCTGGCTTGACCACGGAGATATGAGTCAAGGACGGTGAGCTTGACCGCAGTCTGTTTCTGTGATAGAAACACTGCACGCTGCCACAATTTGCTGCATCGCAGATTGCTAAACACACCTGACTACAGGAGACATTAGCTCAGACTGGCGGAGGTTGTATAGTTAGTGCGGTTCGAGTACGGATCATGTTCTCACCACAAACAAACTGCTCCACAGTTCGATTGAAAGCGTGCCAAGACCCCCGCTTCAAGCAGGTCTCGGTACGCTTGTTTGGTCAGCTTTTGGTGCGCACCAGAGTGCGATTGCCGCATTCTCACCTGCCAAAACGAACTGTACCAACAAACTCTAGTTTGATTCAAAAGGGTTGAAAACACCCAAAAGTCATGAATTACTTGGGGGTAGCAGTAGCTCTGCCCGTAGGGAGTTGGGTTGGGACCTGGAGGATTGCAGGATCAAGTCCCCGTATGGACTAAAGTAGGAAGTGTGGATTGGTATCTGGAGAGATGCCACTTCACCTCCTATGCACTGCCAGGTGCTCTTTAGCAAGGAACCATACCTGCTCACCCAACCAGGGCGCTGGTCTAGCACTGGCATCCCGCTCACCTTGATATCTCTCCATTTGAGCGTGTGTGTGTGTGTGTGTATTTCAGGCCTGTGTGTAATGATTACTAACAAAAAACAAAGTATAAATTGTAATTTCCCCACTGGGGATCAATAAACAGTATTAAATTACTATTATAAACCTTCTGCTTATGACATTTTAAATTCTTGAATTCACTGACAGATGCAGAAAGCCCATACACACCAACGTTTTTTCCCAGATTTATGTTACTGATGTTGCACAGTTATTTGTACCTTATGACTGGATGCCTGGCACCTTGCATGATGGGAAAACAGACGTGGAAACGGACCAACTGAAGCTTGGGACTGTCTGACAAGTGGTTTTCAGTGAGTTATTTATGACCTGTTTTTTGTCAAGAGTCATTTTTAGCTCTATAGCAGAGTCAGTGGGTAAACCCCTGTGGTGCCAATCTCGGAACCCATCTGCTATCAGTTTGGCGGAGATTAGGACTCTGGGGGCAGAGTCCAGTATTCAGTCCAGTAAAGACTTCCTCTTTCGTGCGCCAGTCATTCAATCCAAGTTGATACTTTTTTTCAGGAGTTTTAAGGCCAGGCAACATTTTGGCCAATTTCTATGATATCTGCATACGCATAGGGCTGGGTATTGTTCAAACTAGAGCTGTCAATCTTCCTCTATAATACCATTCAAATTTCATTTCTTATTTTTTTTAATTATTCAAACATTTCATGCTCATATGAAGCCTGTTATTAACATGTACTACACTACTCAGGCTTATGCATTGTCAATGCCACTATAAGCATGTGATACATGTTATGTCCACTAGAGGAACTTCCAACATCAGCCTGGCCTTGAAGGGGCCCTACGTCACGGCGCATTTCATTTCCGACACAACGCTCTCTGTTAACATAATTTTCCACAACGAACGCGGCGACAAACACAAATCAACAGAGAACGGTGCTTGGTTAGCACAATGACATCATGTTAGAAAGCAGGGCCCAAACGATTTGTCATAAACTAACAATAGTGTTAGCCACGATGCTAACAGCAGTGATAACTAAGCCAAACGGTGCTGTCGGTACTATTTAAGTTATTTATAAGTAACCTGTCTCTTGCAGATTGTCATGTTACTGAGAATACAGCTGTTAGAATGTAATATATGAAGTCAAAGCTAACTCTGACAGCTGTATTGCAGCTAACATTAGCTGTCTCCATGAAGCTCCCAGCTAAGCTCCTATAACTCGTGACGCAGTTAGGAAACCAGAACCAGCTAACTATTGATAACAGAAGCATTTTGGCTCTGTGAATGTTAGAACTCTTCCGATTTCCAGCCTGTCATTTCCCCTGTACTAACATTACTCGGTACGTAGCGTTAATGTTAGCTCGGTGACCTAAAGACCTCAGCCCCTAGTTCAAACATTTCCTTTAGACTTGGATACCGGTTGCTAAACGATAAAACCCACCAAAATTACTACATTACGGCACAAATATTTATTTTGCATTTTTCAGCACCTACTACATTAGCCCCGTCTCTGTGCGTAACAGAGTTTTTCCTGCCTTCCTCTATGACGTGCAACGTTAGAAAGCCAATCAAACATTATTAGATCTTATTGGGAAGCATGCTGTAGGCTTAATGGCTCACTGACACTGATCACATTTGCTCCGTACTAAAAGTGGGTATTGAATAACGAGGCATTATTCAATACTTGATTCTCTAGAGGCAATTCGGTCGGTGCCTTAAAGGTATTGAATTCTGACCCAGCCCTACATATGTATGCACGTCAATAAAAAATTGGGTAAATGTAAGTAATATGTATGTAGGTAACCTATATTTTAAGGGGAACTTTGACACAGTAACAAGCTGTTTACAATCTTCCTGCAATAAGTTTTTTTTTAAGATGTTTAGAAATTCGAGGCTATGTCAGACATCATATGCCTAACTTTGAATTCTTTAGAGAGTGAGTTTCTGGAAGCAAAACATAAATTGGATCCTGTTACTCATGGGGCTGTTTACCTATTTTTACCTACTATCAGATCCTAGATACCAGGGCTAGGTGCATGGTGAAAATGTTATGTATTGATACATCTCAATTTGTATAATAGTGTGCGCAGCTACACTTGTACATGTGAACACCGAAAATGAAGCAGTTCTTCTGGTATAAATCAGACTGCAGATGTGTGTGAAATAAACAGAAATGGGTGCAGATAGTAGCTTTACCGTAGTCCCCCATTACCTGACAGTGCATCTTATATTTTTATGAATGTCCATGCTTGGAATTTACACAAATAACTCAATATTTTTCATCACCTGAACAATTCTGTTTCCTCGCCTGCATACAGCCATTTTTTTAAACCAGGCATGCTCCAAAAAAGCTATGTTCTTGACGAAAAAATAATCATTTTTAACACCGTGTAGAAAGTGTGTCTCCATGTGGTGTCAGTCTGTATGCAAATACAACTTCATTAGTTTTGGAGCTCAGGAGATTGAGGTGAGGGTACACTGTGTTTTAATAGAATGGAAGGCAGATGACAGTCCTATTTCCTTTGAGACTTTCCTGTTCACTGTCTTCTATTATATTAAACCAAATCAATTATCCCAAAGGCAGCAGGCTATAATAGAAAGCTGGGTGGGCATTTTTTAAACAGAGTAAGTCTGGCTGCTCAAATCCAAACACGCTGCGCGCGATTACAGTGATGAGGGCATTGAAATCCTGTAATTGAGACATGCAACATTATGATTGCAAACTGATTGAATATAATTAGCCGTGGCTTTTACTTTGTTTGCTCGCTTCTTTTAATTAAGACATTTTTCTTTTCCCCTCGTCAGAGTAGTTTCACATTATGCAGGGATGTTTGATAAGTGATTAGCTCGGTAAGGGCCGTCCAGTTTTTCAAAACTGTGCTGCGGTTGCCAAGTGGCCTCCCCCCATTTATACTGCCCCGGTGACTACGCTGTAAATAACTCAGTGTCCATGTTTAATCCATGTTGAAGCTGTTTTTTTTTTTTTAAATCACAACCAAATGAAATCTGGAAAGTTTTTAGCTAGGACATAGAATGAACATCTTTGGGGTTTAATCTGTTTTCCTGCTTTGGCTGGAGTGTTAACATTCAAATTTTTTTTTTTTAATCTGCAGAAAATTGGAATTCTGCGTCCACAGATTCCGTATGGCCACGTTAAAGACTCATAGGTGCCGATTTATGCGTTCCTCTGCGGAGGCGCGCCCTTTAAAAAAAAAAAAAAGTAGTCAAAAAATGGACTAACTGGATAATGAAGCCGTAAAGTAACTCAGCCGTAACAACTCAGGACAGCGCCCCTTCTCACAAATACAGATAGGATTGGAGAGGAGAAGTTGATCTGACACATCACTGCGATCAGCTTTGTGGGAAAATAAGAATCAGTGGAGCAGGGGACTGACAGCGACATAACCAATCACACTGTGACAGACACTCCACTTCATTTTAAATGAATGTAGTCTGGCACACGCTATCAGCGGCTATGAACTGGCTTTTCTCTCATGTTTGTAATTGTTACGTTTTAATTTTTTATTTCCATTGTTACTTTATTCTTCTTGCTTGTTCATTTTTCTGTTATTGGGTCTCTTTTTTTTTAAACAATTTGTCTCTTGGGAAGCACTTTGTGACTTGTCTGTGAAAGGTTCTCTGTTAACGTGGCTATATTTAACTTTCAGTTTGCGCTGATTTTATGTTTATTCTATGGCTATTTTGGGCAAAAGCGGTGGTGTTTTTACCACACTACCTGTCGTAAAGGTTTTTTTACGATGCCGTATTCCCCACTGTATTACAGAGTAAGCATTACGGGGAAGAAATCATTAATTTACAATAAAAGAATAAGTTAGAGACGCATCATTGCATTTCAAGTGTTGCCTACTTTGGACGTATCGTGACCAATGTAATAATAACTTAGATTAATATAGAGCGTTACATGAAACCCATGGCGCTTCACATAAGTACAAGGGGAGAAGAGGAAAGAAAATAGTAGGCCAACAAAAACATGGACAGAAAGGAAGAAATCGTCCACGCTAAATGGAAAGTGGACGTAATTAAAAATTCGGGGACGTTTTTGAAAGCCCGACCAAGGAAGACTCACCTTATCGCCCCTCATTGTTCACTTTCCCTTCTAGCTTTGAGTTGTTCTTTGGGTCCTGCCCCAGGATCCACCATGACTATAGTAACTTCTAAAATAACATTTAAATACAATTTAGCCTATGTAAAAAAAAAAAAAAAAAAATCTTCCTTTTAACTGGGTGGCTGTGTACATAAACACAAGCTTTTCAAGTGTTCCGGAGAAATGTGGGACCCATCACAAGGTGTTACTGTAGCGCCGCCTACCAGCCGCACAATTATTCTGTGACTGTGTGGGAAGAGGCCTTGATAAAAACTATATAAAAATAGCGTTCTTATCACTGTTAGTCTCAAGTTTCTCTGACATATAGTGATGAGGAACACTAGTTACACCTTTACGTGCAACTACAGCACACACTTCCCTCTGAACACGGCTGCAGAGCTGTGTCTTGACACATCTCTTGCCTTTCCACAGCTAGCCTCCAAACGCACTGCCTGCCCGCCTGCCCGCTGTGAATATTAAATCCATTCTCCTCTGGTGTCTCTGTAGGTGTGAGGCCTTGTCCTTGCAGAGCAGAGCGCACTCCATCCCTGACAAGGGCTCCGCTTTTATCACCCGATGCCGTGAGAGCCAAATGAGGCTTTGGCCATGTTCAGCCATTTATCATCGGTGATCAGTGAGCAGCCACAGGGGCAGAAAGGACCTTGGCTGCGTGTGCGCGCTCTCCCCCTGCCATTTGTTCTTAAAAGTCGAGCACGGTTTTAGTGTCACTGCGGTCTGCTGCGTTCACAGCAGGTAAAAACAAAAATCAACACGGTGGCTTTGTTTCTACACAGCATGGCTCATATCTGGGGCTTTTGATTCTGCACGGTACTGTATCTTGCACAACACACTCGCTTCGAGGTAAAATAGATGATAATGATGAATGTGGCAAATATGGTCAGAGGAGCGTTAAATGGTGTGCTTATTTTATTTTTTTCTTCCCAACATCCATTCAGTTAGCGAGCTGTAGTGCAAGGCATGGGGAAGGGTTAGCAAATATCATTGGATAAGTGACAGTGTTGTTTTCTAAGATGTTAAAAACCCTTAAGTTTAACTAGTTGAATAACTTCATAATGCTCTCGCTGAGCTCCTGCTACATTATTTTATATTTGGAGTTTATAGTCTCGCATTGCCAGACCTATTTCCCCAGTGCTGTGGAGTAAGGTCTGGCTACACCACATATATTATGGGTAAGGAGTAAAAAAAAAAACTCTTGGTTGTTAGCGCTTCTTTGAACCAATCACAATCGCCTTGGGCGGAGCTAAGCTCCGGATGCAGCAACGACAGCTCTGCAGATAGTCTCGGGGAGGTGGGACTTTGTTTGGTGGGACATTTGCACCCCGTAAAAATAAAACGCATCATACAATACTAAATAAAGATAACTGTTCCCACAATACAGTAACGTGAGCTTTTTAAATTAGCTGGATACATGGTTACACACATGCTCTTACCAGTGTATTGCCGGGTTTACTTCGCCCACAGCAATCCCCCCCAATCGCTCCCAAAACATCCCGGTTAGAGAGTAACGTATGCCATGAACCAAGAACCAACCAGGCCTGCTTTATTGCAAGACCCAAATTTTTTTCAACCCTTTTCCATTATGTCTGGCTTGTGATGCTTGTCCTGGTAAATGTACTTCCGTTGGTCCAGACTAGGAGTTTGATGAAGAAGCCAGTGGTCGGTTTGAAGAGCTTGAAGAAAGGGGAGGGTGGGAAGGTTAATTAAATGCTTTCCCTTTAATTTGCCTGAAAATTAGGAGGTGTGTATCTATCTCCACATGTTAACAAGAGGGTTAATACTCCCTTTCATCCACCTTGTTTTGCACTACAGTTCCACCTTCTTTGTAATGGCTTGCTTGGACTGACATACTCGCAAAACGTATATTTTCTCTTTTGTCCTGGAAGGAGAAAGAGCCCGAGTCCGTTTTATTCACTCTTTCCAGAGTGGGCTCCGGGGAATCCGCTGCTTTAGGGAAACAAGAAACGTTGGAATAGTATATAAAATACAGAAATATGTTAGCCAGGCTCTAGAGATAAATTGATCTTAGGTTTCAGTGAAATATGAACAGCTATTCCATGAATTGCCACAGAATTTGGGAAAGACACATGTACCTCAATAGGATGAATTATAATCCTTTTGGTAAACTGTTAGCTTTTGACATAGCGCCATAATCAGGTTGAGATTTGCGATAATTCCCTGTAGTTTCGTCAGTAGAAGTGACCTGTTTCACATAGCCAAGTCATACCATTTGTTAATTTGAATTAAATGCCATTAACAGCAGCCCCATTTTTTTTTCTTCTTATTTTTTTTACTTTTTATTTTTAAGTATTTTTCACATTATCCACATTATACAGGCAGTGGAAAAAAGAACACAGAGAAGAAAAAATATATATATATAGTGTATGTAAAAAAAAAAGACGAATAAAATGGTCATATGACCATCAATAAATCAAGATCAATTTGTAAATGTACAAAATTGCTCACGGTGCATTGTTTATGAAAAATCTGTCTAGCTGGCTAAATAAACCCTTTTCACCCAGTACTTTTTGAAATCGTATGGAGTAAGTCATGTTTTCCTAGAGATGCAGGTGTTTAACAATACTACCAAAGAGACCAACAGTAGGAGCATATTTCTGAAGCCAACACTTTGTTATGGCCTTTTTACTTAGCAGCCCCATTCTTGAATGAGCTTTGAACATGTTGTTTATATTAATATTGTTTCCTCCTGTCTGTACAGAACAAGTGGAACATGTGGTACTTCTCAGGTTTTAGCCCTTTTAATAGACTTGGTATTTGTATTTGAAAACCCAAAGCAAAGTTCAGTGAGAAACATGGCATACATGATTATAACTTTCTAAATTCCATTTTTTCAACTGAAATGCACTCTCTGCAAAGACCTTATGAAACTTGTTTGCTAACTTTCGAACTGAACACTTACAACAGAGTCAACATGATACCATTTCATAATCATGTTTTGCTAATGCGCTCTATATTTTTAGCAGCCAACCCCTCCTTCTGTGGATTAGAATAACAAAAGACAGATGATTTATTCCTGCTCCTTTTGTAGTGCTTCCTTTTCTCCTACCTGTCTCCAGGAGAGAGAGAGAGAGAGAGAGAGAGAGAGGGAGGAGTGATGCAATAGCCTGATATCAACATCTGTGCCTCTGTGAAGACAGTGCTGCCCAGATAAGATGCTCACAAGTGTACAGAGGGCTGTACTGTGGGGGAAGATTGCGGCAAAGTCAGATAAAGAGAATAGCATGAATCGAAGTGGCTGCTGCAAGAAATAGCACGGGTACTAACTTCAGAATGACCTTAAAAGATATGAGGCACTTCAAAACTCGAGCATTTCCTACTGAGACCCATTGCAGCATGCATTATGGACGGTTTGTTGAAGACGCAGGCCTTTGACGCATGCCAACTTTAAAAAAAAAGTTGTTGAGGCTTAGCACATTGGATTTTTAGTTGTCAAAATACATACACATACTTTGGGCAGTTGATATGACACAGCCTTTTGCTACCTGAGGCAGGATTGTGAATACACTAGTCCAGGGGTGTCATACTCATTTTAGTTCAGGGGTCCCCTAATTTGATCTCAAGTGGACCAGACCTGGGGCCTCATGTATAAAAAACAGAGCAGCTTTTATACCAGAAGATGGCGTACGGCCAAAACTTGAAAAGTACCGACGCACAGAAATATTCACATTGTATAAAACCGGGCATCCCAATCAACGTGAAATTGAGCGCACGTGAACAAGCCACCGATCCCACCTTGACTCCTTCCAAAAATTATGATGGAAATGACTCTAAATGCACCCCTGACATCATTCTTTGTCCAATCACTATGGGTTATCCCGCTGCAGACGAAAAAAACCCCTTAATGTGACGTTGGAGGTGCTGATCGCCAAGGTTGAGGCGAGAAAAAAAAAGTTCTGTTTTAATGGTTTGTCATCTCGGATAAGCAATACAAATGGCAAATGGTGACCGGGGCAGTGAATTCACCAAACCATGGCAGAAATAAAAATGAAAGTCTAATATCGAAGTGGAAATCAAGCCAGCGCCACACCAGATACAGAACAACAGGCATCACAGTGTCAGTCCAGATTACGCACAATGAGCAGTTTGAACTCACTGATGTAATGCTATTTATTTTCTAAGGTTTAGTAGGCTCAGTGAAACTGAGTCCAGCGCAAGGGAGACCTGACTCACAGGAGGAGAGGTTAGTGAGGCCAGCGTCTCCACGGCAGGTAATGTTTGCATGGCAGAGGCACTGGAAAAGATCACTCATTCCCTAACAATGTCGTGAATCACATCGCAATATCAGTCAAAGTAATCGCAATTGGACATTTTGCTCATGTCGTGCAGCCCTAATATAAAGTATATTTTACTATTAAGGGGAAAGTCGTCTGAGACAAACCCACCAAAATGCAGTTTTTTATTGACTTGTTGTGGTGTCTGAGCAACAAAGAAGTTTGCGCCACAGTCTGGTCCCAGGAGGGGCCCAGAATTCCATGCAGGCTTCTTGTCTTGCCCATGATTCTCCTACAGGAGGCCTGCTGCGACACAGCCATTCTTGCCATAGCTCTCGGTGGCTCATCAATAAGGTCGCCGAGCAGCAACACAGATGCTGGCTGAGGTCTCTGTCCTGGAGAGACTTTCTAATCACGGTCTCTGTGGGGAACAGCGGGGGAGCAGTCTGTCGTCTAATACTCTGCATATACTTGCACACACACGCACTCTTGCAGGGTCATGCAAGAAGACCGCAAAAATAATGGTTAATAGCCCTCCACAGGCACACGCATAAACATGTCATGAAGAACAGGATGTAATGCAGGACCGTGTGTTATCGCCCTTCCCTCTGCATCCCTCCCATTTGGTGGCAGTTCTATTTGTCCAAATCTTAAAGAGACAGTCTTAGTTAGTGAGTCAGCTAATCAGTGGGTAGTAGTCGGTGGGAGGAAAAATACAAATTGTATTGGGTAGGTCACCTGGTAGATATATAGAGGTTTAGTCCTCGACGCAGCAGCCCCAGGTTCCACTCCGACCTGCGGCCCTTTGCTGCATGTCTTTACCCCCTTTTCATGACTTCAGCTCAAAATAAAGGCCTAAAATGCCCCAAAAATCTTTTTTTTTTTTTTTTCATTGTATCTATCAGGATTTTTTAAAATGTATTCTTTTCCCTGGAATTGATATTAATTATTTTTACCAATGCTTAGCCTAATTATTTTCTATGTGTACGCTACCGCTGATCGTAACCAGGCCTATATCATATTGGTTTCCAGCAAAATGGAGCCAAAGCAGAAATGTTATGTACCTCTTTACAAATGACAGAATTGAATCGGGAGAAAAAGCTTATTGGGCTCATTAACCTTGTTCTTTCTAAATTTGGAAACCTTATTTAGTCTGGTGTGACAAGGTGATTCACGATATTGGGTTCACGAGATCGAGACGAGATTTTAACACTATGTTATGGAAAATGACGAAATATGACAGGGAAAATAGTGTATTATTCAATTGAAAGTAAAACGAAAAAGGAGCACTGTTAACCGGTTTGGCCACAAACTGAAATGATGGAATGTCTTCTCTCCTGTATTACGAACCGCGTTAGAAGCGTGAGTTGACATGAGCTTTCTAAAATAGAAAGTAATGTTACGTTAATGTCGTGACGTGGTGTTTTTTTCCTGTGATTTTATGGCCGCATTGCTCCCCATCTTCTTCCACAACACATCTTTCCCTCCTCTATGTAATGAAAGTTTTTATGTCGTTTAATGACGTTTTTTTCTCTTTTTCTCCCAAAGACGAACTCCGGCTGACTGACCATTGGCCTTTTTCTCTGTGTACGTCAGACGTAATTTGTCACCGCAGCTGTAATAATGCCGCGAGTGGGACTTGAGGATGTGCCGTTGCCTACGTCTGCGCAGCGTGACCCGATGAAGCCCCTGCAGCGAGACAAAGGAAACAGAAATACTGCAAAATGGTAACGCGACTAAACGACCCAAAATAACGTAAAATTTCATCTCGTTTTGGTCAACTAAAAAGAAGAGACATTTTAGCATCGTTTTTATTTTGTAAACCACATTTAGTCTCGTTTTTATCCGTCAACAATATTGCGTTGAACATTTAGTTGTAGTCATCGTCACAGGAACAGCCTTTACGTTGCGTCTCGTCATCATCATGTGATGAAGGTTTGTTGACGACAATATTTAGCCATCATTTTTGTTGACACTAGCTCTGTGTGCCCTTCTAACTGAACTCCTTTAGTTTCCTCAAATGAAAAATAAAAACAGTAAAGTGCAAACCATAATTAAAGTAGTACTCTCTCAAAAATCAAAGTGCAAACGGGGACTGAGCAATTTTTTTCTAGCTTACTTACAAGCTTGTGTTATACTTCTTCTGCCTAAGATATGGCCATGGTCTTTTTCAGGAATATGAACATGTCCACACTTTCTGGGCACTAACTCCCTGTATGTCTCCTGCAGTTGAAAAAGACATTTGAAAAAGACATTTGACTATCCATCAAACACTCAACAGATGATTTTGTGGAGACAGATGCTCTTTTCTTCTCCTGTGCATTTCATTCAATGCAGCAGTAAACAAGGAAGTAGCTACTCTGGTAATGATTTATGACCATTTTAAGATGAGGAGAGAACATTTCTCTTTGCTTATTATCATTGAAAGTGACGTTGGGCTTTGCTTTTGGCTTCCCGACTCATTTGAGAGAGAGAGAGAAGGGAAGAGAGAGAGAGAGAGAGAGAGAGAGAGAGTGGCTTTATCCTCTAACTAGCAACTCTCAGTTCTTTTAAATCAAGGCAGAAGAACTTTCTTTGTGATTCTGCCTTTCTTGAAAATAATTGCACTGTTCTGCACTGTACCTTTAATTCTCGTGTTTTATCTGTTTTTATATATCAACTGTTTTTAGCTGCTCTTTATTGTTTTATGTAAAGCATTTTGAATTGCCCTGTTGCTGTGCTATACAAATAGAGCTGCCTTGCCTTTGTCATTGAAGTGAACGTAAAATGCCTTAAAAAATCTAAGATTAATATGCAATATTTTACAAGACTAAAATTATGCAAACTAGTACATTTGCCATGGTGAAAGGACATTTGTTGAGCCTCAAGCACAGAAGCAAACCGTTTTATGAAACAGGAAATACAGATATCTCTCAGTTCATGGCAATGTTTCTGTAGATTTGAAGAACCTGGAAACAGTTCTTCACTGTGATACTAGGAGACATTAGGGTGTTGGAAGGTGGTTGCTAGAGTTTATCCTAGTGGTTGTCAACTGGTTGTTATAAGGGTTAGGTATCATTTGGGTCTTGAAGCAATACTTCAAAAACGGTGCCAGTGCCTAAACGGTGCCTGAACCAATATTTTAAAGGTCCCAATACATGGTGCGTTTTGGATGCTGTTATATAGGCCTTAATGGTCCCCTAATACTTTATCTGAAGTCTCTTTTATATAGGCCTTAGTGGTCCCCTAATACTGTATCTGAAGTCTCTTTTATATAGACCTTAGTGGTCCCCTAATACTTTATCTGAAGTCTCTTTTATATAGACCTTAGTGGTCCCCAATAACTTTATCTGAAGTCTCTTTTATATATATCTTAGTGGTCCCCTAATACTGTATCGGACGTCTCTTTTATATAGACCTTAGTGGTCCCCTAATACTGTATCTGAAGTCTCTTTTATATAGACTTTAGTGGTTCTAATTATACTGTATCTGTAGTATCTTTATAGACCTTAGTGGTCCCTCATACGTATCTGAAGTCTCTTTATATAATCTTAGTGGTCCCTAATACTGTATATGAAGTCTCTTTATATAGACCTTAGTGGTCCCTAATACTGTATCTGAAGTCTCTTTATATAATCTTAGTGGTCACCTAATACTGTATCTGAAGTCTCTCTTATATAGACCTTAGTGGTCCCTATACTGTATATGAAGTCTTTTTATATAGACCTTAGTGGTCCCCTAATGCTGTATGTGAAGTCTCTTTTATATAGACCTTAGTGGTCCCTAATATGTATCTGACGTATTTTATATAGACCTTAGTGGTCCCCTAATGCGTATATGAAGTCTCTTTTATATAGACTAGTGGTCCCTAATACTGTATCTGAAGTCTATTTTATATAGACCTTAGTGGTCCCCTAATACTGTATCTGAAGTCTCTTTTATATAGACCTTAGTGGTCCCTAATACTGTATCTGAAGTCTCTTTTATATAGACCTTAGTGGTCCCCTAATACTGTATCTGAAGTCTTTCCTGAAATCCAGCCTTAGTGCAGAATTTAATTTACTAGAGCCAGTACTTGGGCTGCACAATTGATCGAAATCGCAATATGAACTAGTGCAATATCGAAATTGCAAAATATGTGTCAAACCATTCTGAATTAAATATTGTGATACTGTAGAGACAACCCGGCGTACAAACCATATCCTACAGACTAAGGAAAAAAAAATCTTTGCTTGGTAAAGATACCTACTAAGTATTTGCGAAAAATCACACTTCAATTATTGTTAATTTTTTTTTAATGATAATAATGATACAAAAACGATCATTTCCTCCAGTATCGTGAATCATCTCGCAATATCAGTCAAAATAATCGCAATCAGATATTTTCCTAATATTGTGGAGCCCTAACCATTCCCACAATGATCTTTCCTTAGGACGTGCCATTTCTGTGTCTGTAGCTTTAAATTCTGTTGAGGAGGAGAGTGTGTGTGTGTGTGTGTGTGCGTGTGTGCGTGTGTGCGTGAGTGCGTGCGTGCGTGCGTGCGTGCGTGCGTGGCCTTGACAAAGATACTATTCGCTTTTTAAGGCGTAGTGATGGTTGACTAGTTGATAGGGTTTTCCCAAAGATAACTTGGCCATGCAGTGGCCTTTTGAGATGGGACATTTCCATGTGTCTTAGCAAACTTTTACTGCAACCGCTCACACACAGCCATCAACGCAGTGCTTGACCGAAACATTGTTTGTGCTTCAAAATTCTGTCTTATAATTTTCTCATCTGAGTGTTCAACAAACTTTGTGTCCCAGAAAAAACATTTATGTGAGGTCTGATCCAGTCAGCTTGTCCATTGTATCAGTATGTGTAAACTAAGTTAGAGGGGTGTAAAAGTATAAAGGGACAAAAACACACATTCACAATGTAATCCAATCAGCAGTAAAACATATCAACCATAAACAAGTTGTTTAGACCACACGCAAAGAAAATATAGTCTTTATAAAAAGAGGAGAATGGCAGATATGATGATACCACACACAGATGCACATAAAAATACACACACTATGGCTCCTCTCATGAGTCTTCTCACTATCGTCCCTCATCAAAATGTAATATTGCAAAATGCAGAGAGAGAGAGAGAGAGGGAGAGAGGGAGAGAGAGAGGGCACAGGGGCCAATGACGTTCATACAATTATTAGGGGAATGAATTTGAGTTTGAAAAATAATGAAAGATTGATTTTGAGTTATTTCTGTTAGCCTTGGATATACTGAATGAGTCATTCTTTAAGCTTATGATTCATCAAACAGACTAACAACTATCTATGAATTTAACCTGGACCAGCAATTCTCACATTTCATCCTTGACCCGTGGGGAAATGATGGACGAGCCACACGTAGTTATTGAATACTTTTCCTGCTTTCTGTGATCAATACTTAATTACACCAGCTTTTCCTGTTTTGGGGGTGGATCATTGGTCAGCAGAAAAGGGCTTGTTTGAGAGGCGAGAGCAACCCAGCAGGCTTATAAAGACAGAAACTGTTGGAGTGATCAGTAACCATGCATCATTAGTCTACAGTCGATTGTAACAAAGTGTCCTGAACCGTGCTTAACTGCATTAGATGCAGAGAACAGGGAGAGGCAGCAGATGCTTAGTTTGTTTGCCAGGCCACTACTGATGTAACTGTGTTAGCCAGGCCTCCTTAGTGCTATAATGCGCCTGACGCAAAAGGGGACAAGACAATTACTAATCCCTCAAAACATATGTTTGCGTTTGCAGCTTAAGCACAGCTTTTAGGAACTTGTAATTGATAAAAAGAGGCAAAGAATTGACGTGTCGACCTATTGACCTAAGGGTGTTCGAGGAAGAAACACTGAAGAACACTGTTCCATTAGAGTTTAAGCATACTGAGAGGCATCATAAATCCATGTGTAATCTGCATAGTGCAATTCATTTTCATTACATAAGGCCCCTGCATAAAAATGTTTGCATCATGTATCTGGCTGAATAAAATACATAGTGCCATGTTCAGTGATGGTCAGTCTCTATCATTTACTAATCATTGCTACATGGCTTTAGGGATGGCTGTGTCAGACTGACAGTTAGGTCCACCACTTTTATTCAGACTGACATACTGTATTTTAACAATCATTGGTTGGAATGCCATGACATTTTGCACAGAAAGGCATGGTCCCAGAGGATGAAGCCAGATGTTTATGTTACCAGAAAGATGAATCCCTATGACTTTGGCGAGCACCTGACTTTTTATCTAGCACCACCATGAGGTGGATATTTGTGGTTTTTAGATAAATGTCTCAATACAGTAAATATTCAATGGATTTCCATGAGATTAGGTAAACAATCATGTCCCCTTCAAGATAAATAAAGTTGGTGATCCATGACTTAATCATCTTAAACATGGCTGATAACGTCACTCCATTAATCAATTAGTTCATCAATAGACATTTAATCTGCAATAAAAGATAAATTGTCTAAGGTAATTTTTCAAGTAAAAATGCCAAACATTTTGTGGTTTCAGCATCTCAAACATGAGAATTTGCTTTTTATTAAACTATAGTAAACAGATGTTTGGATGGTTGGTAAGCCAATCAAAGCCAATCTTGGAAGCCATCAACTACTAGCCTTGTTGACACTCGACCTTTCTCAGTTGTAACTGAGAGTGGGTCTGAGGAAGGTTCAAATGCCTCTGGGCGCAATTGGATAGACCTAAAACGAATCTTAAGCGATGAAGGTGATGACGTCTTCAGAGCGACGGAAAAACATCTCATCCAGCGAGCATGTTGCAGAGCCCGTCATCGTGCAAAGCCAGCCTCAACGGTTTTGATTGGTGCCTTGATTTGAAAAAATTGGAAATGGGCTTGAATTGGCTCTTGGCCAGACAGACTGGTAGAGCAAATCTCAAAATTGCCGGAAAATTGTCAGGGTTTTCCCAGGCTAATTGCCTACTGGTCTGTCAACTAATTTACCTCTGGGTGCAACAGACGATATTCCGCGTATTCCGGTGTAGCCAGGATATTCCAAGACTTCCTCTTCCGTGGTCTGGCCAGGATACTTTTTATAAATGTTTTAGGTCCATATTATGGCTAAGTAATATCTACATGTGAATGCAGATAATTAAGTAAAAATGCAATAAAAAGCTAAATTGACGTAAGTTGATAGCCGATGGGTTCGGACATTCCTTTTCAGCCAATACGTTCCCCTCCTTAGCTCTCCACAGGGACTGTCTACCGGCATTCAACCAAAGTCTTCTTTTATCGGTCAATGTGCTACACTAACCCGGCTACGAACGGAAACCGGAATGCTTCCGATACCAAAATATTGTCCTGTTGTTTACAGATTCAGTATTCATGCATATCTGTTTGGAGATTTAAAAAAGCTATACATGACCTTTGCTTTATAGACCAAAACAGTAATCATTTAATGGAGAAATTACCAAATACTGTACATTCGGAACGAATGGCATCCCCATCAGCCCTAGCTGTACTGTGTATGTAATGTTAGTTAGCAATTGTTAGCATTGTCATTGTGAGCACATGAGCATTTAGCACAGTCTCACAAAGTGCTGTGTAGACTCAAAGTCTCTTTTTGCTCTGCACGTCTGTCTCAATAAATTAAAATGGACGGATGCGCCCTCTGCATTAAAATAATGTGCTTTGAGACTTCAATTAACTCCATAGTTACCTCAAGAAGTGTTCAACCTTGAGAATCTGTCACATTCTGATTTAATATTCCGAACTATACACATAATGTACTTGATGCGAGTACGCCTCCCAACTCCCTGTGAATAACATCCACAGTAAATTTGAACAAATCACCACTTAAAGCCGAGCGTATAGTGAAGATTATCCCTCCCATCAACCTATCCTTTCTCTCTCTCTTTTCTCAAGGACAGAAGCAGGTGTTATTAAGACTCATTTAGCACAATGCAGCAAACCAGGGCTCACCAGATAGCAGAGATAATGAGATAACGAGATTGCTTTGAAGTGGATAAACATCCAGTAAATATCACTGGCTGTCATAGGTGTTTTTTACATAATGTGTTTTAATCACCGCTCATAAACATTCGCAATGCAAAGGGCTTGACCTTTGGAGTTAGAAGAAGGGCATAATATAAGGCTGAGGGTTCAAAACACTCCAGTGTAAATCCTGGAAAGCATTTCAGGAAAAAAAGTGTTTACGAAAGAGAACGCCATCCACCACGCCATCTAAGTTCATCCACAAAGTCATGTTAATAACATTTAATAGCCGGCCATTCTAGAAGGATACTAGAATTTCTCAGATGTATTTATCATGTGCTCTGCTGATTATCTTTATTAAGTCTGTGATTCCAGCCCGAAAATAATCATTTTTGGTCTTTGCTGATATTGGAACACGATGAGGTTGCTATTTAGCCAAGGGCTCTGCATCTATGTCTGTATGTCTGTATATACATAGTGCAGATTGTGCATGTGGTGATATGTGTGGCCTTTCCCCTGCATTGTCTGTAGGCCAGAGCAGTTAGAGCGTAGCTTTGAACACTGGGAGTTGGTAAGTTTACCTTCTTATGATTTGCATGTTAACTACTGAATAGTGGTGTAACGGACCATACGGGTCAACACTCACGATTCAGAATGCATGTGAACCGCAGATCCATTGTAAAGTTTAACCATAACAATAGTGTGAAATACACTTTTATTGTCGCTGTTACTTAAAGTAAAGGGCGGATTGGCCATCTGGCAATTCTGGCAAATTTTTAAATGTGGGCAAGATCAGATTTTTTTTTTTTTGACACACAGAGGATAAGCAGTAGCCTATGTACATCAATCCTTCATTTTTTTTAGCAAAACTTAGTAGCAAAACGTGCTCCTTGGGGGGAAAAAGGTTACCATAAGCCCTGTTCATGCTAAATAAACAACTGGACTTTGAGGTCAATAGTTGTTGTATCAGGCCCATGTCCCGGATGTGAAACCCCCTCATTGGACTACTGAATATAAAGATATTCCATTATATTTTGAATTGTTACCTGCCACCAGAATTGTGATTTCCTTGCCGTAAATATAGATATTTTTTACCATAAATTGGTGCCTAAGGAATTATAGTATTTTACCCTCAAAATGTCATGGGGGAGGACCCTCAGACCCCCTCAGACCGTGACGTATAATCACAGGCAGGCATAAAATCATATTTAGATTGCAGTTATAGAGTTAAAACAGATGAAAGGATGGGTGACCATACAGACAATATGTCCAGTGTCAACAAAGAGAAAGACAAACAATCAAACAGACTGACAATGACAACACAAAGAACAACATGGTGTAGAGAATGAGAGTAATGGCATAAATAGGAATATTAGTTTGTTATAAATGTGTGCTCTTTGAAAAGTAGTAAGTATTGTTTGCCAGTACTTACATTACATGTGAACATAAGGTACTTCTTATATCATTTTACCATCTGTACACAAATGTAATTAGTGAACACACGTGTCCGTGGGTGGCACTACATGGGCATGGTAATGTGGGCTGGTGTGGATACAGTGCCAGGGCTGCTTAAAGTAGGCTGATAAGTCTCTATGGAGGGTTGCCATGAAAACATACAGGCAACGCAATTTTCTGTTCACATGAACAGTGTATGTTAAGGTCCCGTTGTTATGTGGCACTGATGCCTAAATGACCGGTAGGCCTATCTACCAGACGGATAACAACGCAGATTTCACTGCTCTCTGATGCTCCGAAACAGACGTTTTAGGGAACAGGTAACGTTAACCTACCAGTAGCTCGTTACTAACTTAAACACGGTTCAAATGCTGACAGCTAAACGCTGTAGAAGTGTGACTGTATTTCACTGTAGAGGATTCCAACACATGGACGCCCAACAGTCTGCCGCTAAAGCCAAAGACAAGCACTTGGTCACTGCTGTTGTCAGAAAAACAACACATACAGGACTTTATGGTGCATTTACTTGAAACTGGTAAACCTCGTGGTGCAAAGTTATCATAAAATACCCTTTTCTCATCTGTTTTTTTTATTTAAATCGTGATACGAACTGTACTGCGAGTTTTGTGATCCGTATCACCTGTACTACAGAAATTTAGATTCACAGCTTAACTCCGCCCCATACCCCCACCCCACCGCCGTACACCTCACGGGAAGTGAAACATATCGAGCAATCAGCTCCTATCGAGTCAATAGATTTTTAGCAACCGTGGCTACGCTCAGCTGATTGCCTGACATACTTCCTCAGTGTCTCTTGGCTCATCTATAGCTGTCAGCTTTCTAGACATGGCTGTTGAAGCCATGGCCCCTGGCCGTTCATTTAATTCCCTGTACATCCTTTTTTTTTTTCTTCTCCTCTCACCTGGACTCCGGCCAGTCCTGTCAGTCTTGATAGCTCCATTGCCCAGAGTGGCGCTGTCTGTCTCACTCTGGCCTTGGCACCGGGTCCTTGATCTCTCTTTATTTGTC
>NC_045750.1:21402668-21403469 GCF_008692095.1 Etheostoma spectabile | reverse complement strand
TCAATCTTTTCCTGTTTCGTCCCACTCTAATTTGCCACTCAACCCACAACCTTCCTTTCCCACTCTGAACTTCTGCAGCACTCCCAGAGGAGCTGTAGCTGAACAACCAGCAGTGCCGTACCAGACTGTCAGGCATATGGAGGAATGCTGCGCCCCAAAGCAGGGCGGCTTCATCTCAGCAGCAAAGTGCCAGCGATGCATAACTGCATAACTGATAAAGACGTTATGGGGTCACGCTAAATTTGTCGCAAATGACTTAAAACACTCGCCACGGCAGCTCGGACAGAAGAGGTTTCTTCATATAAAGATCCAACTCAGTCAAATTTGGCTTTATCCTCTCTGTATTCTCTCTCACACTAGCTGGCCTGATGCAAATCAATAAAGTAATTTTCGCCCAGACTCGTCGTAATTAACAATGTGCCATGTTTGCTCAAGGGAACGGCTGCATTTGAATAGAAGCGACTTCCAGCTGCTACTGAGATGCCTGTGATTTAGGAAGTTTAAGTCAGCGAGAGGAGGGCAGCTCTACATAAGAAAGCATTTAGCACTTCCAACACAGTCTATAGCAATGCTTAGTATATATGAAGACTTTATTCCTTCAAAACATCATCATTTTCCTTATATTCATGAAGCCCTATTCACACAGAACTACCTGGAGACCAGTCCACTGTGGTGTCTCTCTCTCTGAGGGCTGCTGGATTATGGGGGGAAAAATCATAATTATGATTGTTTTGGCCAATATTGATATCACAAATATTAAACACAATAACTCATTGTCATTTGAAAAGCAGCTGTGGCTCG
>NC_045750.1:21400403-21402658 GCF_008692095.1 Etheostoma spectabile | reverse complement strand
GGTTGCTGTGACTGATGAGCAGGTGGCACCTTGTACCGCAGCCTCGGGCACAGTGTATGAATGTGTGTGAATGGTGAATGGTTCCTGTGCTATGTTAAAGGGCTTTGAATGGTCGTTAAGACTAGAAAAGCTCTATATAAGAACAGTCGATATCCAATTATTGAAAACAGTGGAACAGTTAAACAATGAAAACACCCAGAACTGTGAAATTTTTCCATTAATAATGTTTTTGCCATTTGGAATGGGCATTTTGATGTGCAAAATAATTGTTTTGTTCCCCCGATTAATCTGTTTTGGTGATCATTAGGAGTCAAAATTGTAACCCCTATTCAATTTTTGATTAATTGCACAGCCCTACTCGCTCTCCTCTTGTTCCGTGGGCGAGTCAGTAAGAGTGGGGCTTTACGTTATTGACACTCTCGCTCTGGAACTTTATCTGGATTGGTGTGTGTTCCTAATCAATAAATATTTCAGTGAATTGTTTGTCATCCGACAACTTTCAGTGACTTTTGGTGGTGGTGCTAGCTACTTTCATCGGCAACACTGGACAGGTTGCTGGAGACCACGTTAGCTTGACACAGGAACGGAAATCAGCCTCTATCGCCACCTATCGTTAAGGACTGGACCTCTAAGGAAATGCTGCATGCGCCCAGTGCCCCCATGTCTAATTTATCGTGAGCTGTTGACAGTCAGTAACTATGCTGCTTGTTACACAATAGCGTGTTGTTTTTTCCCAGTTACTTTTGACAGAGCATGGTTATGAAGGTAAATAAATGAATAGTGTAACTAATTACTTCAACTGTTTTTGCATGACTGAATGTTGAGGTCTAAACCAAGGATTCCAAGCAAATTGTAACAAAAAACAAAGAAAAATCATTATTTAGACTTTTGTTTGACACGTGAAATGTGTCTTATGTAATGTACAACTGTAGAGCACAGTTCATAGAACATGCATTTTGTTCTATAGATCTATAGATATAGATCTATAGCCATCATCACTCAGGGTCCACTTACTTTTAAAATGACCAAGTCAAAATGATCAACCCTTAATAAAAACGCAAAACATTTATTTATTTCTACATACATTTATTCATAAATATATTGAAAATTAAACATACAATATACGTTGGTGTACCTTGCATAACTGCATTAACCCATATGCACAATACAACTGCACATTTCTTTTGTGCATCATCCTCCCTGCACGTGGCAATAAATCCGTTCAAGCGGCCAACCATTGCAGCCGCACCGTTCTCAATAAAGTTTTAGAATGATTGAAAAAATGTACTTCTTAACAGCTGGAGAGATTTGATTGAAGATACTATGTAGCATACCCTCCGAAAGATGGTCTGACACTTGAACTGATTATTTTAGATTTATTGGAAATCCGAAAACCAAACAGCTAGACACAGCCACAGTTGTAAAACTATAACTACAAAACTATACTTCAAAACACGCCCAACATATTAGTTTTACAGTATTATAATAAATACTAACCTTGTGCCTCTTTGAAGGGGCGCTAAACGTTATATATTTAACTGTGTGCACGTTTCGGTTTCTCCTTTTTTCCATCACAAACAGCAGGAAAACTAGTTAAGGTCCCAGCGGGTGACTTTCAAAATAAAAGCCCCTTTATTTAGAACAGGAACTAAGACACAGCAAGGCTATTTCTTCTGTAGAGCTAAACATATACTGGGTTATTTACACACTATTTTCATTCATTTCTCTGGCTTGGAAGGATTTCTTGTGTTTAACGATGACGTGACTCACCCGGAACGAGGCTTCGGTGCCGGTCTTTGTTTTTTTTTTGGTAAGCTGTGAGAAAAAGGCCTGCAGTCCAGACAACTGGGATTTTAGTTCTTTCATCTTTCTTCTTCTCAGTTCACTTTTCAGAGGGAAGTCAGTGTCGTAGCTTTTATGAAAAGTCCGAAAATGACGCTCCACATTCCCTTTCTTCTGAATAGCGATGGTAGATTTGCAGATGACGCAAACGCACTTCGAATAGGACATTGTGAAAAAAAGTCTGCCTCCCATTCTGTGTGGAAGTGGAAGGTTTTTGGCTTTTTACTTGGTCCCGCTCCCCCACTCATTTTTATACCCTTTTGGAGATTAGTAGAAATAACTTAGCTAGGATAACTGGCCAACTCGCTAGCTTGCTGGAATTTTGCCGCTGCTACAATTCACTCATCAGAATCATTTAATTGTCATTATAAATGATTCTGATGAATAAATATTTAATTTATCGGCCATTATAA
>NC_045750.1:21396183-21400393 GCF_008692095.1 Etheostoma spectabile | reverse complement strand
CAACACTGATAGTTTGGGAATAATATCTTATTAAAACATGTGAATAATAAGGATTGAGTGGATATGGTTTTCAACTGCTGTCAGAAGTTGCTTCATTATGAATATCAATAAAGCCAAAATATTATTAATGTAGTCACTAATTTCAATCATATCAACCCTATATTATAGAAAATCAGGCCCTGGAATAACTGAATGTCAAATGAAATTCTACACTGCCTCCCAAAATCAACATGGATGATAAACGAATTGGAGTATCTCTCCATAAGCATTGGCACTCCTTTTTTTTAGGACAATTTGTTTGATGCAGCTTTAGCACCCTGTTGTCTAAATGCTGCTTCGGAGGATTTTCCACTGTGCCATCAATAGTTTCACAAGGAGAAACACACATGAATATAAAAAAGCAGCCCAATCAAAGAGTCTGTGGTGTACGAGTTTTTGGAATTAATGAAGGGAACATTTATTGCCATGTAATCAGCGTAATTATCCAGAAGAAGGCAAAGTGAATTCCAATCACTGCCAGCATAACTTTTCCAGATGATCACCTTTTTTAGTAATTCCTCAAATTTCTTTCTGCACAGACTCATCGTTCCAGAAAGATAGCTTTCCATTGATGAGCAAAAAGTAGCCGGCAAACTGGAGATGGGCATGATTAATTGCCAATCAATAATTGATCGTTAGGAATTTCGTCAATGATGATAATTTGTCATTGATTAAACTAACGCAGGTTGCGTTGCTTAGTGTGAGTGTTGAAGCAATGACATTAATTTCACTGAAACTGAATAAAAACGGATGGTAAAATTAAACATTTTCCCACTAATTATAGTTGATGCCATACTCAGTTACCTGGGAGTTTCCGTTTTGAATTCAAAAGAAGAAGAAGAGGCAACGGGGAAGTGTGGTGTGGGACCATTGTCATTTAAAAAACAACTTCACTGCAAACACTGTGATGCTGTGTATAAGTACAACACGGCGGCGACTCAAATACCACATAAACAAAGTGCAACCGACCCCGGTTAATGTCGGTGGCGGTGAATCGTCTTCTCAGTCTCGACCTGGCATGACGTTGGCGCTGAGATGCACAACGAGCAGAGAAAATTACCCAGGGGATCTGCAAGTTCATTGAGACGAATATGCTGCCCTCATGTATTGTTGAGGGCAAAGGTTTTTGAGGACTGATACATTTATTGGAACCATTATGTCACATTTTGTCACGACGCAGTGAAAGAGATGGGACCAGACTCATTAAATTCAAGACAAAAGTGCATTCCTCCCCCATCAAGTGAATGAATGTAAGTTAAAGTTGTTATCTTAGTTCACATGATATACCTACAGTAATTACGTGCATAATTGCCGTTTACCCTATTTACTGTAGATACAGCATTTTTTTCTGATTATTGATTCCCCCATCATATATTTCTACATGTTCAGTCTGGTGAGTTTGTGTCATTCGCCCCCAGGATCTCGTCAATGCTGCACCCTCGTCACAATACACCTGGGCTTTCTCACACCAACATAAGGACTGGCTAATGCGAAACTGGTTGAACTGGGAGAGGCAGTGGAGACCGGTAAGGTGGCTATCCCACAGGCTGGGGGAGACGAGGCTGCGTTGTCCGACAGAGACCAGGAGAGCGCCAACACTGGAGTTGCGGCCTCCCAGTTCCTGTTACGGAACAGCTCCTTGGGGAGCACTATACCACTCAATGCGAGGCTGGCATCGAAGCACAACTTCAGAACTCCCCCACCCATAGATTGCACCCCTACAGACTGGGAAAATGAACAGAATAAGGTTCCCCGGGCTGGCCAAGTTGGCGCGAAGGTACCTGTGCATCCCCGTCAGTCCTCTCAGAGCGGGTGTTGTTGGCAGTTGGTCTGACGGTCACCAGGTTACGGTTGCGTCTGACCCCAGATCATGTCAACATGCTTATCTGTCTTAACAGAGAAGGGAAGTAACAAAGTACAGATACTCTGTTACTGTACTCAAGTAGATTTTTCTGATATTTTTACTTTACTATTTTTTTTTGTTCTTACATTTTAACATAAATATTGGTACTTTCTACTCGTTACATTTTACAAAATTAGATTAGATTAGATTAGATTCAACTTTATTGTCATTACAATGGTACAGGTACAAGGCAACAAAATGCAGTTTGGGTCTAACCAGAAGTGCAATAGCAGTAAGTGCAGGATATGCAATGGTTTCATAAGTATAGGACATGGATAAATAGTGTATGAATATAGAAATGAATACTATTATAAACAGTCTTTTATTAGAAATTGTCTTGTTACTTCAGTTTTGTACAAGACGTCGTCATGTCGGAGAATAGCGCAGACATGTGCCTCACACCGCGAGCGGGCGCGCACCCCACAAGAAGAAAAAAGGGAGAGAAAAGAAAAAGAGACTAGCTGTCCGGAGGATACTCAGTTGAGATCGTGTGTGTGCGTCTTTGATAACTGTAAGTCGTATAACTTATGTTGTCAGTTCATTTAAGCCTTTGGTATCGGTCTATGTGCCAAATATATACAGCCCACTTAACGTGCATTTAACATGCTCTTTGCTTCCAACCCAGCGATGAGGTGAATCTACAGTAGGTAAAAGCCATTTACTCTCACTGATTTGCCTCCATCAAATCCATGCCAATCACTCACCCTTCACAGCGCGGTGCAAAGTCCGATGCAATTTGCTATTTAAAGGCCTTCCTGCGCCCACGTTGTTTAAATGGCAGATGCACCTGCGCCCATCTGTGCTCCCATGGGCGTGCTGGTCTTACAGGGAGGTGTGTTCAGGTGCATTCTTGGCGTATTACTATCTTGAGTCAGGGGGAAGGGATTGCACCATTGACCAACAAAAACCTGGTCTGAAGTCAATTTCAATGTTTTTTTAACAGCGCATTAGTTAAATACGCCTAGTCTTATGCACAGCACGCACACAATGTGCTTGTTACACACATAGGGACGTGCAGCAGCACACAAAAGATTAAAAATAAAACATTCTGGTGCAAATCTGTCATCATAATAGCAATGCACTATGGCACAAACGGGAGATGACATTCTGACACACCCATGAATTAATGAAAACACTAAGTAAAACCCTTTTGAACCATGCGCCCGGCGCACAGACCCTTTTTTCTGCCACCAAACTAGCAAAAGTGGATTTGGACACGCCCTAAACGCACCAGCGCCATGCGCTTTACGCCGTGCGCTTAGGTCTTTAAAATATGTCCCAATAACTGGACGATGTTCTCACTACTTTGTGCATGGTGAGAGTTTTAAACAGTCCAAAAAATGTGTATTATTATCAAAACATGGAACAACTGATAAGATATATCAAACTAACCAATTAATGAATTCAATGTAATAATAAATCATTTAAATGAAATGAAGAGGGGGACTGTTTCATATTCTGCAGTAATTATAGAGATTTTGGAGTTTACTCTCCAGTACGCTTCCTGCCATTTATCAGTGTCACGCTGACTACAACCTTTGTTTCCACGAATGTCGCCGTCCTCAGAACAGCGGCCCAGACAGCAGCACAGCTGTACGGAGGTGATGAAAGGACAGTAGCCAGCCAAACTGTCTTTACCTGGCTAATGAACAAATACTCCATGGACAGTAGGCCCCATGATGTCTACCATACAGGAAGGAATGTTTTTATTTATTGAGTTCAACGTATCCAAACCAAAAAGCTCACACTTAAACTGGGGGCCTATAATGTTCAGGGTTTAACAATAATTATAAATATAACAACCCCTAATACTGTATCTGAAGTCTCTTTTATATAGACTTTAGTGGTCCCCTAATACTGTAGCTGAAGTCTCTTTTATATAGACCTTAGTGGTCCCCTAATACTGTATCTGAAGTCTCTTTTATATAGACCTTAGTGGTCCCCTAATACTGTAGCTGAAGTCTCTTTTATATAGACCTTAGTGGTCCCCTAATACTGTAGCTGAAGTCTCTTTTATATAGACCTTAGTGGTCCCCTAATACTGTAGCTGAAGTCTCTTTTATATAGACCTTAGTGGTCCCCTAATACTGTATCTGACGTCTCTTTTAAATATACCTTAGTGGTCCCCTAATACTGTATTTGAAGTGGGGGGGTTGGCCTGGACCAATTGCCATGCTTTGCTTGTTTTCAAGCCATGATGTCTCCCTCTTTCTCATGGGTGGGGCAAATTCTCTGGGTGGACAAAGCAGAGAAAGGGGAGGTAACCTT
>NC_045750.1:21395691-21396173 GCF_008692095.1 Etheostoma spectabile | reverse complement strand
CCTTATGACCTCATAAGGGGCAAGATTCCAGATTGGCGCATCTGAGCTTTCATTTTGTCAAAGACAGAGCAGGATACCCAGGTCCTGGTTTAGACCTATCACTATTTCTAGCCACTGGGGGACCATAAGCAGGCTGGAGGGACTCATATTAAAACTCATGAGTTTTCAAGAGAAATTGTAATGCAAATGACACTAGGGCTGAATGATTAATCGTACTTGCAATAATATTGCGATATGTTATAATGCGATTTCCTTATTGCAAATGCTGGTATTTGATCATGTGATTTACGAGAGCAAATCAGTCTGTTCTCTGCAGAGAAAGCACCGACTTGGCAGGCTAACGCTACGCCGCACCCTGACTAGAGTTCTCTCATTCAAACAACTCTGAACTGTAGTTTAAAACCTTTACAGCTGTTTGAATAAAATGAAGGGTTTTATTCAGGTTTGAGTCCATACCTGCAGTTAATGGATACAGGCACGGA
>NC_045750.1:21391622-21395681 GCF_008692095.1 Etheostoma spectabile | reverse complement strand
CTCGGTTAGCAACGATTAGCTCTGAATAGCGGCTAGCTCCGGTTAGCTAGCTAGTTCTGTTATAAAGATATGGCGTGGAGGAGACTGGCGCGGAGTGGGGTAACAACCAGACTTATTTAACCGTCTAGTAAAGTTCAAGCAAGCTCTTGAAGAAGTCAGTCTCTAACACGGTAACTACGTAAACCTGTTGCTCTTAATGATACTGTAAAAGACCAGGGCCAAACGTAAAAATTAATATGCAGCACTCTTGCTCTAATTTAGATAGATAGATAGATAGATAGATAGATATTGATCCCAAAATGGGAAATTACAGTGCTACAGCAGCAAAATATCAGACACACATTACACATAAATAATACACATGAAATGATGAATAGGATAGAATACAAGAACAAATAGTTAAAAAATGAAGATTAAAAATATACAAAGTGGAGAAAGTAAAAACGAATATACAAGTTGGGAATAAAAATGTGCTACTAGTTAAATAGTATTTATAAAAATGTAAGTAAAACCTATGTTTGGACATCTTATTGTAATGTTGTGATGGTATGAGTCTTATCAATCAGTAATGAAGTGTTAAAAAGTTGTATTACCTGTGGAAGGAACGATTTCTTTTAGTGGTTCGTGCAACATTAAAGGTGTCGGAGCCTTTTTGAGAAGGGGCTCCTCTGGTGTATGTGTGTGTGTGTGTGTGTGTGTGTGTGTGGGGGGGGGGTTATCCATGATGGATAACAGTTTATTCAGTGTCCTCTCCACAATAGTTTCAAAAGTGTCCTGTTTGCAGCCGATCACGGAGCCAGCCTTCCTGATCAGTTTGTTCAGTCTGTTTGTGTCGCTGGCTCCGATGCTGCTGCCCCAGCAGATGGCGGGGGAGAACAGAGCGCTGGCCACAATAGACTGGTGGAACCGCTCCAACATTCTGCTGAACACGTTGAAGGATCTCTGCCTCCTCAGGAAATCGAGTCTGTTCATCCCCTTCTTGTGAACAGCAGTGCTGTTGATTTTCCACTTTAGCCTGTTGTCGATGTTGACACCCAGGTATCTGTAATCTACGGTGGCCGACAGGGGTCAAAGCACTGCAACTAAAAAAAACACACAAAACATCTTCATTCATTTAACACATGCGCGACATTTATCAAACAAGCTGCAAATACACACAATAAAACTGAATAAATAAACACGCTGCCAAAAAAAAATTAGAAATCATGCAAAAAGAAAAACAGTGGATATTATTTTCCTGATTTTTCAATAGGTGTTTTCCTTTATGTTTTTATCATTTATATATATATATATATATTCTGTATATATAGGCTAACTACTGTTAGCTAGCAAGCTCTTGAAGAAGTCAGTCTCTATCTACGTAAACCTGTTGCTCTTCAATAATACTGTAAAAGACGAGGGCCAAATGTAAAAATTAATATTCAGCTTTTTATGTCGCCTTTTTACTACACTTTTCTTTCCGTTTCCAAAACAAACCTCATCTGCTCTCTCTCTCTAACTCTCACTCTGTTTTTCTCTCTCTATCTCTCTAACTCTCTCTCTTTCTCTTGCTATCTTTCTCTCTCTCTCTCTCTACCTCTCTATCTCTCTAACTCTCGCTCTCTCTGTCTTTCTCTCTCTCTAACTCTCCCTCTCAATTCAATTCAAATTGTTTTATTGGCGTGAATGTCAGAAATGACAATATTGCCAAAGCATCAAGGATAATAATGTTAGAAGAAATACATTCATGTAATTCATTGAGTAAAGTAAAATATATACATTTAAGATAAAAAATAAAAACATTTAAGATTAAAAAAATAAAAAGGAATTCTCTCTCTCTCTCTCTCTCTCTCCCACTGTGTAAACTGGATGCATCGTTTTTCTGTTGCATTTGTTTTTCAGGGTTTGTGTGCTTTACATTTTGCATCATTTCTATATTTACACCATGTTTATGTATTTTATTGTGTGTGTTTGCTAAATGCTGTGCATGTGTTCGCAAATGAACGAAGATGTTCTATCTATCTATCCAGATCTGTCCATCAGGTCAAATACATTTTAGGTGGTACACTGGTTGTTTTTCGGGCTGGCAGTGGACACCCTGGCAACCCTTTTGTCTCAGCCTCTGTTTGTTTAGTCAGTGCAGGTCCTCTAAATAACTGGTTATGGGCTCAGTTGAGCATTTATGGGTGGTTTTGAGATGATGTGTGAAATAGAGGTTTTCACTGCCACCATTAAAGCGGAGAGTCCAGGTGATCAGTCAAATTTATGTAGGTGCTGTATTGCACATTTCTTTCCCTCTGTGAATTGAACTCACCACAACAAACGGTGAGGGAAGTGATGCAGTTAAAACGGCACTCTTGTTGAGAATATAAGCTTTCATTTGTGTATTGGTAATAATGGAGTGCATTAGAAGCGAGTCACTCATAAGTCTATGGAATTATTTGTGAAGAAACAACTGCAGCAATAACTAATTGTAGCTGCAAAAGTCTTTTGATTGAGTTGGTCCCATTGGGAGTTATATGGCTATCAAATCTGAGCTATTGATAGGTGTGTGTGCGTGTGCATGCGTGCGTACGTGCATGTTTGTGTCTTTTACCCTTGATATAAGGATGATGTGATCTACAAACAATCATGACATAACAACCTGTTACACCTAGAAGCCAGGCAGAAAAATAGTAAAGTTCAGGGTCATTGCCTTCCTTTCCCTCACCTCCTCTCACTCTTTTTGTTTATATGTCAGGTTGACTGTTGATTGACAATGATGGAGTGAAATACAACAGTGAGAAGGAATGAGAGCTGACCGTGCACACATTCAATGCTCCACTGTCTGTGATTTTTTGCCAGGGGAAGCAACAAACAACAAGCACATTCACCCGGACCAAGCAACCGGGCCAACATATAAACAAGATAAACAATGTCTCCAGGGGTAAGGGAGAGGAGCAGAGGAGGCAGTGAAGTGATGTGTTTGTTCTCTGATCGATGCCATACATAGTGCATGAGTTCACTCACAACTACGGGTAGAAGTGTGCACTTCTAATATATGAGAAAGTTCAGACCAAGAGAGAGATGAGCTATGGAGATGGGGTTAAGTAAAGGTAAAAATCTAAGAAGCAGACGGAGGCAGAAATAGTTTCCCACCTCAGATAATAAAATGTGATGCTATAGCTCAGATCGATCCACAGGTTCAGCCAAGCAAAGGCCAGGGACAGGCCTGCTTTAAGTAGGAAAATAAAGAGGGAAAAACCAAAACATTTTGATTAAACCAGCATATCTTTCCAAAGAAGTTTGATTCCCTCCGATAAACACCTATAAACCACAGCTATTGCCGAGCTCTCAGAGAAAATTAAAAAGACAAAATTGCCTTCATAAATATTAATCTATGTAAGGTAGAGGTTGTGCCCTTCAAAATTATTCATGCTCACTGGAGCACATTTGTCAAGAGTAAACAGTATCCTCCTGTTTGCAGAAGCAGAACATTTGATCGGTGAGTGGGCATAACTGATGCCTATATATTCTGCACTTAAAAATGTAATTAAACAGTCGGCTATAGAATGCATTCATCTCCCTCATTTTGTCCTCTTAGTTTCTGTTCACCCAAACCTCACAATTGCAGTCTTATCCTTTCCTTGATCGCGGTGCCTCGGTTCGCTTTTGAATTAAAAGGTGCAGAGTTAATTTCACAGCATCTTGGCATGTTATTAACAGTCTGGGGCCTGCAAGTATACTGTGGATGGCCTCTGCCATAGTGGTTTTGTTTTTCAGGGGGGGAGTTAATATATTATTAGCTGCTTGGTTAAGTGTGACAGAATCATTAATGAGCAGAAAATAAGCCACTAATATTTCTCTCTCTGCCTTTATTTACTGTTATTGTCCATGAAGTATGGATTACAATTGTCTGCACAACTCTGTTTTCACTCTCATATATTCCACAGTAGGGGTGGACGATCTTCTGTCAAGGTATACATATACATATATATATATACACAGTAGGGTTCAAATGTTTGGGCACCCCAGGTACAAATTTGTATTAATGATGAAAAAACTCCAAAAGGCATCAAATGACAGATTAGACATTCATAT
>NC_045750.1:21390821-21391603 GCF_008692095.1 Etheostoma spectabile | reverse complement strand
GATTTTATTTCCATCATTTACACTTTCAAAATAACAGAAAACAAAAAAATGGCGTTTGGGCACCCTGCAGAGCTAATACCTTGTACCGCCCACGTTTGGCAAGTTTCACAGCTTGGAAACGCTTCTTGTAGCCAGCCAAGAGTCTTTCAATTCTTGTTTGAGGTATCTTCGCCCATTCTTCCTTCCAAAAGTCTTCCAGTTCTTTGAGATTTCTGGGCTGTCTGTCACGCACTGCTCTTTTAAGGTCTATCCATAGATTTTCAATTATGTTGAGGTCAGGAGATTGTGAAGGCCATGGCAAAACCTTCAGTTTTTGCCTCTTGATGTAACCCGCCGTGGATTTTGAGGTGTGTTTAGGATCATTATCCATTTATAGAAGCCATCCTCTCTTTAACTTCAGTTTTTTCACAGATGGCATCAAGTTAGAGTCCAAAATTTGCTGAAATTTTATTGAATCCATTTTTCCTTCTACTTGTGAAATGTTCCCTGTGCCACTGGCTGCAATACAACCCCAAAGCATGATTGATTCACCCCCATGCTTAACAGTTGACCAGAGGTTCTTTTCATTAAATTCTGTGCCCTTTCTTCTCCAAACGTACCTTTGTTCATTGCGGCAAAAAAGTTCTATTTTAACCTCATCGATCCCCAGAACTTGTATCCACAATGCATCAGGCTTGTCTATATGTTTGCAAACTTCAAACGCTGATTTTTGTGGTGAGGATGCAGAAGAGGTTTTCTTCTGATGACTCTTCCATGAAGACCATATTTGTTCGAGTATCTCT
>NC_045750.1:21383819-21390802 GCF_008692095.1 Etheostoma spectabile | reverse complement strand
CACAACTCCAGTGTCTGCCAGGTCTTTCTGAATGGATCGTGCAGTCAAACGTGGGTTTGGACTTGCTTTTTTTAACACAATCCTGCGAGCTGTTTGGTCTGATATTTTTCTTGGTCTTGCTTTAACTTCCACTGTTCCTGATGACTGCCATTTCTTTAATTACATTCCGAACAGAGGATATTGGCATCTGAAAACGCTTTGCTATCTTTTTATGGCCTTCTCCTGATTTGTGAGCGTCAACTATTTTCAGTTTCAGTTTTATAGACAACTGCTTAGAAGAAACCATGGTGCTGATTGTTGGGGCAAGGTCAGGTGAGTCTGGGCATTTAAAACCTTAAGAGTGACATCACCTGGTATTTCCAGATGATGATTGAGAACAATCCATGACACTGTCAGGTCTAAGTTTTCCAAAGGGTGCGGTGCATGCTAGAAACTCTGCAAGGTGCCCAAACTTTTGCAAACGCCATATTTTGGTTTTCTGTTATTTTGAAAGTGTAAATGATGGAAATAAAAATCCAATTTTTTGTGACATATTATAGGAATGTCTAATTCGTCATTTGATGCCTTTTGGAAATTTTCCATCTTTTCTTGGCTTCTTTATGCACATTAATACAAAGTTTTACCTGAGGTGCCCAAACTTTCAACCCTATTGTATATATACATATTATTATTCCCTTGAAGAAACTAGAATAAGACATATTTTCAGTTATTTCACACTGAGGTGTGTTCAAACTGTTGGCCTGTACTGTGTATATATTAACTGCATATATGTGTGTATGTATGAGTATGTGTATGTACACATATATACACATATACATGAATGTGTGTTTTATATACACAGTATTGGTTTTGTAAGTCTTCGGTGTATATTCCAATGGTAATTATTGTGTAGATAAAATAACCACACTTTCTGTTTTTGGCTAATCCTGTGAAATAAATACTGTAGCTGACAAAATGCAGATTTAGGGTGTTTACCCCCCTGGCTGCGGATTTCATTTTGCAGGTGTAAACACAGCGATCACACTTGGGTGGAGACCACAACAACTGCACTGGTTACAAACGACCTCTGGTGTGCTTTGGTACGGTTCGTTTGCGGTGAGAACGCGATCCAACCCCGCAACCATATGTACTCTGTAAGCTCCTGAAGCTCCTGAAGTATTCAATTCAATTCAGTTTTATTTAAATAGCGCCAAATCACAACAACAGTTATCTCACAGCGCTTTTCATAAAAGTGCCGGTCTAGACCGTACTATGTAATGTTATTTACAGAAACCTGTCTGCTATTTAGTCAGTGATGTGACAGAGCATGCAAACTGTTGCAGTTTGCTATCACTTGCATGTTGGGGGTTAAACCAGCCATCTCTAAAGTTAGAGACAGATAATATCACTTGCATGTTGGGGGTTAAACCAGCCATCTCTAAAGTTAGAGACAGACAATATCATTTGCATGTTGGGGGTTAAACCAGCCATCTCTAAAGTTAGAGACAGACAAAGGAAGAGGAGTGAGCAATGCCTCTCTTTAAATTAAATGAGCTGGTTTGACCATGAATAGAGATGCGAGAGACGGGACCTTCTTCCTGTATATACTTTCTTGCTCCCGCCCCAGAGATTTCTTTCCAAGCAGAGTGAACGTTATTGCGTGGTTTGTAGTGATGCATTTTGGTTCGCTCTGATTTTTCCTGTGTGAAAAGAAACCAAACCAAGGGGGAAACGCTAGAGTTTACAAACTAATCAATCATAATCCCCAGGAATTAATTAATTTTTGACAACAGTGCCGCATGTAATTGAACGTTGGATGAATAGGTCAACAAAACATTGGACTGTGACACAGGAGACTGCTGGTTGTTTACCATTCCCAACCAACAGTCAATGGCTTCTTATTTGACCATGGGTCAAATAAGAAGCCATGGGTTAAACACGCGGTTATTATCAACATGACCATGAAGGTACCCCAACCTAAGTAACCGTACCAACTAACGGTTTCAGGCAAAGACGAATTATGTCATCCTGCCAATAAAGGCATCAGATGAGGAAACACTTTTAAGAGTTGCTCTAGAGGACACAGACAAAGGTATTGTTGTCATTCGAAGCACTGCAACAATCTAAGATGTGTCCAGCAATTTTAAGCTATGAAACAATGAAACCTTCCTCCTACACTACTTCCAAATTGCTGCTTATGAAGTGTCCACATATTTACTGAGCATTATAAAGATTAAGTCCTGATGACATTGTGTGTAATGTGTGTAATGTGATGATTTTATGGCACGAAATCTAGATAGAGTGTTTTTGTAGACATTTGTGCAGTATATTTATATATAGTATATTTATGTCTCTGTGTGTTTGTCTGCCCGTCTTACTGTTTCTCAGACCCACGCACACCAAACCTGTTCACCTACCCCACGTTCCTCTCCTCTACCTGTCCGTCCAGCGTTAGAAGTCAGGGGCTAAGCTTTGCTTCGGAGGCTCAGCTCTGGGGAGCTGCCCGTGTACCTGTAGACAGCCACATCAGATCGTATTCCCTGCACAGGAACACAATCATACAGAGAGAGCAAGAGCGAGCTCCATCTGTGGAATACTGATGCAGGAACAGGGCATCTGCAAAGCATGCTCAGAGAACATGGAGGCTAAGGGAATGAATTGTTAAAGATGGAGTCTGCAGGACTAAGAAATGTTCTTGCAGGAATTAGAAGAATAGCAAACAAATATGGAGGGGTGGTGTGAGTTGCACAAGAACATGTTAAACGTGAAATCAATTGAAAAAGAGGTTGTTTTTTCCAAAAGTTGAAAAATTCTATGCCATTGCAATGTATTTCGTGACATAGCCTGAGAAAGATTCTGTAGACACTATATCCTGGCTAGTGGTGGCAATATATGTTGGTTGACTTTAACAGCTTCTTCATAGATTGCCATGGTCCATCACGACCCGGTCTCACGCCAGTTCGTGAAATGGTCACATTATTTTGATTTATTAATTTGTGTACATCTCACAATTTTCGAATGTGAAAATTTCACAAACTGCCATGACACTGGACTTCTCTGGGGGACTCTAGTCTCCGCGATGAAAGGCCTGTGTTGTTTGATCCATCCACCAACCCGACCAACCTCCCTGCGTGGATTTTCGCTTTGTCAATATTACTCGTGTTGGTCCCGACTTGGACCCTAGGTTCTTTGTTGGAAAGGATATTCGTAGACCTGAGTGAGTTGTAAATTGTCCACTTTATTATGCAAAATATATTTTGGAGACATGCAGTTCATACAGCAAACACAAGCAACATGCTCAGAGCTGACAGTCTGACTGCCTGACTATTTTCCTCTTCCCTTTTCTTTTATACTCTTCTCTTCCCCTTGGTGCATACACTCTTGTGACCAAGAGGAACAATAACCCATCAACATGACAGGAAACACCTGCAAGCCTCATTCTGTTCAGACGGGCGCTCTATTCTGCAAGCTTTCTGTGTGCAAGCTTAGGCGCGTGGTTAGCAATACTCTATGCGATATGCAGAGTAGATGCTGAGGTCCTATAATAAAACAGTGCGGTCATAAACATGTGTCTGTGACCCTTTGTTCAACTCACAACCCTGAACACAGACATAGGGATGTAAGTGACTGGAACATCTTTCAAAAGAAACAGTGATACAATCTGATTTATATTACAACACTCGCTATCGTACACGTTCTATGATCACGAAATAGGCTTCCCATTGAAATACATTACTTTAAAATTTGTAAATTATTTGAAAAATATTTGAAAATAACGACATTAACGTAACCTGTACACGAATCAATAGATTAAATAACATTACCATTACAAAAATGGCCATGAGACTGGACTGTCCATCACCAGTAGTCAAAGATCTAAAATATGGATTGATGCAGGATTTTGTTTTATAGACACTCATTGTACCCAGATGATGAGTCCTAATGACTTTAGTGATCCCTTGACTTTTCCTCTTTGCCGGTCTGTCATTACGTCCATCACTTTGATGAAGATTGAAAGATCTCAACAACTAATGGATGGATTGCCATGAAATTCTCTAAATAGATAGATAGATAGATATATAGACTCTAAATTACTTTGACGACTGCATAACTAACCTAGCCCCAAGTTTTCAATTATTACAATATAGTGCCGATGTTCAGCCTCATAGACTCTTAGCCTTGATGTATCTAAAAAATAGCAAAAAAAAGTAATACCATAAAACGAGATGTTATTTGACACACAAATATTGGTTCATTAAATAGATGTATTTGATTGAGCTGTATATCTTTTAGAGGGTTCAGAGTAAGCATGACAGGATAATCAATGATTTCAGCATAATGTATAGAAGTTGATGGAATGATAATGGATATTTTTCTATCCCTGAAATATAAAGTCTGGCTTTTTCTTCAATGTAGTCACTCTAAAATCCTCCCTATGGAGGTAGCATTAGCCTAAAGGGTAGTAGGGGAGAACTTGAGGCCGGAAAGAAGCCATTTCAGATTGAGACCATCTGGTAGCCTGAGAAGAGAAACTGAATGAGAAGCACTCTCTCCTCGCTCTACAGCTGACATTAATAAGCCTCATTTGCTCCTGAGGAGCTGTTCAGAGGCCAAAAGTAAAAGTCTGGTTGTACTGAGCAGCTCCAAAAATGTAACATGCATTACTGTGCAAGTGAGAATCGGGTTACAGCTGAAAAAAAAAAAAAAATCTTCCCTGAGTAAAAAAACATTTTAAAATACTGTAGTTTTGCTTGTATTAGTCCACTAGGATTTCTCCAAGAGTCTGTTTATGTCTCCCGGTTCAGGTTATTTGATTAGTTCATGCAGACTGTAGAGCAGTCAAAACACTGTAAGCCATTTTAGGTGAATTACAGTGCTATTCTCATCTAATAGCTGGTTTAAAACGCTAATCATGCATGCTAATTACTGGTTTAGTGTGCCTATGGATTAGAAGCCCATGTAATGTACAGTTAATCCCATATACACTGCACCAAAAATCCGCCTAGAAGCATTTCTCATCATCAAAAGTGTTCCGTCTAATTATGTCTCCAGAGAGACGCTCATCTCCCACTTGAGATGAGTTCCTCCATACAGCACATGCAAGTGGAATACGGAATGCATGCCCTTGATCAAGCTGTCAGCTATTGCCTTTTTATTCGGATCTATAGATTGGAAATGATGGACACTCGATAATATGCATCAGCATATTATGCAGCTGGTTATAGAAGTTAATCCGACCACAAGGCAGAATATCTCTATTTCTTCTCATAATTTCTATTAGTTTTCCCCCCTGCCCCTATACGGTCACATTTAATAACCAGTTGCTCCCTTTCAAGTTCAGTAGAAATATTCAAGAACAATTTTCCAGTATTGTGCCATTATTTGACTCCTAAACAATAGCTGAAATCAAATTTAAAGTGACTCCTCTTCTTTTAGTAATTGTGTGTTCTGTGCTTTGCTGAAATATTAATAACCTATTAATTATCGGCAAAACGGGGGAAGCGAGGAGTGAGAGACAGAGGGATTGAGGCCACACAGATCTGAAAGAATACAAAGAAGTGAAAAACAAGACTGGAAGTGGCTTCATACTCTCCAACCCTGCAAATTCTCCTCAGAGACTTGTGGTTGTTCTGCCCATTTCAAAGCATGAGGTCTCATTTATGACTGTTTCTCATACTTTGATCAAAGTAATAGAAATAATCCCACTATATTACTGCCTCTGTCATAAGCAGACTGTATTATGACCCTCTCAGCAGGCTTTCAAAAGTCACAGTTCTCTTTTTGAAAACTTTTGCCTTCATTGAAAACTACTTGATAGAATAAAGTCGTATTTAACTCATAGAAGTTTAAGTTTGACTTCATCCATCTGAAAGTGAACTGTGAAATCAACTCAGCTGTCAATATAGGATAATTGTGCAAAACGCTAGTATTTGCTAGCACCGTGGCTCTAGGATTGCACATTTGGTCAGAATGTTGGTTAACTAATTAAATGTAAGCATGCTAAACCAAGATAGTGGACATGGTAAACATTATTCCTGCTAAAAATCAGCATGATAGCATTGTCATTGTTACCATGTCTGTATGCTGTGTTCCATTTACCTCGAAAGTTAGAAGTTGGAACTGGGAATACTGTTACACCCGAGTTGACCATGTTTTAGCAACAAAACCATTATATTTAACAGGGTAGGGAGGGGGGGGGGGACTCATGCTAGGTTAGCCATTTTTAGCAATGCCAGTTGATAATGTTGACATTTTTATCAATATGCAGTGTTTTGCACGTAAAAACACTGAAGCAACATGCCCACAGATAGATGATAATAAATTGTGTATGACTGACTGAATTAGACACAAATAAGACATGCTAATAAACAGTATATGTACACAGCTTACTGGGAATGCTCTGAGTGGCCATATTGGTTGTTGGAAGTTGGAAATTCGATTTCAGGAGTAATGAATTGAAATGTATTGCTGACTGGGAACTTGGAAATTATGACATCCCAGTTTAACTTGAATGCACCATTAGTACCATTAGCTTTAAACAAGAAGTCTTTCCTATCTAGGGCCAAGATGAAAGTACTCATATTTACTTTAAGTCTTCAAGGGATATTTTACTGTTAGAAAGATGAATATATATTGTAATTGGGTCACTTATATAGTAGAAATGTGAGTTTCATTTCAAATTGATGCCTTCTAGGCTGAGAAAAGCCAGAAATTGTGTTTGGCTCAAGTGGATGAAAGTCACCAAATCCCAGAATGCACTTGCTTTGCTGCTCAAAGAGTCCACTCCCAAGCCATTCTACCATTTACTGACATAGAAAGACAGTGAGGCATTCAACTCAACTCCAGTGTGTTTTAATGTTATAACAACAATGTAGACAAAACATTTCACCAAGGCTTAAGTGGTGTCACACATTTAAAATATATTAAAACAACATTATATAAAAACAACATACAAAACAGGCTACATATAGTGCACACACATTATAGGCTCCATAAAGTTCAGC
>NC_045750.1:21383585-21383809 GCF_008692095.1 Etheostoma spectabile | reverse complement strand
TTAGCATTAGCACTTGGAGTGATGTAAACACTAAATATAAACACAGTCGTGAATTTGCGTGGAATGTAGCAGCTTAACAGTCACAAACTCCACCAGTGGTTAGAAGTAGTTGGATAAAAGTACTCCATTTCTGCACCAGTCCGTGTCCAGGGACGTCATTAGGCCTATTTTAGTGGGGGCTGAAGCTACCCCAAAGTGTTCCTAAGCACCCCTAAATGATACTA